>NC_136510.1:19792194-19794694 GCF_053919585.1 Euprymna scolopes | reverse complement strand
ATATATATGTGTGTGTGTGTGTGTGAACATGTCTCTGCGTGTAGAACAGTCTCTACCAAACTACTCTGTCAATTTTGGTCTACAGATTTGAAACTTGATATATAAAATATTTGAAGCTATAGAACAAATTCGATTTAGTTTTTTTTTAGTATAAAGTTGGAACTTTGAAAATGTAAGTCGACTTAAAGTTCTCATCTACGAAAATATCAATTTATACATTAAACTGTATTAATTTATAAAATGTTGATATCCACCTGCTTTTAGCTCATAATGTTAGCGAATACGGCTAGAGAGCAAAGTGCTTTCGTTTTTATTCTAGCTAATAGCAGCCAAGTCATATATGTTTTTTTAAAGTTTTAAATCACTACAATATTAAAACCAATAGAGAATTGGCTCTATAATAATAAATATGAAATCTGCATAAATTAAAATATACTATTGAAGTGTATTTTACGATTGGGCAAATAGCAAGCTATAAAAATTGTTTCTGCATTTCTTAATTCTTAGAAGACATCTATCATTGAGAAGATATGAGGGTTTTTTTTTTCTAGTTAGCTATCGATTTGATGTTGAACCGTAATCTCATAGAGACTGCTAATTCATCATTACTTTGTTGTCTAACAACCCCCTTCCAACGTGCTTGGCCTTCGGGCCGGGATAAAAGTGTAGTATCTGTCCCGGCAGATACTGCAAGCAAAGACCATATGTGGGGGTAACCCCACATATCAGACCTTGGTCAATGTAGGGATCCCCCTACAGACCAACAGTTACTATCCAGCTCCCATTTTCCACCTCTCGGGAGCTGGTCCCCTTTTCCCTCCCTTCCCTCTCTCTCCACATTAAAAAATGACCTTATGCCTAATTTGCTCAGTGGGGAAGCAAATAAATACAAAAGTGTAGTATCTGTTCTGCAGATTCTGCACTTTAGATAATTTGTACCAGTCAATGGAAGAGTAACCCTCTATACTGGGACAATTATTATTTTGGTAACCAGAGTGCCCCCTTTTTGCCTATTTTTAGGGGAGCTGGTTTTTACCCGACATTAAAAACGGCCTTGTGCCTAATTTGCTTTGGTGGGGAAGCAAATAAATACATTAAATAAACTTAATATCGTCTCTGTAATGACCGTGCACTATTCAGGTATTCTTGGCTTCTTTTAGCTTATGTAAATCATCCTACACTAATTAATGAATTTGATTTAACTCCTACTTAATCTATTATAACTCATGATAATCTAACTCTTCTATGTTGATCTGATTATGTATATTTCAGATGTTTGAATTCATATATATTACCTTACTTTCTAAAGGTTAGTTACGTAATTTTTAAATTATTAACCCTTTGTTGTTCTCAAACCCCCCGACAATTTTGGATCTAAACACTTGAGATTTTAGATATAGGTTCCTTGGACATGGATCTAACTTAATAACTTGATTTGAGCCCCAAACAATAAATGTTAAGGGGTCATAATAAGCGTCAAAGTTTAAATAAAAAGTTACCGCTTTTTTTTTTTTTTTTTTTGCTCAACATACACTTCCAAACACCCGGACAACGCCGGGCTGAAATGCTAGTATATCTATAAAAGTGAAAGTGTCTGTCTGTCTGTCTATCTGTCTGTCTGTCTGTCTGTCTGTCTGTCTGTGTACATTTCCCTATGCAATAACTCTGTCAATTTTCACTCTACAGACTCGAATTTTTATATACAGAGTATTTAGATTTGTAAAAATCTTTGTAATCGATTTTCGGTCAGAACTTTGGCTGTTAAGGGGTCAAAGTTCAGCGATTTGACCTTTGAGAACTCTACCAAACTCCTCCGACAATTTTGGGTATAAACAATTGAAATTTTAGATATAGATGCCTTGGACATGGATCTAACTTAATAACTTGATTTGAGCCCAAAATAATTAATGTTAAGGGGTCATAATAGAGTCAAAGTTAAAAAAATTAATCGCTTTTTTTTTTTTGCTCAACATACACCTCCAAGCACTCGGGCAACGCCGGGCTGAAATGCTAGTATATATAAGAAATTCAATTTAAACTCTGTAAATTAAAATTTATAATTTATTATTGCGCAGGGAATACAAGTTTAAAAACTTAAAGTATTCCTTATTCTATGGAGTTTCAAAGGATGGTTCTCATTCTCAGAGGAAAGTAGTTAGCAAAACGATATTCAGAGGCAAGCTATAAATTGACTACTACAAATCATGAGAGAAGTCATATTTGTATAAAAGTGTGAATATCCTTTAAAGCTACTGTTTCGTTTGCATTTCTACATCTAACGAATCAACATTTTCTTTGGTTGTACCACATTTCCATCTTCATCAAGCCTGGACTTCATTAGGCATATCAATTCAACCTATACATTTCTGCATTATCATCAATTTTTATATAAAAGAAAAACAATGCCAATATAAAGATATATACTAGTGCATATAAATTAAATCGTTCATTCAATAGTAGGGTTTACGTCATTAGGGGTACGGGATACATATGCTCTTTA
>NC_136510.1:19772194-19787194 GCF_053919585.1 Euprymna scolopes | reverse complement strand
ATTGCAGTGCTTAAAGTACTGGGAAAAATTCAGTTGTAAAGTGATATTCTCCTGAAAATTGAAGGTTCAATTCTCAGTGTGGGCAACCGGAAAATATAACTATGAATTACTTACTTACTTACTTACTTACTTATTTCACAGGGGTAGCATGCTCTCGTTCCGTCAGCCATGTGAAGTAAATAAATTCCGTCCAGATTTCGAGTTCGGCAGAAACATTCCCGAGTTCGCCAAGATGCATCTCAAGAAGCTCAGAGGTTTCATCGACTGAAACGTTGTGAAAATAACACTCAAGATGAGAACAGTAGTCCGAAGAATATAAATAATACGAATTAACCAATCTTCATCTCAAAAATTCAGAAACATTACAATATTGAAATCAGTCTCACGGTATAGAGTTTCACACACAGGCATTTCTAGGAATGTGCGTTTAGATTAGGGTACAGATACAGAGTAGATAAAATAGACGATAGACAAGTGTTTGTTATGAATGTTTTGCGATGGGGGGGCATAAGTTGAAGCTCAATTGAATACGTGGCATGAAAATATCGATAGAGCAGAGATAGTATCGCAACGTCTCTTCTATGGAATAGCCGTTGCAAGAAGGGGAAAAGGGCATCACCTACTAGACCTCGAAGACTGTTTTGAACCCTGTCAATGTAAGAAAGGGTCTAACCTTCACTTCTTGTAAGTAAAAAAAATTTCAGATCGAAAACAAAACTTAAACACAGGGAATAACGTACGATAACCATTAGACCAGCGTGATGCGATTTTTAAAAAGTGTTTTCAAACCTACTTATTCTTAACATAATCTGTAATGTGAACCATTCACGCATGCAAATTCGTGAAACAGTTAGCAAACAGATTAAATCTTATAACTCCCTCCTACCAATTTTTCAATTTTCACCCTTTAGCAGCCCCTGTTTTAGGATGAAAATGGGTTACAATGTTTTTCACGTGCCTGAATACCTTATATACCAAATTTCAAATCTGTATATCAAAAATTCGTTGAGTATATAGGTTGAGAAATATCCTCACACACATACATAATATCGCCTTGTATACAAGAGGCTCGGGTTTCGAATCCCGAGTTCGGATATGTCTAACCGTTGAGTGCCAAACTCGAGTCTTAGACTTCCGGTTTGTTGACTGTCATAGTTCTTGTAAGTTGCGACGTTGTTTGACTGTGGAAAAAAAATAATCTCTCACATTCTGAAAATTAATTTTTGGATTAGTATCATTAGATTGACGTTGTGTTCACTCGTGGGACAAATTCAAGTTGGTTTTGACCCAGTAATTATAGCTACTGAAGGGTCAAATTTTAAAAATTAGAACTTGGCTGGCGTACGTTTACTTATGTAAGTCCTCTACGCATGCGCAAATATACATTGATACGTTTAAATGCATTCATTTCTATAACCTTGTATGCATGTATCATTAAGTTATATGGTAGCGAAACTGCTGGAGAACTAAGTGTTTTGTTTTGTTTTCAATTCTAACTAATGGCGTCCAAGTAATATTTAAAAAAAAGAAGACTTTTGACATCACTACTATATATTCGGTACAATATAATAATCAATAGAGAATTGACTTTATAATAATAAATACAAATTCTGAATTAAATAAAACCATATTTAAGCATATTTTACGACCGGGCAATACCAGGTTGCCTGTTCGTATGAGTCAAATTAGCCCTTTTCCTTTTCCTTAAGAGAATTAATCGAACTCGTGAATCGTAAAAATTGGAACTTTTAGGCGTATCGAAATTGGAAAAGGGTATGCCTTATTTCCGATGCCCAAAACGATTCTTTGTTCATTTTAATTTTGTTTTTATAACTTAATTTTCCATTGCTGGTATTACTGATGAAATAATACATATCAGGGAAACTCAAATCTATCGTGAATCGTAAAAATTGGAACTTTTAGGGGTATCGAAATTGGAAAAGAGTATGCCTTATTTCCGATGCCCAAAACGATTCTTTGTTCATTTTAATTTTGTTTTTATAACTTAATTTTCCATTGCTGGTATTACTGATGAAATAATACATATCAGGGAAACTCAAATCTATCGTGAATCGTAAAAATTGGAACTTTTAGGCGTATCGAAATTGGAAAAGAGTATGCCTTATTTCCGATGCCCAAAACGATTCTTTGTTCATTTTAATTTTGTTTTTATAACTTAATTTTCCATTGTTGGTATTACTGATGAAATAATACATATCAGGGAAACTCAAATCTATCGTGAATCGTAAAAATTGGAACTTTTAGGCGTATCGAAATTGGAAAAGAGTATGCCTTATTTCCGATGCCCAAAACGATTCTTTGTTCATTTTAATTTTGTTTTTATAACTTAATTTTCCATTGCTGGTATTACTGATGAAATAATACATATCAGGGAAACTCAAATCTATCGTGAATCGTAAAAATTGGAACTTTTAGGCGTATCGAAATTGGAAAAGAGTATGCCTTATTTCCGATGCCCAAAACGATTCTTTGTTCATTTTAATTTTGTTTTTATAACTTAATTTTCCATTGCTGGTATTACTGATGAAATAATACATATCAGGGAAACTCAAATCTATCGTGAATCGTAAAAATTGGAACTTTTAGGCGTATCGAAATTGGAAAAGAGTATGCCTTATTTCCGATGCCCAAAACGATTCTTTGTTCATTTTAATTTTGTTTTTATAACTTAATTTTCCTTTGCTGGTATTACTGATGAAATAATACATATCAGGGAAACTCAAATCTATCGATCAGACTTCCCCACAACCTTGACGTTTGCAAAACTGTATACACCTATTACATCGGCTTATACGGCAATACGGAAATAAATAAATAAATAAAAAAATAACAAACGTATTGCTAAACGTTTAGAAATTGGGGGGGAAACTGTGAATCCAAATCGGTAATTGTGCGTAATCGTAAATTTAGAAAAGAATCTTCTATCTTTTTTAAAACCTAAATAAATAATGAGAGGTACGCCATCAATGAAGTAGAAATCCTTCTAGACTGAGGCAATTTAAATTTTTTTTTCTTCCGATCCAGAGTGCCCCTTTTTTTTAAGAATCTGAATATTCCCCATCCAGTTAGGTAGAAATGTAACTTTTGATAACATTTATTTGTTATATATTTGTTTTTTTTTTTGTTTTTTTTAAACTTTTTCGTGTCTATGTGTATAGTAAAAAAACAATTAAATTATTAAATACAAATAAACATGAATTATATTATTAAATACAATAAACAGGAATTCATTTTTTCAATAAAGAACCTGACCACTTCATTACTACTAAAATTAAAAACAAACGTTAACGAAATAAGTTTAGTTTTTAAAGTATCTAAAATTGGAAAAAAAAAAAAGTTTAATAAACTTTAAAATTAAACGTAAAACAAGAAAAATTTATAAAAATAATTTAACAACTTACTTTTAATAGATAATTTGGTTACTTTTTAGTAAACACTAACAGAATAATTGAGTTAAGCTGTGATAGTTTTGGAACGACGAACGCAACGGCGGAAGTGAATGTTTTCGACCAGTTTATTTAGATCCGTACCAGCTTCCGTATTTTATTTCATAAAACAAGACATATAAGAATATCGCAGTCCATGTACAAAAACTGGATTTTAACGCAATATTAATTTTGAATCGGTTTTAATCTGGCCATAAAATAGCTGGTAAGAGCCATGTAAATTTTATAACTTCATATTTAAAAAAAATAAATTTTTCACAATTAATTAAAAAATCTATGTTGTAGCGGAGATTTTGAAATAATGGAATTTTAATCGTTTTAATCTTTTAAAAATCATTAAATTTTTAAAAGGTTACTTTTTCTTGGCAATTCAACTGATTATAATATATATGAATTAGAAAAAAAAAACGGTATTTTAAAAAAACATAATAATATTAAATTTATATCAATTATTTAATTGCAACTTCAAGATAAGTTTTTGTTCAATATGTGTATTTAAACTTAAAACAAATATTTTTTTTTTTACTTATTTGAACGCTTATGTAATAATAATAAATAGAAATTTCGATAGATTTAAATATATTTTCTTCGAATTTCGAAAAAATAAATATGGTGGGGGGGACACGCACTAAAAAAATATTTCCCCTCATATATTTTAGGGAAACTGCATTTTATATGTAATTTCATTCTTAAATGGATAAATATCGAACATTTCACGAAAATCTTACCATTAGTTTATTTTTGCTAGATTTATTAAACACGGGTATGTTTTCACGTTCGGAATATCTACTACATGGGAACGTTATTTAAATTATGTAAACACGATTTTCGTCTGGCAATTTCATTATTTTCGTACGATGAAATTTTTTTTTTAATTATTACTGGTTTATTTTGCCCTTCTTCTTTTAAATGGTGCAAAAGTTATACTGATAATATTAATTTATAATAAAGTTACATCGTTTTACATATAGGGTGGGGTAATTCTGTAGTAGGTGTGTCAGAAACTTCGTGAAAAATATTGAATAATTCGACCCCATGTCTTTCCAAGCTTATAACTACTCGAAAAATGTAATTCAAACCCTATTTTTTTTTAATAAAAGGAGCAAGGAGCAAGTTTTCTTTTTTTTTTTTACATAGGCATCACCACATTATCAAGGCCAAGAGGCCACTCAAGGATAAGGGTTAAAGAGTGTACAGTAGAAATTGGACAATATAGTAATCATTAGTAATGAAAATTTGGTAAATTTGATAACTTATATGGAACGGCTCATCAAGAACTTATTTACGTTAGACTTGAAGACAACCATATTGTAGTCAGCCGGAAAGCAGGAAAACGGAAGACAATTCCACAGGCGTGCAGTTCTAAGAAAGAAGCTTTGTTCATGGAATCTACGTTTAGATTTGGGCACAGATAAAGAGTGGGGGGAATTATTGATAGTGTTTACAGCTAGACGAGTGTTTCTTGTGAAAGTTTGGCGAGGGGGGACCATAGATTGAAGCTCATTCATTTAAAAAATACAAACAACGTAGTTTTTTTAAAAAAGGTTTTAAACTTCGGACTTTACCGGTAAATTTCTAAAAAACTGTTCTTTTTTTGTTTGTTTTAAATTAGAATATATTATTTATTGATCTTTTATCTTCAATTTGTGATATATAAAACTGTGGTACATAAATAAATTATTTACTTTTTAATAGACATTTGAAAATGGGGGGAGTCAATTAATTCGACCCCCTGTCTTTCCAAGCTTATAACTACTCGAAAAATATAATTCAAACCCTATTTTTTTTTCAATTAAAGGGGCAAGGACCAAGGTTTCATTTAAAAAAAATACAAACAACGTGGTGTAAAAAAAAGGGTTTTAAACTTCGGACTTTACAGGTAAATTTCTAAAAAAAAACTGTTCTTGTTTTGTTTTAAATTAGAATATATTATTTATTGATCTTTTATCTTCAATTTGTGATATATAAACTTTGGCACATAAATTAATTATTTACTTTTTAATAGACATTTCAAAATAGGGGGCGTGAATTAAAAAAAAACGTTTGTCTAAAATATTATATTCAGTTTATTGGAAAGAGCATAAAGTTTCACATTGACCCTGAAAATATCATAAAAATTGAATCAATGGAAAAATTTTGATAGATTTTTAAAGTTTAAAAATTGAAAAATACTGAACTCGTAAAATTCAATTAATTTCATTACTGTTTTTTTTTTTGTTTTTGTTAATAAAAAAAATAATATTTCTGTTGCTTTTTATACAACTTTAATAGTTTATTTTGGAAGTAAAATCCATAAAGAAAATAAACAACCCACTTTTAAAAGAGAAATTACAATTTTTTTTTAATATTTTATTCGCAGTTTCGTGTTAGGGGTGTCCAAAATTCCTACAAAAATTCTGGTACACCTATTTCTGTGGTGAATTTTGGCAGTTCCTAGAGTTCTTCCTTCATCTTTTCAAATATTTCTTCACGGTGTTTGTTTTTAAATCGTTTGTAAATACATTCTTTTTTTCCTTCTTACCGTAGAAATAATTGTCAGTTAAATATTGTTATAAGAAATAAATCTCCAGCTATCGGAAACCCCCATTTTTAAAAGGGTGGCTAATAACGTATGGACCGACACAAACTTTAACAATAAGTATTTCCACTTTGGTGTTTGAGTGAACCAAGGGAAATAACTCTTAATGATATATTTTCATGCTCCTTCTGACAGCTGTCTGTTGGTTACTTGTCGTTCGCTGCATCAATGCTGCAACGAAATACTTATACTTATTCATTGTTTTATTACTTCTACTCGATGACGTCACGAGGGCCACATGCAGCCTCACCACGTAATCTGTAATACGTTTCATCTCCCTTTATGGGAGATTATTGTTTATAAACAGACCAATGTGTTGATATTTGTTTGATTACAAAAAAAGAAAAAGAAAAAAAAATCAGCTACGAAATTAAATACGATCCAAATTATTTCTTTTTTTTTTTATGTTTATGAATTTTTGAGATAAGGATTAATTATTCGTATTATTTTGCATCCTCAGACTATTGTTCTCATCTTAAGTGTTATTTTCACAACGTTTCGCTTGATCTAACCTCTGACCTTCTTCAGGTGTTTCTTGTCGAACTCGGGAATCTTTCTGTCAAACTAAAAAATCTTTCTGTCTAACTCGTGAATCTTTATGTGTGGAAAACATGACATGGCGTATCGGATAAAGTACTTGGTTAAAATCCAGTTATAAGTTACACTTTTCTGGAGGTTGACGATTTAATCTTCAGTGAGGACGGTACTAAAAAAGTACAGTCGCGAATTAGTTAGGGGCTTCTACCCAATTATGGCTGACAGACCTAGAGGCTGCTACTCTCGTAGATTATATAAATAATTCCCTTCGAAATTCTGTGCGACTTCCCGGGTTTCACATAAAGATTCCAAAATTCGACAAAAGACACTTAAAGAAGGTCGGACGTTACATTGGCCGAAACGTCGTGAAACTAACACGCAAGATAAAAATAGTTCGGATAATTCAAATAATACAAGGACATGTTCTTAACTGGTATGACCGGCCAGCGTTAAGTTCATTTGATTGAGAAAAAAAAAAAAAAAAAAAAAAAAACAATACTTAAACAAAAAACACAAGCCGAGCATGCGGGGTCCCCCTCTACGAATGAACAATCTGAGGACAATTTTACATCTACAATGCCCCCTACGGGGGAGGAAACCAGAATTATCCAGTAAAAATCCATTCTGGCAAAAATTTACTTTACCCATCACTATTGTTTGTGCAATTTTTTCTTTAATTCAAGGCTTAGTTATTGAGAAAAGTGCAAACAAACGAAAGTTTGGGGACAATTCTACCGTTATATTGTTCCCTAGAGAGGAGTAACCAAAGTTATCCTGGAAAATTAATTCTGGCAAAAAAATTACTTTTACCATCACTAATGTTTGTGCAAAATTTCCAAAAGATCCAAGGCGTGCTTATTGAAAAAAGTGCGAACAAACGAACAGACGAACGGACGAATCGGAGTGAATTATTAGGTGTTATCCCTCCTTTGTCGGGGGATCAAAAAGCGACATAATTTTAAAAAATTAAAAAAAATTGAAAGTAAATCAGGTGCCCTTTGTAACCCCTGTCCCCATCGCCCTGTGCTTCCAAGGAATATGCTTCGACAAAATTGATATACATGCACATCTTAAACATAATTATGGCTAACCCGATTAGTAGCAAAATCGCACCCCTTTACTGCAGAGATCCTCAGATACCAGAAGACATTCTACTCTAATAGGTTTTCTCGAGCTGCTTGCTTTTGGAATTCCCTGCCTACTCTCTGTTCCTCTGACTGTACCAACATGTAGAAATTTAAATGTAATATGAATAAATCCTCTTGATGCGCAACTCCCCACTTGGTATGCTCTCTATGAATCTGGCCCCTAAATAGAGTAGCTCTTTATGTCATAGTTGCACTATTGTGTGCTTTGGATGTATATAAAAGTAAATGTTATTTACTAATTCATTTTGATTTTTTATGAAAGAAATTATTCTAATGATGGCATTGGTTTCCCTGATATATGTCAAGAAATTCATCAGGTATCACGCGAACGTTGCCAACATCATAATTAAAAGGAATTTTGTGGAACCAACTGAATTCGAACTTACCACATCTTGGTTGTCAGGTCTACTGACCCACCGGCATCTCACAAATTTAAAATAAAGGTAAAAAAAAAAAAAATATTTCAATTTAGAAAGAGTCTTCCTCCTCTGACTGAGGATAAACCAGATACTACGCTATGATTCTAACTCGAAAGTCCAATATTACCGGGCGGACATTTGTAGTAATGTTTACTTTGTTTATTTAAAATATATTTTTCTCGACCTACATATAGTAGTATCTGTTGTTTTCTATCGGAGGAGCAGAGATCCTTCTTGATTGAGGCAAATCAAGAATGTCCCTTTTGGGGAGCTTGAGTTTCCGCATATTAAAAAATACCTTCTGCTTAATTCTGTTCTCTTAGCCATGACAGGTAATAGAGACACTATGCATTTTTTTTCCCAAACGTATTCTAAGGAAGCAAGAATCAAACAAATATAACGAGGCCTCCAGAGCACAAATACGATTTTTTTATGCTGGGTTTGGCAGCAGACCTCTTTGTTCAGCCAGATAAATCAAATTGTAACAGAGCCGTTAGTGTTGTTAGCAGCAGTAGCAGCCTATGACAGCTAACATATGCAAATGACCTAGCCGGCTGTGAGAAATGAGGTCATAGCAGAGACAAAAGGACACCCGTGGCCGAAGTTGCGAAGAGAGAAGCACGAGTTTGAGACATGGCCGGAAAATAACAGTGAGCAACACGTTGGTGGACGAGAACGACTTAAAAAGTCATAGTAGACGAGATAAACTAAAAGCTTCTTTCTTAGAACTGCACGCATGGGGAACTCTGTTCCGTCTGCCTGCTTCCCACCTGACTACAACTTGGATGTCTTCAAGTCCAGCGTGAACAAATTCCTAATGAACCGCCCCCTTAAGTAAACACTTCATAAAATCTCCACACTAACGTACTGTATTTGCAATAACCCTTATCCCTGAGTGGCTTCCGGTCCTTGATAAGTAGTGACCACCGTGTAAAAAAAAATGAACTGTTTAAAACAAGATGCAATGCATTGTTGGAAATATTAAGAATAAATGCGTTTAGAACTGCTTTAAAGCTTCACTCATTTTGCGACCAAATTTCATTTCAGACAATTTTTACAGTTCATAAGTCACCTTCTTAGCTATATTTTGAAATAAAAATGCTCAATTTTCGTTCATTTAAACAAAAGTTATAATAAAATTACTGGTATTCAAATGTCTGCAGAAAAAGTAAGGAATGTGAGAGACGGTTTCTTCTGATTGGCTGTTGGTTACCATAGCAACTTTTTCGTCGTCGACACCGCCATAAATCATAGCGGGAATGTCGCTCGCATGCCATCCTATTTGGGTTATATAGAGAGAGTTAACTTGTTAGGACTGATAATATTTCGCTTACGACCTCGCCCATTAATTCTTTTTCTCTCTTTTTTGTCCCTACTTCCTGTTTATTTACTTACGTCTTTTCTTTGATTTTTTTATTTAGTCAACTTAAGAAGTTAGCAATAACCTTTTTAATACGTATGATATTGAACAAAAACAGAAACTATTTCAAAGCAAAGCCTGTAAAACTCATGGATTACATAGAAAAATGCGAGCATGAAAAAGTAATATGGTTAAAATTAAACTTAGAAAAGTAAAAGGACTAGTTGTTAAAACTGGAAAAGAAAATGACAAGATATTCTAGTAAAAAATATAATAAATTTATAACTGAAAATATTGCAGACTTAAGAATAAAAAAAAGCAATTTAACATTATATAATCAACTCTTAATGCTGCAATATATTAAGTTAGAAATTTATTATATTTTTTACTAGAATATCTTGTCTCTTTCTTTTCCAGTTTTAACAACAAGTCCTTTTGCTTCTCTAAGCTTAATCTTAACCATATTACTTTTCATGCTCGCATTTTTGTATGTAATATATATTTTTTTTTTTTGCACAGAGATCACCACTTATCAAGGCCCGGAAGCCACTCAGGGATAAGGGTTATTGCAAGTACATTACGTTAGTGTGGAGATTTGATGAAGTGTTTACTTAAGGGGGCGGTTCATTAGGAATTTGTTAACATTGGACTTGAACACATCCAAGTTGTAGTCCGGTGGGAAGCAGGCAGACGGAACAGAGTTCCACAGGCATGCAGTTCTAAGAAAGAAGCTTTGTTCATGGAATCCACGTTTTGATTTAGGCACCGATAAAGAGTGGGGGAAATTTTTCACGGTGAATTCGGCTTGACGGGTGTCTTTCGTGAAATATTGGCGAGGGGGGACCAGAGATTGGAGTTCAGACGAGCACCTGCCATGGAAATAACGATAAAACAAGGATAGGCTCGCTACGTCTCTTCTGTGGGAGAGAGGTTGCAGGGTAGAGAAAAGGGCATCCCCCACTAAGTCACGAAGTCTATTTTGTACTCTGTCAAGGCAGCATAGGCTGTTTTTTGCAGCTCCTGCCCAGATATGGCAACAGTATTCCATCCTTATATATATATATATATATATATATATATATATATATATATATATATATATATCTTCTGATATTTTAAGGGGAGAAAAATAAAACTCTGGGGGCGTTGATTAGACCGCATCTTCCTTCTTCATTTGACTTAATTAATTGGGACCATTTCCTTAACTCGGATTTGCCTCTGGTTATCGTCATAGGAAGGGCAGAGTGGAATTCAAACAATTATCTCCACTGAAACTATTAGGTTCTAAACGGCAAACGAGTACATTATTTCTGTTAGACGTTTATCGCTCTCAAATCACCTGAATAGATCGACAACTCACAACAGAGATGGGATTATTATGCTTCGCTATCTCCGGTTTGACCAGATTGCGACAGTTTCTGAGCCTTATTACTTCCGTGTTCTCATGACAAAGTGAAAGCCGGTGTTTAATTTGTGACACAGACACTAGAAGAGATTCTTGTATCTGTTTTTTTTTTCTTCAACAGACCCCTTTTTCCTTGCTGTACAATCTTGAGGAACTTCATTTATCCGCTGTATAGTACAACACTCCAGAATATCAGAGAGAGGCTAACAGGTGCTACACTTTGCGTAAGGTTGACCTGGATCTGTGCAAGGCAGGGGCGTTCGTTTCCATGAAGTATTATACATACCCACTTATCTCAATACATACAGAACCTAGTAATCCCAAATGGTCACTTATCCAGATTGGCACATAATTGAATCGATTTCATTCGCAGACTTAAACCAACCTACATTCTCTTAGATGACCAGTCCGAATATTCCTCTTTACTCAGAACATATAATATAGCGCCGATGCATTCCTCTAACGAAGACGTTCTCATTCAGGAGTAAAGTACGTTCAAGGATGGAGTACTGCTGCCATATTTGGGCAGGAGCTGCTAAAACAGCCTATCCTGCCTTGACATAGTACAAAATAGACTTCGTGGCCTCGTTGGGGATGCCCTTTTCTCATCCCTGCAACCTCTCTCCCACAAAAGGGACGTTGCGAGCCTATCGTTGTTTCATCGTTATTTCCATGGGAAGTGCTCGTCTGAGCTCCTATCTCTGGCCCCTCTCGCCAATCTTTCACGTCTAGCTGAAGCGATTAACCACTTTAATCCTGAATATTTGTCTCGTTTTCTTTTTATTTATCTTTTTCACCCTAAATCTTTTTTTGTCAAATATACTATACGTTTTTCCTATATTTAAAACGAGAAAAAAAGTCTCCTATGAAATTGAACATTTCCCAAATTATACCTGCATATTATCTGAACTAAAAAAAACACGCGGCTTTTTTTTCTCTCCAAAGTATGCATTACTTCTAGCTAGTCTAAACTTAATACGTAACCCTAAAGGTATTAATTCTTAACCAGTTTTTTAAACGAGTTAAAATAACCAGACTTTAAAATTTGATAAAAGTTCCATTATAGCATGATTATTATGGGGTGGAGCTGCAATGGTCGAACATTCTGGCATGAGGTAGATAATTAATAGAATCAGGAGTAAATAAGGAAAGTAACTGAAATTGAAAATAATTATTTCTTTTCAGACTGTTGTAACCTTATGATTCGGTCGCGGAGGATTAACTTGGCCAAGAAACGTTCTGGGAACGGTAACCAAACTGTAAATTTATGGGTCCGCTTCATTTCTATGCCAGGAATAAAATCCTGGTAAACGGCAACAATTTGAAACACTATGGATTGTTCACTTGAGTGACCAATCCATATAACACTAAGTGTATATTTACTGGAAAGTCTTTCTTAAAAGAGTGAATGCATACCTGGAATTGGGTGTGGCTTTTTTTTTATCCTGGAGGGAGGTCACTTTCTCGTTATAACGTCCTACTTTATTGTTACCTGACTGTCAATTTCTTTATTGACGTGTCACGTGATTAGAACGTTATTACAAGAAAGTGAACCTCCTTCTTAAAAATCATTAATTTTTTTTCTATTTTTTTTTCTCTTAATATAGTACTTAAGTCGATAATATATGATAATTGTCGAAAACAAAACGTATAAAAAAAAGGTGAAAAAAAAAAACGCATTTTAAGGGGTGGTGACTCTCGTACAGGTCCGCCGATACTTCTATATCATGTGAACGATGCTGTGTGTGTGTGTGTGTGTGTGTGTGTGTGTGTGTGTGTGTGTGTGTGTGTGTGTGTGTGTGTGTGAAGTCATTCATATTTTTCAATATTATGACGAGAAAACAACCCCGGTTTGCATGACTCCAACTACTGAACCAGACATTCTCTATCTCTAGTTAAATGCTGCAAATTGCGTATATATCGGAGAAATGTTCTGCACACACACGTAATCTAAAGTGTACGTTTGTGTCTTGCTTGAGTGTGTGTGTACTGCGATATGACGCTTTATTATTTGTGTGCGGCGTTGGCGAAAGGAATGGAAACAGTTTCGATTCCATCCAATTGAATCGTTCGATTATTCTTGTTTCCCTGAAGGACACAATCCATCAAATTAAATAACCATTAATTTAACGTTAATAGAAAAGAAAAATACTAAATGATTAGTAGGCCGACATATCGAAAGGGGTGGTTGCCATTAAGAGATGGCGATAATTAAATGTCGATTCTTGGATTTAAAAACATTGGAACTATCTGATGTATCGCATATCAACTCTTTTGGATTGATAGTAGGGGTGGGTGACAGTGGCTAAGTGGTTAACAACATTGACTCTGGATATGCCAGGTTCGAATCCAGTCCGTTCCTCATAAACACTGTCATCAGATCCAGAAACATTCATTTCGACGCGCCTTTGTCTTATCAAAGAACCTATTGTTGATTTTATAAGCCGGGTCCTTCTGCTTGTGCGGTAATAAAACTTCTCGAATGCACTTCTGACATACGGCTGTATAAGAGTGTTAAATTTGGACTGTTCCTTTTATAATCGGATTTTATTTTGATTATCGATTTTTAAAACTAATCAGAGGCATTCCGATACAAAAACCTATTTATGTGTACATATGATATAGATCAAAAGAAGATGTAATAGGGTAAAATCCACTGCAAAAATTAGCAAACGTGCTGTAATAAAAAACTTACTGAAAAACTAAAGAAAAGATATTTATTTAAAATTGATATATTTAAATGGATGGTCACATTCAATGCTGCCAAAACTAAACTCGTTTCCTTTAATAATTACAATAAACCTTTTCTACCACTAATAGCAATGGCCAATGACTCTTTATCTGAAAGTACATCTTTTAAACTCCTCGGCCTAACGCTCACAGGAAACATGAGTTAGAACAATTACATTGAGAGTATCGCCAGGACCGCTGCGAAGAAAGTAGGTTCTCTCTACCGTGCTAGAAAGATACTAACGCCCAAAAGTATCCTATACCTCTATAAGTCCACCATTCGCCCATGTATGGAGCATTGTTGTCATATTTGTGCTGGTGCATCTGCCACTAGTCTCTCGCTCCTAGACAAGGTTAAAAGAGTGTCGCCAATCTGATAGGTCCTGAACTGTCATCTAAGTTTCAGCCTCTGTCCCATCGACGAAATGTTGCATCCCTCTGCCTGTTCTACAAGTACTTTAACGGTGAATGCTCTGACGAACTGTAAGCACTTGTGCCCCCTCGACGTAAATACCCCCGAAAAACCCGACAAGCAGCTAAATCCCACCCCTTCACAGTAGAGATCCCTAGATGTAAGAAAGCCTTCTACCCCAGTAGTTTCTTCCCCAGAACAGCTAGACTTTGGAATTCCCTTCCGAGTCCCTGCTTCCCCAACTGTACTGAATGCAGAAGTTCAAGTGCAACGTGAACCGACATCTTGCTGCCCAACTCCCTACACAGTATCTCTGATGCCTATGTCCCTGATAGTAGTACCCTATAACAAAGTGGCAATGTGCCTTGTTTGAGGTGAAAATGTAATAATAAAAAAAAAGATGCAAAATAATTATATACATGCATACATATGAACTTCAAAAGTGTTTTCTTTGCCTCCGATTATACCATTATTATTTTATGGCCCTGTATTATACTTTTTTTCTTCTACTTTTCTTCATTGAGCCCGGACTTCATCTTGGAATATCCTTTGATATTAGTATCTTATAAAACTTTATAAAACTTTATAAAAACTTTAATATTCAATTTATGTGCTAACAAGTAAAATTTATAGACTACCTATAAATATTATTTAGCTAACTACGTTTCGTCTGAAGATATGAGCAATTCACTAAAACTTCATGGAATAAGAAGAAAAAAAAAACTTTAAATATATGTATTCCTTGCCGAATAATAAATTTATTGTAAATTTTTATTTTACAGAATCCAATTCCAAATTTTTACTCATCTATAATTTGTATATTCTTGTAAACATTCATTTTAATTAATTCCATATTAGTTTTTTCGGTTTTCTTATGGGATGATCATCTTTAGTTAACTATTACGTGTAATTATATTCATGCAGATATTCTACATGATTTATAC
>NC_136510.1:19759694-19767194 GCF_053919585.1 Euprymna scolopes | reverse complement strand
ACAGTCGTACATCTAAACAGTGTGATATAAATGCGGGAGTGCCTCAGGGGTCTATCCTTGGACCTCTATTGTTCCTAATATTTATTAATGACCTCCCCGACAAAACTGCCTTTGAGATGGGTATATATGCTGATGACACCACACTCTACAACAGGCATGATAGGAAAACAAATGAACACATAACTAAATAAATGGCAAAAACACTAGAGGAGGACCTCCAATCTGTAGTGGAATGGGGGACAAAAATGGAGGTCACATTCAATGCTGCCAAGACTAAACTGGTTTCCTTCAATAATTACAAGAAAACTTCTCTGCCACCTGTAGCAATAGCCAGTGACCCCCTGTCTGAGAGTACATCTTTCAAACTGCTTGACCTAACGTTCACAGGAAACATGAGTTGGAACAATTATATTGAAAACATTGCCAGGGCCGCTGCAAAGAAGGTAGGCTCTCTCTACCGTGCTAGAAAACTACTAACACCTGAAAGTATCCTGTACCTCTATAAGGCCACCATTCGCCCATGTATGGAGTATTGCTGTCACATTTGGGTTGGTGCATCTGCTGCTAGTCTCTCGCTCCTAGACAAGGTTCAAAAGAGAGTTGCCAATCTGATAGGCCCTGAACTGGCATCTAAGCTGCAGCCTCTGTCCCATCGACGAAAGGTTGCATCCCTCTGCCTGTTCTACAAGTATTTTAATGGAGAATGCTCTAACGAACTGGAGACACTTGTGCCCCCACGACGTAGACACCCTCGACAAACCCGACAGGCAGCTAAATCCCACCCCCACACAGTAGAGATCCCTAGATGCAGGAGATCTTTCTACTCCAGTAGACTCTGGAATTCCATTCCAGGTCCCTGCTTCCCCAACTGTACTGACATGAAGAAATTCAAGTGTAACGTGAACCGACATCTTGCTGCCCAAATCACAACATAGTGCCCCAGTAGCTGCTGCCCCTGATAGTAGCCCCCTACACCACAGTGGCAATGTGCCTTGTTTGGGGTGAAAATGTAATTTAAAAAAAAATGCAAACATAATATAAAAGATATGGGATTTCTATCGACAAGCATCTGGTAGAAATTAATAAGATATTATGTCGACTATTCGGACAACTATTTTCACAGGGTTTCGACTGATGTAACCTTCGATCATCTTCATATGTATCTTGTAAAACTCGAAAAACTTGCGCACGTATGGAAACGGTACCCACCTCTTAAATTGTTTTATTTTTGTTTTTTTTCTTTCATTTTTTTTTTTTTCAGCGGATTATTATCGAATGGTCACGATTCTACCCGATTATCCAAAAAATACAAAAAGAAAATTAATATTTAACAGTTTTTAAGGGGTGCTCCGTTTCTAATACAATGTTATAGTAAATTGAACCGCTATTTTGGAAGCATCAAGTTTTCTTAGCTAAATCTCGCGAATTTAGTCGTTTTAAGCCTTTTTTGAAGGCTAAACTGCTTTTAAAAAAGCTAAATTCGCGAAATTTAGCCGGAAAAAGTGCTACTGATCCTACGACATAGTTTGTTATACAGATGCGATGTCCTATGTATAAAAAATAAAAAAAATAAAAAAAAGTAAATGTCTCGAATGAGGTTTATATTTCTCGTCAAACCTGAAATTATGGCCCTTGGAATCTGCTGATGGAAGATGAGGGGAAATAAACGGATTACGTCGGGTAAATGTTTACGAATCATCGCTTTATTTATTTAAGCGCCCTCTTGCGGAGTGATTTGTTGATGGTTGTCAGCACCGACGTTGGCTGACGTAAATGTGAATGATGGAAAATTCTGCTTCAACTGATCACGAACAAGGACGGCTAATCTTAAAATACGTCCAACCAATCAGTGCATTTTGTGGTAAAAATGCTATTTAAAACCCAAGCTACAACTCAACTAAAAATGTTTGTTTAATTATTTATTTTTATTTTTATTTTATTTTATTTTTTGACTTATGCGTGAAACCTCAAATAAAATGCTTTTAAAACTTAAGCGGGACAGCTCAACTAAAACGTCAATTAAAACTTAAGCGTGACTGCTTAAGTGAAATGCTAGTTCAAACTTAAGCGTCTTAGCTCACTTGAACGCTATAGCAACCTCAACCAGAACGTCATTTAAAACTTCACCTTAAATGCTATTTTGAACTTAAATCTGACAGCTCAACAAAAATGCTAGCGTGGCACCTCAATTAAAATGATATTTAAAACTTAAGCTTGAAAGCTTAACTAAAACAGCATTTAAAATTTAAACATAGCAGCTCATTTAAAACGCTATTTTAAACTTAAGCCTGACAATTCAACGAAAACATGTTTTAAACTTTTCGCTTGGAAGTTCAACTAAAACACTATTTAAAATCTAATATTGACAGTTCAACTAAAACGCCAATTAAAACTTAAGCTTTACAGCACAACTAAAACACTATTTAAATTTAAGCGTGTAAACTCAACTAAAGCGCTGTTTTAAACTTAAGCGTTAGAGAGCAACTAAAATGCTAGTTCAAGGTTAAATATGGCAGCCCAATTAAAACGCTATTTAAAATGTAAGCGTACAGCTCAACTTAAACGCTGTTTGAAACCAAAGTGTGACAACTGAACCAAAATGCTATTTGAAGGTTAACTAAAATGTTATTTCAAACGTAACCGCTATTTATAAAATAAAACGTGACAGCTCAAATTCAGCGTTATAGCTAAATTAAAATGCTATTTCAAAGTTAATCGTGACAGTACAACGAAAACGCCAGTTACAACAAAAAATGACTTATCAGTTAACATGCTATTTTAAACTAAAGTTTGACAGTTAAACGAAAATTCTGTTTCAGGCTTGAATACTATGGTTCAACTAAAATGCTGTTTTAAAATTAAGCGTGACAATTCAACTAAAATTCCTTTTCAAACTAAACCATGACAGCTTAACTAAAATGCTATTTTATTTATTTTAAAATGCGTTTGATTAATGATATATGCATACTTTTATCTTCTGTTTAGCCTATTTTACTTCTGTTGCGTTGGTGAATGTATATATAATTTATACAATATATACATCGGACAAAAAATAAGAACGTTACTTGTTAGCATATCAAACGAAGGAAAACATCCTGCTCCCGTGATTACGTGTCTTTTTAAAAACATTTACACAACCTTTTTATTTTTATTTATTTATCTGTTTAAGCTTTTTTATCAGTGTACTAGAAGGAATTCAGTTGATTACAAACCTTTCTGTGAGTTCTTTACATTACAATAGTACAACACTGAATCAGACGGCGCAAGACTACATACACCGTTCAATACTGTAAAACTGAAACGAAGCTGTTCTGCTTGAAACTGGCGCAATTTTCTTCTTATTCATATTTATATCGATTCTTTGCGTTAAAAAACTAAAGTAATTACGGGTTTATTTTTTTAATATCCCATTTTGCTGTTTCGGATTATTTTACTAAAGTAAGTAAAGCTTCATTATTTTTCAAAACTGTTTTTGTTTCTTTGTTTTTCGATATTTCGTCGATATTATTTAGTAAGAGTGTTTAGCAGAAAAGCGAGCAAACGACTACCCGAAAAAATAAATATACAAGAAATAAATGTTACCATAGTCAATAAAAGTTCAGTATATGTTTTTTTTTGTTTTGAAATAGTTTTTAATGCTCTTTACTTGAAATAATTTCAGCGAACAGAAATTAAAACGAAATTTGAGGCGATAACTACTTAAATAAATTTTTATATAAACTACACATACCATAATCGAATATTCCTCAAGCACAAAATAACGGAAAACATTAAAATATGTTTATAAATATTCCTTACGTTGACGGAAGTCTCTTAAATTGTTAACACAGAATGCTCAGGTGCCCCTCCTTCAAATTGAAAATGTGGCTCTCCATTTCAAAGTCGCTGCCATTTTGATTTGTTTTTAAACCGGTTCGTGAATTAAAAAAAACAATTTGTTTACAACCTACTTAAAAATACAAACCAATGAACTTTTCTACCATAAAAGTAACTTTTATTGACTATGGTAACATTAGATTCTTGTATGTGTATATATATATATATATATATATATATAACATTTCTCTTTGTAAGGAAACATAATTTTGTTGGTCACTCTTGGCTACGAATGGAAACAAAGTTGATATAAAAAAATATATTTTCGCGAAAATTATCTTTACTTTCATCATATTTGGCTTAGGGTAAAATTTTTGAGTATCAAAACCTATCTCTTTACAACACCCTCCTTTTCATAACCTATCATACTTTCATAAATCACAGTCCATTTTCTGTAGGCTGTTTTTGAACCGAGTCAACGACGGGTACTTCTGCTAGTTTATGTATATATATATATATATATATATATATATATATATATATATATATATATATATATATATATATAGTAATTTATAAAATATATATAGCGATTAAGCTACACTGAATATTCCGCGTTTCATCCACTCTAGGATTATATATGTATATATATATGTATATATATATGCATATATATATATATATATATATGCATATATATATATATATATATATATATATATATATATATATATATATATATATATATATATATATATATTTATTTATATGTCGCTATATTTGCCTGGTGGACTAATTAGCAAAAAATAAATAAATAAAAAATTATAATAATAATGTCGTTCATCAAATTCCGTCCATGTTTGTTTACAATATCACGTCAGCTGATATTTGCGCTTGACGATGAATAATCTGGAAAAGTCGCTTCTGATTAATGTTTAGTTATAAATAATAAGAATAATTTGCGGCGATTTTAAATCGTACCTCTTTATTTTTACGTAAATTGAACTCGTTAATAAGCAAAAATTAAAATAAAATGAACAGTGTTTGAACAGTGGATCACTGGATCCGTTGACGAATACTCTACCACCATACTCTACCATGTCAATAATTCTGTTTTTTCTTTAGGTAGAAATAATTTTCTAAGATTTTATTATCTCCCTTGCTAATATAAATTATAATAATTCCCTTGTAAAATTTCTTCTTTATCTATAAGAAAAAATGTTTTTTAGGATCGTATTTTTTCGATTTTAAATACTTATCGGATGAATTTCTGTACAAAAAAAAAAACATCTAAGAACACTGCGAGACATAAATTACCTTTGTGTGAAATTTGCAAAGAATAAGCTCAGCCGTTTGGGAACCTATAAGGAAAGAAACTCACACACACAAAGCCACCTTTGGTAGAGATAAAGATATACATATGCATACATTCGGGTTCGAATCCCTCGACCTGTAGTAATCGTGTCGCCCTGCGCTGATGATTACCGAAAAGATGAAACACTAGTGTCTGTAGGTATTAAAAATTATTATTGTAATATATATATATATATATATATATATATATATATATATATATATATATATATATATATATATATAACTATGCCAGCCCCTTTAAGAAACTCTGTTCTTATTGTTGAGCACTTTAAAGTTGAAATAGAAAGTCAGTTACCAAAGCTCGCAAATCGCCGACATTTAAAAATGTTACGACATTTAAAAAATAAATGTTAAAATTTCAACGATATTTCTCGCGGTTGAGATTGGCCGTGGGGTTTGTTCCTTGCTAATGGAGTCAGAGATGGCTTGGTGGCCCGGTTCCAATCTCCCCACCAGTAATAATCGTATCGCCCTTCACTGATGATTACCGAAGGGATGAAAACACACACACACACACACACACACACACACACACACACATATATATATATATATATATATATATATATATATATATGTAAATATATATGGTATAATTCCATTAACACATCGGTTTTTGATACCTCCACCGAAGTTAAGCAACATTAAGTTTGCTTTGTACCAAAGTACCAAATGGGTGACAATTTGTGAATATTAGCCACCGTATGTAGAAGGATATCGACCCCTTTCTCGCCATTTTCCCTGGCAAGGATATTTATGCGACTTTGGACTGCTTATTAATTTAATATTGTCTTGGCACTTCTTCCTCTGGAGGACACCAGTTCAACCCGCCTAGGGTGAATGCCGCTGGATCTGTCTTTTTTAGTGAGATGAACGAATTGCCCGCTGCCTTAAAGCTATCGAGTGTCAACTGAAGCCGTTAACAAACGTGGATGGGCCTTTTAAACACTGTCACTCCGCAGAATAAAATTCGTGTTTTATTTTCGTGTTTTTATTAGTCTAGTATAAACACACGCACAAATACACATACACAAAACACACACACACACACAAACACACACACACACAAACACACACATACAAACTCACACACACGCATACACACAAACAAACACCCTACACACATGTCGAATGTTTATTCTATGTGAAAGCTTCAATCCTTCTATCATCACAGTTTGTCCAAGATTTTTCGATCGTTCCAGTCGAGGAAGCTTGAAATTCGTTTAGAAAAGTCAGTCGGATTTTTACAACTCTTTGACAAATATTTGGTGCCGAAGACGAGGTGTTAATGGAAAAGAGAAATATTTCTCGTGGAAATGAAAAGGAACGATCACCATTTTGTTTGGCAAAAAATAATGGTTTAATCCGTTTATCCTGGTATATGCGTACCGAATTATAAACATCAAGAAACACACACACACACAAAGCTAACATATAAAGTTATCTTGTCAGATTTTAGAATTTAGACCCAAATAGCATCGCATCTGACACATTGATTTTTGATTCGGCTTAACTATGTTATCTTTTTCGTTCTTCCAGCTTTTAACAATTTTTGGAAATGTGAGATATATTGAATTTCCATTTGTTTTGGTTCGAAACATTGTTAGGGTGATTGGTTGGTTGTTTTTGTTTTACGACATATCTACCCTTTTCGGGTTATTTAATGCCGAATCCAAAGATTTTGAAGACATTTTTTTTTAATAGAATATATTTGTTGTTTTCAAGTCGGTTTCTATTTACCCCATAGTTGGGACCCTAACAGGTACTACCACTCCGGGCCAGAGTGGACCTGGGAGCAATGGTAATTAAAGGGTGGCTTCACACTCCCCAAAGCCCGCAAGCTGGGGCTTCATCACTGGATACAGTTTAAGTTCATATCCAGGACCTGTTAGGGTGGAGACAAATAATGAATCGAATAATATAAGGGAGATAAATCTGATATTTGTTGATTCGTTGTTGTCTATTTTTCTATAATTAATGTTAGGAAATAGATAAAAAAAATATGTTAAATCATATTATAGACACGTTTTACCGGAAGTGAGGGTCAGCTGATCGGATCGGATCAGACGTGATCAGATTAGCTGGAGTCAGTGAGTTTGGGTTTGGACGTAAAGAAGAACAGACGGCTTAACAGGTCGTCTCCTCCTCTTCACTGGGGGGGACGCTGACGTATGTGAAAATAAGAACCAAACAAGCAAAGATATTCACTTTCCATTCTTCTGCGATCGACACCTGGAAGGTGAATAAAAATTATATAAAACCAATCATCGTCTTGGAGTGAATGAATATTCGTCCAAAACAGGTGTC
>NC_136510.1:19684694-19754694 GCF_053919585.1 Euprymna scolopes | reverse complement strand
TCATAAAAATTGGTCAGTCATCTCATAAAATGTATAGCAATAACATACTGAATTTTCAAGAGTCTACGACAATCTCAAATGCCTGTACAAAAAAGCGTGGAAACTGATGTAAGGCAACTCGTATTTATATATTTATACACAGAGAAAAATATTGTACTTCAATGTTAACAAGTAAATAATGTCGCTTTTTCTGCCATTTGGACTAAACCATTTTAAGTCTAGGGAGAGAAAGGCAGAGGTAGAGAGGGAGAGAGAGTGTAGAAGGAGAGAAAAAATAAAGTGATAGACAAACAGAGAAATAGTGATGAGGAGGGATAAGGTTATACAGATATAGAAGTTGATGCAGAGACGGAGAGTGAGTGAGATAGAGAGAGAGAGAGAGGGGGGGAGTTTGAATGGCATACATAACCTAAAGGTCACCAATAATCCTTCCATATTTGTGCTCATATCTGAAGCAAAATGCCGCAAAATCTTTAACGTAAATAACACGCCGACAGATCAGATCTCAAGTCATCCGCTTTTGTATCTCTGCGAATTGATCCGTGCTTGTTTCCAACACTCAAATGCACTCAAATAGAAATGTTATTTCTTCTTCTTTGATTTGCTCTTATCTACCGACGTGTATTCCTTCATCCTTATTGTCGGTCAAATCGTCAGAATGGAATTCATTTTGGTACAGTGGCTTTGAATTCTTTGCCTACAAATAAACATGCCCGATATAAATCAGATATTTCCATGTCAACTGAGTTCAACCTTACTTGTGTAATAATCCATCAACATCTTCACATCTCTCTCTCTCTCTCTCTCTCTATATATATATATATATATATATATATATATATATATATATATACGCGTGTATTTTCAGAATTTTAGAGATTATATAATTTTCTCCACAGCCAAACAACGGATGAGCCCAAATTTGCTTGATCTGTTCGTTATTAGACATTCTTTTGTGTGTGTGCCGAGTTTGCTCAGGTGGCGGAGTACTCAGCTTGCATGCAAATGGCTCGGATTTCCAATTCCGAGTTCGAATATGTCTAACTGATGAGCTCGAATGAGGGCGAAACTCGAATCTTGGATTTCCGGTTTGTTGGCTGTCATGACTCTTGTGACGTAGTTTGGCTATGAAAATGATTAATCAATATATATATATATATATATATATATATATATATATATATATATATATATATATAAGGGAGTGGTCACAAACAATGTGTATTTTTTAACATTAGTTTATTACTCCGTGTTTTGGTTTTTCATTGGAAATTATGTTTAGATCATTGTAATAATGTTTTCAAATCATTGAAATCGTTTTTAACGCGTTTCAGACATTCTGTGAAGCGTCCTCTTCAGAAAGTATTTAAAATGTTTAGAATATATTCAAGATGTGTTTAAAATTTAAAAAAAAAACATTTTCGTAGTCCATTTAAAATGTTTCCGAGAGGTGGAAACATGTGCAAATTATTCTACTTTTCATTCGTATGTTCACTTTTTATTACTGGTTCATTGGGCTAGACTGTGGTCACTGCTGTCTTTCTCTCTCTCTCTCTCTCTCTCTCTCTATATATATATATATATATATATATATATATATATACATATATCAATCTATCTATCTCTCTTATATATATATATGTAATACTATATATATATGTGTAATATATATATATATATATATATATGTTCACTTTTTATTACTGGTTCATTGGGGTGGACTGTGGTCATTGCTGTCTTATGTCTCTCTCTCTCTCTCTCTCTCTATCTATCTATCTATCTCTCTTATATATATATGTAATAATATATATATATATATATATATGTGTGTGTGTGTGTGTAATATATATATATACATTATTACATACATATATAGAGAGATTTAATCATTTTCATATATATATATATATATATATATATATATATATATATATGAAAATATATATATATATATGGGTGGGTGTTCATATGTATCTGTTTACACACACATATGATATATATATATATATATATGTATATAATTAACTGAAATTGTTTAATGCTTTCAGCTTACAACTTGTGTATAATACTGCAAAATTAAAGTCCATATAAATATTAATATCAATATTTATAAGACAATCCCAATCACATTTTAAAAAAGCTCAATATAGGAGATAGAGAAAAATTTGGAATTAAAATAAAATATGGGCAATTTTATTATTCGACAAGGAATAAAAAAAAAAGTTAAAGTTTTGTTTAATCTATGGATCTTCAATAAATGGCTAACCTCATCCATAGGAAATGATTTTAACAAAATAATCTTTACAGACAGTCATAAATTTTGCTGTAGAGCAAATAGATTTAAAAACTAAAAAGCTTGCAAGAAAACCCCAAAAAGAAGCCAAAGATGGTGTAGTTAGGTTCAATGAAGAAAACTTTAAATAAGATCCAAGGCAGTGAAGAAAGGAAAAATTTAAATGGAGAGATTTTAATATCCAGATGTTTGCCTATGATTAGTATATTAAGGAACATCGTAGTTCTAATGAACAGTAGTAATGATAGCGAATCTCCTTGGAAGATACGTCTTTGTACTTTAATCTCAGTTATGTGTTGTCCTTCAGCTGTCAGTTCAAACCACCATGTTCTCAATGTTGTTTTCACGTAAACCGAATCATTTTGTCTGGTATTTTGTACATTCGCCAGCATTCTATTATTCATGTTTAAATAATCTTGTTGTACGCTTTGTAGTCGATTTATACCGTGGCGACATAATTTTTTCTACATTTTACCTCCATCAGGGTCGTTTGGTCTATTATTATTATTATTATTATTAGTAGTAGTAGTAGTAGTAGTAGTAGTAGTAGTAGTAGTAGCAGTAGTAGTAGTAGTAGTATGATTTACTCACTAGGAGTAGTCACACAAGCCATCATTAAAAGCATGCTCTTTGAGAACAACTTGTGGTGTTCTCTGGAGTCTGAGTGACAGCAGGTCTCCCCAGATCTTAAGTACTCTCCACATATTCGACAACCTTTGCAAAAGAATATGCGTTATTGCAACAGCCGCTTACCAGTGATTTCATTATTATCATTATTATCATTATTATTATTAGTAGTAGTAGTAGTAGTAGTAGTAGTAGTAGTAGTGTTGCTGTTGTCACTAGGAGTTTTCACGCAGACTGTCACCAAAGATTTCATTCTATCAACACCTTCTGGTGTTCCCTGGAGTCTAGGTGACAAGAAGTCTCCCTAGGTTTCCATTACTCCCGAATGTGTGCATATTTGGTATTTATTATTACAGAGCCAAGTCTCTATTGAATATCATACACACACACACACACACACACACACACACACACATATATATATATATATATATATATATATATATATATATATATATATATATATATATATATATGTAGTACTGCTTATAAAAGTTTTAAAAATAAATGAATTGGGCGCCATCAGCTAGAATTGAAATCGAAACATTTAGTACTCCAGCCAGATTTCTTATTGTGTGAGCTATCGACGTATAGATACGAAAGATTTAACATTAAGACACTTCTAGCTACGAATCAATTTGCGCATGTGCACAAGTAACAGAAATATGTCAACAAGTTGAGATAAACATTTTCGCATTTCAACTTGCCGACGTATTCATGTGCGCGTTATTCAAAGATTTTACTCGTTATAAACCATCCTTGGTGTATGATTACTATTTCCTGTTAATTTCAGTGTTGTGTTCAAGAGTTTGTCGGTTAAATATTTTCACACAGACGCACATATACATATATCTACTGTCTTATTTACCTATATTTTACAACTATTAGTTTGGAAAACAATTGTGAAATTCTCACATCAATCATAATTTTTATTTCATTCAAATAATTGGTCATTCATAAGATTTAGAATTGTTTTGCATCGTTTAATTTGTAATATGGTGCATTTGAGCGCGTGGGTAGATAGCAGCAGCGAAGGATGACTGGCTTACGAAGAGATTAGCGGTAGCTGAAAAACACGCATATACAAATTAGGAAGTGTGCGCGAGAAGAGACTGGAAAAGACTGTCGCTTTTCCATGTAAATAAGAAGATTAGATAAGTGAAAATAAAATTAGGATAAACCGAGACTCGAACATTGTAAGCAAAGTTAGAAATCGGAATGTTAAAAAGGTATATTGTTAAATTCCAATATTAAATAGTTAGATATTATTTATACCGTAAAAAGAATTGATTATTCATTATTTTACAAAACTGAATATTAAAAATGTCAGCTAAAAAGAATGAAGAATACGAATTAAAAATACATTGTTAAAAAATAAGTTAGGATCATATGTTGACAGTTCTTTTGTTGTCAAAAGCGTGTGCATAGCCACGTGAA
This sequence comes from Euprymna scolopes, assembly GCF_053919585.1. Lineage (NCBI taxonomy): Eukaryota > Metazoa > Mollusca > Cephalopoda > Sepiida > Sepiolidae > Euprymna > Euprymna scolopes. The sequence continues at coordinate 19,750,337 of NC_136510.1, read as the reverse complement.
TTGGTCACGTTTGGGAAACACACTTCTGACGTCATAGCAAAAGAGGGATTCTCAATATAGGAGCTAGTTTTTAGTCAGTTCAGAGTTGCAGAGTCGGGAGTTGAAGTTGAAGAGTTCAGAGCAGTTGAGTTGGGTTGAGTTGGAGTCGAAGAAAATGGTCGTATAAAGTCGAGAACGATAATGAGCCGTCTGTGACTGGACTGCGGTCGGAGGAAGGACAAACACACACATGGTAAAATGAAAATGTAGCAACGAGAAACTTTTTTTAAGTTATAACGAAATTAAATGTTATTGTTAAAAAAAGAGAAAATTTTTGTTTATTTATTTATTTCCAGTTTTATTTTTACGACTTACATTTATTTTATGAATTATTAAATAAAGTTTTACTTTTATGAATTACTAAAATTTTCTTTTTATGAATTACTTAAGAAAAGTTTTATTTTATGAATTATTTACGAAAAGTTTTATTTTTATGAATTACTAAAAAAAATTATTTTTATGAATTATTAAAGAAAACTTTTATTTTTATGACTTATTAAAGAAAGGTTTTATTTTTATGAATTACTAAAGGTTTATTTTTATGAATTATTAAAGATTTTTTTATGAATTACTAAAGTTTTATTTTTATGAATTACTAAGGTTTTATTTTTATGAATTACTGAAGTAAAGTTTTATTTTTATGAATTATTAAAGTAAAGTTTTATTTTTATGAATTATTAATGAAAAGTTTTATTTTTATGAATTACTAAAGAAAAGTTTTATTTTTATGAATTATTAATGAAAAGTTTTATTTTTTTAATTACTAAAAAAGTTTAATTTTTATGAATTACTAAAGGTTTATTTTTATGAATTATTCAAATAAAGGTTTATTTTTATGAATTATTCAAATAAAGATTTATTTTTATGAATTACTAAAGTTTTATTTTTATGAATTACTTAAGTAAAGTTTTATATTTATGAATTACTTAAGTAAAGTTTTATATTTATGAATTATTAAAGAAAAGTTTTAGTTTATGAATTATTAAAGTAATGTTTTATTTTTATGAATTACTTAAGTAAAGTTTTATTTTTATGAATTACTTAAGTAAAGTTTTATATTTATGAATTATTAAAGAAAAGTTTTAGTTTATGAATTATTAAAGTAATGTTTTATTTTTATGAATTACTTAAGTAAAGTTTTATTTTTATGAATTACTTAAGTAAAGTTTTATATTTATGAATTATTAAAGAAAAGTTTTAGTTTATGAATTATTAAAGTAATGTTTTATTTTTATGAATTACTTAAGTAAAGTTTTATTTTTATGAATTACTTAAGTAAAGTTTTATATTTATGAATTATTAAAGAAAAGTTTTAGTTTATGAATTATTAAAGTAATGTTTTATTTTTATGAATTACTTAAGTAAAGTTTTATATTTATGAATTATTAAAGAAAAGTTTTAGTTTATGAATTATTAAAGTAATGTTTTATTTTTATGAATTATAAAACAATTTTTTATTGTTATGAATTATTAAAGTTTTATTTTTATAAATTGCTGAAGTAAAGTTTTTATTTTTTGAATTACTAAAAAAAGTTTTATTTTTATGAATTACTAAAAAAGTTTTATTTTTATGAATAATTGAAGTAAAGTTTAATTTTTATGAATTACTAAAGGTTTATTTTTATGAATTATTCAAATAAAGATTTATTTTTATGAATTACTAAAGTTTTATTTTTATGAATTACTAAAGTTTTATTATTATGAATTACTTAAGTAAAGTTTTATATTTATGAATTAATAAAGAAAAGTTCTATTTTTTAAATTACTAAACAGAAGTTGTTTTTTTTTAATTATTTAAGTTAGGTTTTATTTTTATGAATTACTAAAGAAAAGTTTTATTTTTATGAATTACTGAAGTAAAGTTTTATTTTTATTAATGACTAGAGAAAAGTTTTATTTTTATAAATTACTAAACAAAAGTTTTATTTTCATGAATTATTAAGCAAAGTTTAATTTTTATAAATTATTAAATAAAGTTTTATTTTTATGAATTACTAAAGTTTTATTTTATGAATTACTGAAATAAAGTTTTATTTTATGAATTATTAAAGTAAAGTTTTATTATTGTGAATTACTAACGAAAGGTTTTGTTTTTATGAATTATTAAACAAAAAGTTTTTTTTTATGAATTACTAAAAAAATATTTTTATGAATTATAAAAGAACACTTTTATTTTTATGACTTATTAAAGAAAGGTTTTATTTTTATGAATTACTAAAGGTTTATTTTTTATGAATTATTAAAGTAAAGATTTATTTTTATGAATTGCTAAACTTTTATTTTTATGAATTACTAAGGTTTTATTTTTATGAATTACTGAAGTAAAGTTTTATTTTTATGAATTACTAAAGAAAAGTTTTATTTTATGAATTATTAAAGAAAAGTTTTATTTTTATGAATTACTAAAGATTAATTTTTATGAATTACTAAAGATTAATTTTTATGAATTACTAAAGTTTTATTTTTATGAATTACTAAAGTTTTATATTTATGAATTATTAAAGATAAGTTTTATTTTTATGTATTACTAAAGAAAAGCCATATTTTTTATGAATTATTAAAGTAAAGTTTTATTTTTATGAATTATTAAAGTAAAGTTTTATTTTTATGAATTATTAAAGTAAAGTTTTATTTTTATGAATTATTAAAGTAAAGTTTTATTTTTATGAATTACTAAAGAAAAGTTTTATTTTATGAATTATTAATGAAAAGTTTTATTTTTTGAATTACTAAAAAAAAGTGTTATTTTTATTAATTACTAAAAAAGTTTTATTTTTATGAATAATTGAAGTAAAGTTTAATTTTTATGAATTACTAAAGGTTTATTTTTATGAATTATTCAAATAAAGATTTATTTTTATGAATTACTAAAGTTTTATTTTTATGAATTACTAAAGTTTTATTTTTATGAATTACTTAAGTAAAGTTTTATATTTATGAATTATTAAAGTAAAGTTTTAGTTTATGAATTATTAAAGTAATGTTTTATTTTTATGAATTATAAAACAATGTTTTATTGTTATGAATTATTAAAGTTTTATTTTTACAAATTGCTGAAGTAAAGTTTTTATTTTATGAATTAATAAAGAAAAGTTCTATTTTTTAAATTACTAAACAGAAGTTGTTTTTTTTTAATTATTTAAGTTAGGTTTTATTTTTATGAATTACTAAAGAAAAGTTTTATTTTTATGAATTACTGAAGTAAAGTTGTATTTTTATTAATGACTAGAGAAAAGTTTTATTTTTATATATTACTAAACAAAAGTTTTATTTTCGTGAATTATTAAGCAAAGTTTAATTTTTATAAATTACTAAATAAAGTTTTATTTTTATGAATTACTAAAGTTTTATTTTTATGAATTACTGAAATAAAGTTTTATTTTATGAATTATTAAAGTAAAGTTTTATTTTTGTGAATTACTGACGAAAGGTTTTGTTTTTATGAATTATTAAACAAAAAGTTTTATTTTTATGAATTACTAAAGAAAATTTTTATTTTTATGAATTACTAAAGAAAACTTTTATTTTTATGACTTATTAAAGAAAGGTTTTATTTTTATGAATTACTAAAAACAAGTTTTATTTTTATGAATTACTAAAGAAAAGTTTTATTTTTATTAATTACTGAAGTAAAGTTTTATTTTTATGAATTACTAAAGAAAGGTTTTATTTTTATGAATTATTAAAGTAAAGTTCTATTTTTAGGAATTACTGAAGTAAATTTTTATTTTTATGAATTACTAAAGAAAAGTTTTGTTTTTATGAATTACTAAAGTAAAATTTTATTCTTATGAATTACTAAAAAAGTTTTATTTTTATGAATTAATAGGTAAAGTTTTATTTTTATGAATTACTAAAGAAAAGTTTTATTTTTATGAATTACTAAAGTAAAGTTTTATTTTTGTGAATTAATAAAGTTTTATTTTTATGAATTATTAAAGTTTTATTTTTATGAATTACTAAAGAAAAGTTTTATTTTTATGAATTACTAAAGTAAAGTTTTATTTTTATTAATTACTAAAGAAAAGTTTTATTTTTGTGAATTAATAAAATTTTATTTTTATGAATTATTAAAGTTTTATTTTTATGAATCACTGAAGTAAAGTTTTAAAACGGCACGTAAAACTACAAATTTTTAACATTTTGCTATACAGTTCATTGCTCTATTTCTTTACACAAAAAACTTTGTTTTATTTTTAATAAGGGTTTATAGTGATATACACACGACGGTGCTGAAAGTGGTGGGTGGCATATATGAAGCCACCGATAGAACACCGTTTCGCTGTATCACAGTCCGTAAGTGTGACTAGACAGCCTCTCAATATGTCACCGTTTTCTATCGCTGTGTAAACAAGACAGTTGATGGTTTCTTTTCAGTCGATTATTGTGTCAAATGATTTTGTTTGGATATCCTGTAGGTTGAAGGAGGAGGTCGATTAAAATGGGAGGCAAAGGAAATCGAACTCATTTTGTGTAGCGCGCCTTTTCCATCGGTTAACCGTTACGCCATCCACGAATATCTCTTCAACACTCCTCGTCCTTACCCCACCCCGCATTTCACCCTCACCGTTAAACGCCGGCCAAAAAAAGTGTGGGTTAGGGTGTTAATATGATTCCGATTTACACACATGGGCCGTTATTTTATTGGCCCCGAGGCGAAAAAAAAAGAATTTAAACTGCGACAATTATCGCAGAATCACATACCGTAATCTCCATTTTAAAAACGCGTCTCCTCCGAAAATAGTCTGACCTTTGACCCGCTTACTAAAACAACTGCTGGAAATGTCATTAGCGGATGTTCCGCCAGTGGTTCACTGTTTTATGCGTGCGTCCGCGTCGCCATTTTCGGGTGTTTTTCCTTCTTCTGTCTGAAAGGTTGACATTTTTGAGCTTCTGTTTATTTCCTACGTGTCATCATTTTTAGCGAATTCTATTATGACAAGGAGTGAATTATCGTCGTCGTCGTCGTCGTCGTCATCATCATCATCATCATCATGCTAATCATCATCATTATCATCGTCATCATCACCATAATCATCGTCATCATCATTATTATCATCATTACGATCATCATCATGATCAGCATCATTTTGATCCTCATAGTCGTCATGATCATCATCGTCATCATAATCGTCGTCATCATCATCATTATCATCATCATAATCATCACCATAATCATCATAATCGTCATGATCATAATTGCCATCATTATGACAATCATCATGATCATCATAATCGACATAATCGTCGTGGTCATCATCATCATCATCATCATCATCATCATCATCATCATCATCATATTATCGTCATCATCATCGTCATCATCGCTGTTCGCTGCTATATATTCTCTTTGTACTGAGATAAAATCCCATTATAATGCCCGTTTTTTTATCATTAAAAGTTTCCCCTGACTTAAGTTTTTAATTTACATTTAAACAACGCTTTTATCACGTAGAAAAAAATCGTTATTCATTTCACGTGTGGCTACGCGTTCTTCCTAACGTGGACATTTAAAATATTACAAGAATAAAAAAGCATTGGAAATGCAAAAGGATATAGGGATGGTATTCCAAAAAGTATACAAACAAGATAGCTATGAATGGCTAGGCATATGGAAATAGAATTGCATCCAAAGTATAGCCCTATAGCTTTTCTCCAATCTTAATTCCGTGCCATCATTACGGTTGTAAAACGCTATAGGGCTATACTTTGGATGCAATTCTATTTCCATGTGCCTAGCCATTCATAGCTATCTTGTTTGTATACTTTTTGGCATACCATCCCTATATCCTTTTGCATTTTCAATGCTTTTTTATTCTTGTTAATTAGTATTTTTACTTACAGTCTTATTTTTAAACTTACATTCATGATAGTATTGTCTTTTTTAGGAGGCGGCTCATTGCCGCCTCCATTAGTAGCAAGTCGCTTCCTGCTGAGTTTTAGGTCTTTGGGTTTTGGGCCTTAGGAGTTGCCTCTTGGTCCTCCATCGGTTCTATATTACATAGAGAGTGCTACCGCCTCTCTGATAAAACAGTTAGAGTATTATAAAGTTCTAAAATGTTCATACCTTCACTATTAAATTTTTCTTGGTTCATTCTTTGGCGTTTTGGCAAAGATTTGGCAGTTTTTGATATTTATATTTATAATAGTTTGTGCATGAGGCAGCTTTTTCCCCCTTGGGATCCGTTATACCGTGCTTTTGAGTCAGCACGTGAGGCAGCCTTCTTTTTTTCTGGTTCTTTGTTATAAAGAACACGTGAGGCAGATTTTTTTCCCTCGGAATCCCTGTTATACCGTGCTTTTGAGTCAGCACGTGAGGCAGCCTTCTTTTTTTCTGGTTCTTTGTTATAAAGAGCACGTGAGGCAGCCTTTTTTTTCTGGTTCGTCACCAATAGTTAAAGTGTGGAACGGTATATACACCAATAGTGTAGTTGTTATCTTTATATGAAGTCCTAATCAGTGACAGTGTGAGGTTACTTGGTTAATTTATTGTAGTTTATTTTAGAAAACTTACTTGTTTTTATTAGTAGATTGTGTATAGTAGCCACAATATCTAGTTATTTTTGTGGCTAGGGCTTGGATTTTGATTCTTTTTGGTCAGCTTCCAGTGAGTTCTTAGAAGATGACTTTCTTGCAGTTTCTTTTGCGGTTAATTTAACTTATTTCCTTTGGCGTTTGGTGAGTTCTTAGAAGAACTGGTCTGATCTACTTTTCCTAGCGAGCGAAGAGATTCAGCTGCATTTAACAATGGTTGCTATAGTGTATTTTTGCGCATGCGTGAGAATTTCAAGTTTCCTCCTTATTTTTCAATAGTTTGACAGTAGTGATGTGTCTTTCTGCCAAGAGCGACAGCCGTCAGTGTTAGCCGTGATCGTCTAGAGGTTAGGACCCCACGTTGTGGCCGTGCTAACCTAGGTTCGAATCCTGGTCACAGCATTGACATTTTGTACATATTTTACAATCCAAAATCTGAAGAATTATTTGTTTTTATAACATTGTTTTTTGACGTCGTACTTGCTGATAGGTTACTCTTATAACAATTTTGATCAACTGAGATAAAGATTTCGTGGTTTCATTAACGCTGGTGGGTTACTGTTTAAAGAAAAAACCTTAACGTTCACCTCAAATATTCAGCGTCCAAGAAATATAGGCCACTGGCAAACTGGAACGTCTGTGAGCATCCGGTGTATTATTTGGAGCTGTCCCTTTTGAGAGAAGTTCCGTGTTCGAAGTGGTCTGTCTACATTTGGTATATAGTGTTTAAACCTTGTTATTACACGTAATCTTATTTAACTATGGAGTTAGCTAAAAAGCGATGGGTCACTGCACTTCTCCGTGTAAAGAGCAGTCGATTGATGCTTGGACTGTTGTCAGAGACCGTTCGTACACCGAGATACATCGTTTCAAAAGAAAGAAGAAAGCAGAAGAAGAAAGAAGAAAGAAGAACAATTGGCCATTTTTGTACCCTTTTTTTTTTTTGCTCTCTTTTGACATTTTAACCGACGTTCTGACACTCGCTGGATTCGTAAGACGCTTCTCTGTAAGAATATGTGCTTTTTGAAACTTATAAGTTGATTTTAGTTGAGATTTGGATAGTTTTGTTTTGTAGGCGTATATAGGCGTGTACGGGCCATCCCTATATAGAGAGTGCTACCGCCTCTCTGATAACACGATGGGTAGGTCGCTAGAGCGACCGCCCAAGAGTTACAAGAAATTTTTTTTTTTTTTTTTTTTTTTGTAAAAAAGTGAAGGTATACCTGGAATCGGGTGTGGCTTTTGTCCGTGCTGTTTCTCCATTCTTGTAGGATGACTTCTTGAAGTTGGGTTCTTGCTGGGAATGTGCAGACATCGTTTTGATATTAAAACAGATCAAATAACACGCAACACAGATTGCAATATATGTAAACCTAATTTTATTTACATAATTAATTCGAATTACAATGAAAGAGTTTTTTCTTCCTGATAGTTACATGTTTCAGTTAATTTCATTAATAGTTACTTGTGCTAATTATTTGCCGAGGCTAATACCCTTAGCTAGCTCATCCTGCTGGGGAGGGGTGGCTCCTCCTGTTGGAGACCAAAAATATGCGTATTACCTCATAGCAGTCAGGCGAGAGAAGAAAAATGGATTATGGGTATTATGAGTTACGATTCATGTAACCTTATACCGGCCAGTTATGACAGACGGTTTACAGCTCTGCTAGGAATCATTATCAGTACGCGTTGTGGCGACACGTTAACCAAAAAGTGCCACAATATCACCGTTGAAGAAGACCAAACGGAACTTTTATTTCTACTTACACCTGCCACGAAGAAAGAAAGAAAGAAAAAAAACACCGTTTCTATACTGACGACGACGTTATGATCGCCGAAAATAATGATTTTTAGACAAATATTTGCTTCAAGACGAGAGACATTTATTTCAAATTCAACTGGGCGTAATGGGGATCAGAGCGAATATGATGAAAGGAGAGAAAATTGGTTTTCGATACATTCACGGGCAACGCCTGTCGGCCTGCTAGTATATATACATATATATATATATATATATATATATATATAAATAATTATAAAACTCAAATGACCTTGTAACGAGTGATGTAACCCACTTTCCGGTTTACGACATCCGATTGCACATGCGCGCATAACAACGTAAACAAATAAACACAAATCGCTTCTTTTGCAGATTTTGACCTGCGCACTGAAATATAAACGTTATTATTTCGAAATTAATATTTAACATGGGAAGAGTGGGGTTGTTTTGCAACTATTTTTATTACAACTATACTGTCGCTATTTTCTTATAACTAAACAATTTTAACCCGTTGACAAACATAAGAACAATTGTAGTAAAGCCAAGATTACTACTACGACTACTACTACGACTACTACTACTACTACTACTCTTTATCTCTCCCTTTTCCTTCCTTTCTTCCTTCCTTCTTTTTTATTTTTTGTTTAAATTTCTAGATACAAAATACTTGTATGAGAACGGTGAATTTGTTGACACATATACTAATCTGTTTCAATATTAGTTTTATTTTATTTTATTTTATTTATTTATGTTTTTTTTTTTGCTTCAGGTTTTTTTTTTTTTTTTTAGATTTTAAGTTTCTATAACTTGTTTGAAGGATTCCAATATGGGTTTTTCATTCTTATATTTCTCATCGGTAGATTCATGTGCGTTTTTGCTGCTAAATGGCTTTCGTCGGCGTTCGATTCGTAAGAAAATCATGTTTAATTTTTGATTTTTGAGCGATTATTCGGAAAAACAGGTAACTTTACACGAATAGGGAGGATTTTTTTCATGTTTGAGTGATCCGTCCGTGAGTTTTCATTTTAATATACTTTCATAGAAATTTTTCTGCTATGTCAAAAAAAACAAACTATTTTCTTTACGTCACAAGTGTCACACTCATACATGAATTCTATAGCTAATATAACATACTGACCCAACGGGTCACGGGTAATCTAGTATATATATATATATATATATATATATATATATATATATATATAGATATATATAGATATATATATATATTGTTGGTTAATTTTTACTGGAGAAAGAAGCGATTCGCCCTTTGAAAAAACAAATTGTAAAACGAGTTGATAATATTTAATTGGGTTTTGAAAACGGGAAGAATCAAGTCAGCTTTCCAAATCCGAGTTTTGCCCGACTACTGCTGCTGATAATTTTTTTTTAAAAAATGTGGGTGTCGGTTACGCTAGAATGGAATGCGTCGACGAGGAAAGGATCAAAGGGATCGTCGATGATTTCGGATCAATTCCGAAGACTTAGGCTTGTCGTTCGTCGACTTATACGCTTCCGGAATGTTTATCAGTTTGTTTGGTGGGTTTTTTTTTTTTTTGCTTCTTTTTGGCTGCGTCTCCGCTTTTTCTGAAGAGCTATGTCCGTCGGTTTGTCAGTCTGTCGGTTGATCGCGTTTATATATTTTTTATATATTTTCATAAGTAAACAATGCATCGCATCGCATCTTTAAACAACTGTATCTACCCAGCGTTTCCCGATCATGCATTTGTAGTGCTTGCTTGTGTAGATTAGGGATCTTTTGAACTTATGTATTTAAGATGAAACCATTATTATGAACTTATGTATTTAAGATGAAAATATTATTATGAACTTATGTATTTAAGATGAAAATATTATTATGAACTTATGTATTTAAGATGAAAACATTATTATGAACTTATGTATTTAAGATAAAAACATTATTATGAACTTATGTATTTTAGATAAAAACATTATTATGAACTTATGTATTTAAGATAAAAACATTATTATGAACTTATGTATTTAAGATAAAAACATTATTATGAACTTATGTATTTAAGATGAAAACATTATTATGAACTTATGTATTTAAGATGAAAACATTATTATGAACTTATGTATTTAAGATGAAACCATTATTATGAACTTATGTATTTAAGATGAAAACATTATTATGAACTTATGTATTTAAGATGAAACCATTATTATGAACTTATGTATTTAAGATAAACCATTATTATGAACTTATGTATTTAAGATGAAAACATTATAATGAACTTATGTACTTAAGATGAAAACATTATTATGAACTTATGTATTTAACATAAAAACATTATTATGAACTTATGTATTTAACATAAAAACATTATTATGAACTTATGTATTTAAGATAAAAACATTATTATGAACTTATGTATTTAAGATAAAAACATTATTATGAACTGATGTGTTTAAGATGAAAACATTATTATGAACTTATGTATTTAAGATAAAAACATTATTATGAACTTATGTATTTAAGATAAAAACATTATTATGAACTTATGTATTTAAGATAAAAACATTATTATGAACTTATGTATTTAAGATGAAACCATTATTATGAACTTATGTATTTAAGATGAAAACATTATTATGAACTTATGTATTTAAGATGAAAACATTATTATGAACTTATGTATTTAAGATAAAAACATTATTATGAACTTATGTATTTAAGATGAAAACATTATTATGAACTTATGTATTTAAGATAAAAACATTATTATGAACTTATGTATTTAAGATAAAAACATTATTATGAACTTATGTATTTAAGATGAAAACATTATTATGAACTTATGTATTTAAGATAAAAACATTATTATGAACTTATGTATTTAAGATAAAAACATTATTATGAACTTATGTATTTAAGATAAAAACATTATTATGAATTTATGTATTTAAGATGAAAACATTATTATGAACTTATGTATTTAAGATGAAAACATTATTATGAACTTATGTATTTAAGATGAAAACATTATTATGAACTTATGTATTTAAGATAAAAACATTATTATGAACTTATGTATTTAAGATAAAAACATTATTATGAACTTATGTATTTAAGATAAAAACATTATTATGAACTTATGTATTTAAGATGAAAACATTATTATGAACTTATGTATTTAAGATAAAAACATTATTATGAACTTATGTATTTAAGATAAAAACATTATTATGAACTTATGTATTTAAGATGAAAACATTATTATGAACTTATGTATTTAAGATAAAAACATTATTATGAACTTATGTATTTAAGATAAAAACATTATTATGAACTTATGTATTTAAGATAAAAACATTATTATGAACTTATGTATTTAAGATGAAAACATTATTATGAACTTATGTATTTAAGATGAAAACATTATTATGAACTTATGTATTTAAGATGAAACCATTATTATGAACTTATGTATTTAAGATGAAAACATTATTATGAACTTATGTATTTAAGATAAAAACATTATTATGAACTTATGTATTTAAGATAAAAACATTATTATGAACTTATGTATTTAAGATGAAAACATTATTATGAACTTATGTATTTAAGATAAAAACATTATTATGAACTTATGTATTTAAGATAAAAACATTATTATGAACTTATGTATTTAAGATAAAAACATTATTATGAACTTATGTATTTAAGATGAAAACATTATTATGAACTTATGTATTTAAGATAAAAACATTATTATGAACTTATGTATTTAAGATAAAAACATTATTATGAACTTATGTATTTAAGATGAAAACATTATTATGAACTTATGTATTTAAGATAAAAACATTATTATGAACTTATGTATTTAAGATAAAAACATTATTATGAACTCATGTATTTAAGATGAAAACATTATTATGAACTTATGTATTTAAGATGAAAACATTCTTATGAACTTATGCATTTAAGATGAAACCATTATAATGAACTTATGTATTTAAGATAAAAACATTCTTATGAACTTATGCATTTAAGATGAAACCATTATAATGAACTTATGTATTTAAGATGAAAACATTACTATGAACTTATGTATTTAAGAGGAAACCATTATTATGAACTTATGTATTTAAGATAAAAACATTATTATGAACTTATGTATTTAAGATGAAAACATTCGTATGAACTTATGCATTTAAGATGAAAACATTATTATGAACTTATGTATTTAAGATGAAACCATTATTATGAACTTATGTATTTAAGATAAAAACATTATTATGAACTTATGTATTTAAGATGAAAACATTATTATGAACTTATGTATTTAAGATGAAAACATTATTATGAACTTATGTGTCGAAACTAATATAATTTTTTTTTAAAATACGAAACATTATCAGGTAGATGTGCTAGTTGTAGTTTTAAAAAATTCATTCACAATTACGTTCTGTTTAAAAAAAATGGTGGACCCTAAATTCAAGCCAGTTTTAGTTAAGGGAGATAAGTCATTTTGTCTTACTGAATTGGTCGCATAACTCTTCTACATTAAAACATGCGATAAAACTGGATAATTTGATAAATACTGTTTTTACTTGTAGTTAGTTTTCTACTGGGTTGTTTTTCGTAAGTTTTTGGAATGTATACTAATTATATGGCATGACGCATTAGTACGGAATAATGTTTTCACCTGAAATGCGTCGGTTCAAAAGCTCACACAAGCACTGAATTTGCTTTTACTTGTTTTCTGTACGTTTCTTTTAAATATTATTTTTGTTCTAATCAAAGGGACTTAATGGTTGATTATGCTGGAGCAACATCAAGTGTCCTTGCCGATAGTCGATTTAGATCATCGACTATTATTATTAAAAAAGTAAAATGTTAGGTAATGAACATTATTATTGTTTTGCAACTGTTATGTAGAAAAAGGTATGCAGAGAGAATGTTATTGTAAGAACAAATATTTAGTAAAATATTTAGAAAAAATCAAGGAAGGAATGCAAATTTGGCCAGGAAACGTGACTGAAGGTCACGTGCTGGGTTTTGTGTGGTCGAGTGACGTAAGCACAAAGGAATAGTTACATATATACAAGAGAGTTAGGAGGTAGAAAGAGGCAGAGGTAGAGAAAGTGCTAGACGGATAGAGAGAGTTGGAGTGTTGGAGACAGAGTCTGTAATGGCCCTGTATGGGATGAAGATATGACTAAGACAAGTGTGCAATTTTCCAACAAGGAAACATAGTGAAATAAAACTTGTCTGAAAATATAACTGGAAATTCTTAGTTGTTCCTTTGGAAGAAATGTTCATTTCAGCTTTTGGCAGATTCATCAACCAGGACCCCAGATGAATATAGGTAATTTTTCCCTGTTTGGCAAGATATTATTCCACCAGAAGTTGTTCCGTCACTTTGTTGTTAAGAAAATGTTTATTGATAAAATATTATATGGTATGTTGAATTGTATATAGGTGTAATATATGTAAGCATTTATAAACACTAGACGTTACAAAGAAACTTCAATATATACATTATATATATAACCATTCACACTTTATATATTTACAAAATAATATATATATCCCCACAACGTAACATTAACGTTGCTCGGTTGTACTAGTCGAGGATACGTACTTGACAATCAGTTCCACAGGATCTGTACTCTTATATTATTTTAGTTTATTCGAATTACTGTTTTCATCTTGAGTGATATTTCCACGACGTTTCGGCTGATGTAACGTCCGATATTCTTTGAATAGGCGTTTCATTCAAATTCGAGAAATTTCTGTCAAACTCGAGAAACTGGACGAAATTTCGAACGGGACCTTTATTTATTCCGCGGGGAGGGGGTAGTATTCCCTCGTTCTGTCAATGTTAAAATAACACTCTAGGTGATAACAGTAGGCTGAAGAATCCAAAGAATACTAATTATGAATGCTTATCCCCAAATTTGGAAACAAAGTATGCACATTTTTTGAATGAGTGACCTTGCTTCTCTTGAGCTAAAATAGGATTCTGTGTAGTCCTAGAAGGCTCACACTTTCAAATTTTACCATCTTTCTTTTCGAAGGGAAAAGGTGCTCTAATCGGGAAATGCTGACGAGGTTGCTCAGGCATTATTGTGTGGACACGGCTCTTATGCGATCCCTTTTTAATTCACACCTTCGTACTTTGCGTCGGATACTCCCGAAATGGGAGAGCGATGAGTACCAATACTGTGTGGAAGAGTACAGAATTCCCTCCCTTTGTTTCAAGATGGCCGTCAATTCTCTAAAATGATTTAAACCTGCAAAGCAAATTTTTAGGAAGGAATTAAACTGATATACATCAAGCATTTTTTTTTTTATTCATTTGGTACAGATGCAGTATAAGGACGCTGCTATCGTTGGAAGTTTCCAGATAGTTCAAGTAAAACGTCGAAAATTTCCAAACGAAACGTTCGCGATTACATTTCCATGCAAATGCTGGCCAATTTTTCCAATAAAAATATATTATTTCTGTTATTACGAAAATTATTCAATGAAAAATTAATTGAAAAAAATGGAAACAATATTCTTTTTGTTGTCACGAAGAAAATAATTTGGGGGCAATTTTTACGAAAAAAAAAATTAAAATTCAATTTTTTTTTTATAACAAACAACAATTTTTTTATATGAATTTTTTCTTTTTATGTTTTTTTTTTTGTTCAAATTAAAATAAATAATCAATCATTCTTATACAATAAATAACAAATAAATGTTTTTTTTCTTAAATGAAGTTGGTCGATGCAATTTCTTGGGTTCAACTTTTTGGTACTTTTCAATGTTTTACGAAAATCACCGATGATAGCATATTCCTTATTTTGCATAAATGCCGCTTTTTATAACTGCATACCGTAAGAAAAACTGATATATCGAAATCAAATATTAATTTTGGAACACGTACGCTATCGATGACAAAGAAATAATAAAGAGGCTTACTTTACTACATATTTAAGAAGACGATGCATTCAAGGATCTCACTCAGAGTGTCTATCCGTCAGTTTGTAATAGGATTATTGAACGTCTCTCGTGCTTAAGTTTAAGATAGAATTTGCTAAAATTTGAAATGAAACAGCGTCCGTCAGTCACGTTTAAATTTAAATAGTATTGTTATGACTTAGTTGTATGAATCAAGTTCCTTGTTTCTAAGCCGAAAAAGGTTCTAAGGTGTATTTCTTATAAATTGATTTCAGTCCGAAAGTACGCCAGTAACTTGTCTATGTCTCCGCTGTTCTGTCTCAAGATGGCTACTCACATGTGATATTTTGTTGTTCTCGCGTGAAGACGCGATAACTATTATCATAGAGTAAAATCAGAGGGAGATAACTCTGCTTTTACAAAGAATAAAGTTATTTCTCTTTGGCCATGTTTTCATCCTAACATGTATGACCGTTGATCTATCATGCTTAAGTTTTAAATCACACTTTGTCAGTCCGTCACACGGCAATGTAAATTGCATTTGTATTGGTTTGTCGCGCTTAAGTTTGAAATTATACTTTTCGGTTTGACACATTTGCGTATAAGTAACGTCGTTGGTCTGTCATACTTAAGTTTAAATAGTATTTTCATTGGTTATTACTATAAAGTTTGAACATACATTTTCGGTCTGTCACGTTTGCATATGAATAACATATAGTTGGTTTGTCACGCTTAAATTTACAGTAACATTTTCATTGGTCTGTCACGCTAATTTTGAAATCATACTTCGTTGGTCTGCCACTCTTGCATATAAATAACATAGTTTGTCTGTCACATTTAAGTTTACAATAGTATTTTCCGTCCCAAATAAGCAGCATTAGATGCAATTTTGATGCAGCATTAGACGCATCTTTGAACGCAGCAGTGGACGCATCTTTGAACACAGCATTGGACGCATCTTTAAACGCAGCATCAGACGCATCTTTAAACGCAGCATTGGACGCATCTTTAAACGCAGCAGTCGGCGCATTTTTGAAAGCAGCATCGGACGCATCATTGAACGCAGCATTGGACGCATATTTGAACGCAGCATTTGGCGTATCTTTGAACGCAGCATTGGACGCATCTTTGACCGCAGCATAGGACGCATATTTAAACGCAGCATTGGACGCATCTTTGAACGCAGCAGTCGGCGCATTTTTGAAAGCAGCATCGGACGCATCTTTGAACGCAGCATTGGACGCATATTTGAACGCAGCATTTGGCGTATCTTTGAACGCAGCATTGGACGCATCTTTGACCGCAGCATTGGACGCATATTTAAACGCAGCATTGGACGCATCTTTGAACGCAGCATTGGACGCATCTTTGAACGCAGCATTGGACGCATATTTAAACGCAGCATCGGACGCATCTTTGAACGCAGCATTGGACGCATCTTTGAACACAGCATTCGGCGCATCTTTGAACGCAGCATCGGACGCATCTTTGAACACAGCATCGGACGCATCTTTGACCGCAGCATCGGACGCATCTTTGAACGCAGCATTGGACGCATCTTTGAACGCAGCATTGGACGCATCTTTGAACGCAGCATCGGGCGCATCTTTGAACGCAGCATCGGACGCATCTTTGAACGCAGCATTGAACGCTTCTTACGTAGATATGATCTTGTTTTTTATATGTCTATTTGTTATATTGTTTTTAAACCAACTAATTTGGTAGGTTAAAAGGGGAAAAATCCATGAGATTTTCTTACTCTATCCAAAACCCGTACTTTCCCGCCGACAGTTGACGGCGCGTGACACCGCAGATGGCCAGATTAGGAACGAGGTGATACAGGCGACAAAATGTCGATCTGTTTTTTAAGATGCTGTCATCTAGAATCAAACTCTGCGTTCTTATCAAGGATATCGATTCATTTGACCATGAAAGCCATCGGATAACGATAAATATTCCCAACCGACAAAGAAAATCCTCAAGTCGCTTATAAATCACTAGTATACGTACGGGCACTGCGTCAGGTTTCTCGAATGTGTCTCTTTAGCTTTTCAATTAAAGTTGAAAACCATTTTTTGTTTTATTGTGAACTCGCGAGGTGTTACTCGGTTGTAAAATACGCTTAAATATGATATTTTAATTTATGCAAATCCCTACTGATTATTATATTGCACCGAATATAGAGTAGTGATTTCCAAAGTTTAAAAAAAAAAAAGATGACTTGAGTGCTATCAGCTAGAATTGAAACCAAAACATATAACACTTCAGCCCTAGTCGTTGCCGTTTGAGCTATCATCAGATGGATAATAGTTAAAAATGAACTGACCTTAACGTATATTTGTGCATGCACTTTAATTTGATTACCGACTCCCTAGTTAATTTTTTTTCTCAATTTTGACCCCTTAGCAGCTGTTGTTACCGGTTCATATATAACAAAAAAAAAAAACAACAGTTCACAATAAATGCAATCATTTGACCTACCTCGAACCGCTCTGCGACATTGTGTCTCGGAGGAGATTTACTTTGAAAAAATGAAAACAGTGAAACACACAGACATATTCAGTTTTATATATCAGATTATAATAAAATTTATTAGAAATTATTATTCATTATATGGTTCACTCATACAACGGACAGTTGTCCTCTTTAATTTTCTTATAAGTTGTTCTTGCTACACATGGGGCATCCTACCGCATATCAGACATTCTGCTATCATACATTACAACCGAGAGATCTTTTTTATAAGATTCTAATCGTCCCTTTAAGTGCAAACGTTTGTACCTCTCTGTTAGATTTCGTTCACCGGGTATATGCGCCAGGTATTATATAAAATTAATTTTCATGAGTCCGACTGCTCCTATTATTACTGGAATCATAGAGATCTTCCTCAGATTCCAGTTTCTTTTTATGTTGTATATATGGCCTTGGTATTTTCTCATCTTTCCCCTCTCAGCTATGTTTAACCCATCATCGTAGTAACTTCCACTAAGGTTGCTGCTTTCTCTTTTCTGTCTGATATCATTACGTAAGGTTTAATAGGTTCGTTCACTAGGTGCATGAACTGTCCACTCTTCTCTTTGGGGTCGACGGCTGGAACACCTACAGCAGACATCTGAAGGCTCTGGAGCAGTATCACCAGCGTTGTCTCTGCAAGACCCTCAGGATTGGATGGAAGGATCGAGGAACAAACGTAAGCGTCCTGAAGAAGGCCAACATACCTACCATCACCACAACCATCATCCGATACCAGCTGTGATGGACAGACCATGTTATACGCGTGCTTGACACCTGCCTTCCAAAGCAAATGCTCTACGGTCAGCTAAAAGAGGGAAAGTGGTAACAAGGAGGACAGAAAAGAGATATAAGGACAACATAATGACCCACCTGAGCAGTGTCACTTCAGCCTCACCAGCTGGAAGGATGCTGCTCTTCGGAGGGGCATGTAGAGCAGGATGGTCCATGAAGGCATGACTCACTCAGAAAAGAACCTCCACAAAGCTGGAGAAAACAGGAGGAAGCAACCAACCAACGCAGCTCCTTCCTCCTATTCCACAAACCAGTCGACCACTCACACATGCTCCCACTGCAATAAAGTCTAAGGGTCAAGGATCGGCCTCCACAGCCATCTGAGGAACCACAGATAATCAGACCAATCTTACAGACGAAGGATTGCCGATGATGATGCCATTAACTGTAGGGATTGCTTAGTCATTGTGAATGGTGCGTAACTTATTTACGGCTGTTCCTTCTGGTATATGTTCTCATAACTTGCTGCTATATTCGATAATCAAAATTTTACAGATGGTCTAGTGGCGATATATACACACCCCATTTTGTCGCATCATATAGTAATCGCCCCACAGCAAAAGTTAATAACTGAGTGTCAGGTGGCTCAAACTCTTTCTTTCTGTGTGACAGAACCTGTACATGTTGTTATTGATGAGACCACTTTTCTAAAATACATTGATTCTTAGGCGAATTCACCTATAAAAAACGGGACGCTGTTACTTGGTCCGTTCTTCCATTGGTTGTCATGGAAGTTGGTTGGTTGTTTTGTTTTACGGCATATCAACCCTTTTCAGGTTATTTAATGCCGAATCTGGTGATTTTGAAGAACGATTTTTTAATATAGTATATTTGTTTTTTAAGTCATATTCTATTTAACCCATAGTTGGGACCTTAACAGGTGCTACCACTTCAGGTCAGAGTGGACCTGAGAGCAATGGCAATTAAATGGTGGCTCTACATTCCCTAAGGCCTGCAATGTGGGGCCTCGCCATCGGATATAGTTTAAGGTCATATCCAGGACCGGTTGTAATGGAAGGTCTTGGTGCATTTTTTGGCGACTCTTCTGGTCTGTGTGCCTGTATGTGCATGTATATGTCTTGCTAAAATACCAAACTACAAAACGAATACCCAAAACGTTAGTATTTCTTTGCTCTTGATGAATAATACCTAACACTATGATAACATAAGGATGAAGTACTGTTGCCACATCTGGGCAGGAGCTGCTAGAAAGGACTTATCCTGCCTTGATAGAGTTCAAAATAGACTTTATAGACTAGTAGGAGATATCCTTTTCTTTTCCCTGCAACCTCTATCTCACAGAAGAGATGTTGCAAGTTTGTCTCTGCGTTATCGTTATTTTCATGGCAAGTGCTCGGCTGAGCTCGATTCTATGGTCTCCCCTCGCCAAACTTTCACAAGAAACACCCGCCTAGCAGAAAACACTATCACTAATTTCACCCACTCTTTATCTGTACCTAAACCTAAATGTAGATTCCATGAAGCTTCTTTTTAGAACTGCACGCCTGTGAAACTGTCTTCCGTTTTCCAGCTTTCCAGCTGACTACAATATGGTTGTCTAGAAGTCCAACGTAAACAAGTTTTTGATGAGCCGTTCCACTTAAGTTAACAAATTTATCGAATTTCCATTACTAATGATTACTATATTGTCCAATTTACTACTGTACACTCGTTAACCCTTATCCTCGAGTGGCCTCTGGGCTTTGATAAGTTGTGATTCCTATATAAAAAAAACATTTAGACAGAAATATTCATTTTATGACTCCGAACTGGCGCAGATTTCGTTAAATGGGGGGGGGGTGCAATGTCTCAGCTATTTTATTTTCTAAAAAGAAGTAACTATATAATGGATAGTGGTGTATGTACATAGCCTGAATGTGCCAGGTGGGGGAGAAGGAGGGGATGAGAAGAGTGAGTGGAAACGAGGGAGAGTGAAAGAGAGAATAATGTTTGTATTTCTTTGACGAATAGAAAAAGGTAAAGAAATAAAAGTTTTAATAGATTTAGTTGCGCAGATTTTGTCAAGGGTTTGTTTTTTTCAGACATTTTACGTACTAAAGGGAAGTAACTAATTTTTTTATCAAGGAATTACTTCCATTAGTCCGACTTATTCTTCAGGGAATGTATATAAGGTATGTATCCAATTTTGTCCAGGGCAGCACCGGGTAGCCGCGCTAGTATAAAGAATAAGCCGATTAGAAAAGTATTTAGAATTAAACTAGTAAAAACTGTGACCTGACGAGTTATCCATAGAATTCGGGTTAGATTGTTTGGATCCGTAAAAAGCTTCACCGTTTGGATCCGTAAAAACTTCACCGAATCAGATGACTGGAATCTGGTAATATCAAGACACCACAAGAAAGTACGTGAAAGTTGTGATGCTCTAGAGAAAAGAAAGCAAGCCCACAGCAATCTGAAGCGAGAGCTTCACAAAGGTTTAATTGACGGTCATAACCATGACACTCATAGCTGGAAATGCGACACTTGTGAACGAGTGCTTTTGTCAAAAGATGGTTACGTCAACCACCTTAAGTCGCACAAAAATCATGTTCAGGTTTACTTTGTGCCTATTTGAGGGAAATTGCGCAACTCTTGCCGCAAAAATTCCATGCGCAGGCACGCTAACAATGGATACCCATGGTAACTTCTTTCAGTCTGTTAAAGCGTGTATATATACAAAGGGCGAATGAACTCTTTTTCTGGGTCAACGGCCAACTAGCACCGTGTATATTTGTGTGTGTGTGTGTGTGTGTGTGTGTGTGTGTGTGTGTGTGTATGTGTGTGTGTGTGTGTGTGTGTGTGTGTGTGTGTGTGTGTGTGTGTGTGTGTATTGGGGTGGAGAGGGCTCCCGTAAGCCGTGGTGAAGGCAACCTTTCTAGGAGAAGCAAATCTCTGATTTAAAAAAAAAAACATAAAGCGGAAGACCATTACACGCATTAAGCTGGTCTGCAGTTTAATTTGTTGCTGGCTATCTTGCTCTTGCTTGTTGCTGGATCTCAACATTTTGAACCGAGAGAGAGACTTAGCTGTCGTACAAAGCTAAGACTCTGTAACATCATCTTTGTATAGATACTCCCTCAGGTATTTGGGCTCATGGATTTTAAATGTCTGAGGGAGTGGCACTCGTCTGGCAATCATATATATATATATATATATATATATATATATATATATATATATATATATATATATATATCAAGGCCCAGGGGCGCGGCGGTGTATACTAGAAAGCTGATTGGCTAGCTAAATCCTCAATAGAAGAGGACCATATAAAAACGATAAACAACAACAGAATTCGCGCATAAGCCTGAGGAATCCTAGAGTGCATGAAACACCGAATATTCAGTGTAGCTTAATCGCCATATATATATTATAAATTACTATATATATATATATGTGTGTGTGTGTGTGTGTGTGTGTGTGCGTGTGTGTTTGTGTGTATGTATGTGTAAATATGTACATAGCCACAAACATATAGGTATATATGTGTGTATGTATGTGTGCATGTACGCGTGTATGTGTATATATGTGTGCATTTTTGTGTGCATGTATGTTTTCTTGTATATATGTATGTGTATCCTCGGCTTGGGATAGGTGCTAGTCTAGCGGCACTGATGAGTTGTGATACAACGAAACAGGACTGTATGTCGATGTCGATGACTAAAATATATTTTATATGTATGTGTATGCAGGTGCCATAATATATATGTATGTGTGTACACAAATATATTTGTGTGTATTTATGTGTGTATGTACTCATGGAGGTATATATGTATGTGCGTATGTGTGTACGCATGTATATTTGAGTTTATGTATGTATATGTATAGATGTGTGTGTGCTCATGTATATATATATTTATATGTATTCCTCTATCATGTATGTACGTGTGTATGTATGTATGGATGTGTGTACATACTTATATATATATATATATATATATATATATATATATATACGTGTGTATTTATGTATATATGAAGAATATATATGTGTTCGTGCATATATGTATGTAGGTGTCCATCTATATATGTATGTATGTGTATATGTATGGGTGTAGTTACGTATCTATGTGCGCATGTATATATATATTTATGTGTGTATATATGTGCGTATTATGTGTTCATGTATATACTTATGTGTGTATGTGTGTGTTCATATATATATATATATATATATATATATATATGTGTGTGTATTTATGTTGTCATGTATATATGTATGTATGTTGTTGTTTTGTTTTTTTTAGTCATGTACCCGCGTGTGCTTGTTTTGGGGCGTTTATTTATTTAGTTATTTTTCGCTGTATATGTTTTCATCTGAATCACACTCATCTTCATATGTAAAAAATGAATTTCATTTTTTTTCCATTTGAATATTAAGATAGAACGTTTTGTTACTTATTACCTTAGAGAACTTTATTGGCCACGTGAGAACCTGTCACTCAAGTAAACATTTCAGAAAAAAATATACCGCTAATTAGAAGAGATATTTTCTCTTATCTTTTTTTATTCTCGTTTTAATTTCGTAGTTTTTCGTTTCTACCGATCAATCATCGTGATTCTTTAATTGATGCAAAAAGCGTCGCTTTTTACGGTGATATTTAGCGACGATGAGACGCGCGTTCAGATCGAAATGAAAAGAGAAAAATATTAAAGTTTTGTTTCTCTGAGATATTATCAACACTCCATCCCAAAAATAATTAAAAAAAAAGAGAAGATTGGTGGAAGGAAAATGGAGAACGTTCTCCACCAAGACACACAAAGGCTGCTGAAACAAGATTGTTAATTGAGGTGTCGCTGTAACTGGGATAATAAGTCGGACTTAGAAGTCGATATATTTAGATTTAGTTCATGGGGCGCTTTAGGAGTTTCAGTGAGTTTTAAAACAGTTCACAATACTTTACGAGCAGTCTTGAAATTGCGACAGTTAAGAAGAGTTGCCAGTGTAAGACAGCTGAAGGTAGGTTGTGGCTCGGAGCAGATGGGGATATGAATTGATCAACCGACTGACGAACAATTGCCTCGACAGTCACTAATTTGTGGATTTTAAAACTTAGAGGGCTCTTTCCAACGATGGCGTGACACATGCATCCAAAGACAAACTGATATTTACAGAAAGTGTGCGCGTCTATGTTTACTTTTGTCTCACTTGCGCTGTTGATTTGTATACTTGTGAGCCTGTAATCGCCTATTCGACAGTTGCCAATGTGAGAGACGACGACACGGCTAGAAGTTGTGAAGACTACTTGTGCTAGCCAAAAGTATTCATTTCTATTTAATTTTAAAACATAATTAATTAGAAAGTCTAAAGCGTAAATATTTTGTCGCACGTCTATGACAGAGGTTGTTTCAATCTTACACCGTAAATATCTGCGTAATGTTCAGGTCATTAATGCATAAGTTCACTCATCATAACAATGCAATCCCGTCTGATAAATTCGAGCGAAATAGAAAAATATATATTTAATAAGAATTTGTTTCGATAAGAAAATTCGTCCGTAGTATTACAATTCTCCATATGTAGACGATCCTACGCAGTCTGTCCTCCGATAATAACTTTTAAACGATTAGAAATATGAATTTAAAATGTAATAGCAATAATATCAAGTAGTGATATTTGGAAGCGCGTATTAAAGAACAGAATTTCCCCTGTAAAGATCGATTAAGCAGAAAAACTCGCATTTTACTACCAATGTAAAAGGAGAAATTAAATTGACGTGTCAGGAAATGACCTTATGAACGTGAAGTCATGAGTGACACGTAGCGAATAAGACAAACAAATATTTCTCTTTGGATGACGGTATTCAACAAAAGCGAAATCTTTTTTTTTAATTACATTTTCAGCCCAAAACAAGGCACATTGCCACTTTGATGTAGTGGGCTACTATCAAGGACATAAGAATCAGCGGTACTATGTGGGGAGTTGGACTGCAAGATGTCACACTTGAACTTATGCCAGTACAGTTGGGGAAGCAGGAACCCGGAAGGGAATTCCAAAGAGGAGAAATTACGTTAACATGTCAGGAAATGACCTTATGAACGTGAAGTCACGAGTGACACGTAGCGAATAAGACAAGCAAATATTTCTCTTTGGCTGGCGGTATGCAATAACTTCTTTCCTCCCCAAATAAGAGACATTGTGACGTAGTATTAATAATGTGTATTTTTCTACACTAACACACTTTTATTTACGTAACAGTAATACATAAATACTAAATATATTGCGCCATAGAACATAATGGAGTCGCTACTTACTAAGGTCCGAAGGCCCCTCGAGGATAAGGGTTTATGCATTAAGCTGGTAGTGTACTAATCATTTATGGTGCAAATTGGACAAAATTTGATTATTTACCAGGGCAGTTCAACAAGAACTTGTTTACATTAGATTTGAAGGCTACCATGTTGTATTCAACCGGGAAGCATGCCAGTGGAACAGTGTTCCACAGACGGGCAGTTCTGGGAAAAAGCTTTGTTTATGGAATCTGCTTATAGATTTAGGCATTGATAGAGAGTAGAGGAAATCGTATATAGTGGTTGTAGCTAGACAAGTTGTTTTGTGAAACGTTCAGCAATAGATTAGAGATTAGTCGCTTGCTATGAAAAGATAGAGCAGAGACATGTTCTCAACGTCTCTTCTGTGGGGAAGAAATTGCAAGGAAGAGAAAAGGGCATCACTTACTAGATTTCGAAGCCAATTTTTACTCTATCAAGTCTGGATAATTGAAGGATGCAAGCGATATAAAGATTTGAAAGGTTTTTCTTTACATCCGTTTATAAATTAAGAATTGTAAATTAAAAAACAAATATGCAAAAAATGCTCTATAGAGAATTTCATCATTTCATCCGTTCTCCAAATTGTCCCTTAGTAAATCGTCCGCTTACTCCCGTTTCATAATTCTGTCGACCGTCGTATTTTGATTTATTTTCCTTAAACGCTGAAATGAGCCGAAGAAAAACAATTCGAAGAATATTAAACTGTTGTTAAAAGTGTCAAAAAGGCAAATAAATATAAAAAGATGACCAGTAAAAAAGAGGGGGGGGATTATGCAAATCCAAGTCGACAGGACCGAAAATAGATATATGCATTGGTCGGGGCTGGGTTGTGAAAAGTGGTGAAAAGACCGTGGAACTCAGGAGGAAATAAGTTAATAGAAAGAGAAAGGACATAGTTTGCTTTGGTTAGATTTGGTTAGATTTGGTTAGATTTGGTTGGTGGTTTTACGGCATTTCAACCGTTTTCGTGTTATTTACTTGTAATGCCGAATCCGGTCATTTTTATAAAAGATTTTATACCTCAAGTTGTTCTTTATATTTTCAAACGAATTTTTGCACCACCATTTTCCTCCCCACTGAGAGAAGATAGGGAGGCGTTATCAGGATTTATTTTACCCTGGAGAAAAAGTTCAATTCTCACACGTGAGAATGCGGTAACAGATCAATGATAAACTCTGAAACAGAATATGGCGATGATTGGTTTGCAAGAATAACACAGGTGTAAACAATATGTAAAGCAATTTTACAAGGTAAACAAATGGATATAATACAAGAAAAAATTAATTGTACAGAAAAGAAGATTTGCGAAAAACTTGCTTCGCGAGAACTTATCTGGAGTGGAAAGTTTGAATAACAGGCGGCACGTGTGCGTCTCTCACTTCTGGCTTCTTGTAAATCTTGTAAATAGTCTTTAATTCAGGTCGGGAATGCTAGAAAGGGGACTAGGTTTCGGTGACTGCCGTCTGGAAATGTGTCACCGAACCTCATGTAATATTGTCGGTGCCTCTGTATGTTATGGAGAGGTGTAAATATATAGTAAAACTGGTAATTAGTAAAAACAGAAGAGAGTGGTCAATACTATTGCAGAGCAAATATTTGTTATATATATATATATATATATATATATATATATATATATATATATATATATATATATATATAAATATATGTATATATATATAAATATATGTATATATATATATGTATATATATGTATATATATATAAATATATATATAAATATATATATATTTATATATATATATACTATAATATATTTATATATATATATATATATATATATATATATATATATATATATATATATATATATATATATATACTAAGTTATGAAATATATATGGCAATTAAGCTGATGAATCCTAGCGTGGATGAAACGCGGAATATTCTGTGTAGCTTAATTCCTATATATATTTTATTACTGCCTAGCTCTACCTACGTATTGAGCACTGTTGAAGTAAATACTTAAAGTTTACGCATAAATTTATACTTTCGTATATTAATTTATGTGATTAAATTAAGTAATCACACACACACACACACACACACACACACACACACACATATATATATATGATGTGTTCATTGACGTGTATATATATATATATTTAATCGCCTAGATATGAATGTGCCTATACGTCTAGTGGTTGTTTAAACAGGGCATATAACAATTATATCATAAAGAGGCAAATAGGTTTGTGGGTTTTTACATCGGCCAATGGGAAAACATACCTGATCCATCTTGGGTTGGCTTGATTTAACGGGCCCTCGGAAAAGCTGCAAACGAAAATTTGTACAACCTGAAGCCTTGTTGGTATATACAACATCTTTGTTTCGTGTGTTTACCCCATTGGAAAGTTGTAAAGCTTTTTACTATCGACATTTTTCTCTATTTTACTTTCTTTCTTCTTCTGACTACCGAATGCGTCTGCTAACTCTCTGACTCCCAACTCTTGACTAACTGATAGATGTCTTTAAGCTCTCTCGTTACGTCATTAACTCCAAAGTCATAAATCGAATCCACTACCTTCGTCACGTGTTTTGTTTATGTTCTAACATTCTGTTTATTAAAACACATTTGTCTTTATTTATCTAACATTCCTTCTTGTTATTGTTTATAAAATCTAGTCAAGTTAAATTCCTAAAACGTCATTTAATCATATTTGTCCTTGAATTTCATTTTGCTCTTTAAAACAAATCTAACTCACGCTATATAATAATAATAATAATAATAATAATAATAATAATAATAATAATAATAATAATAATAATAATAATAATACTCTTCTGGCTCAGATAATTCAGCAATATCCCGGGTATGCTAATATGCAACACTCAGCCGCGTCCTGCTGCAGGATCGAAAAAAAGGGGGGGCGAAAAAGAGACAGCGCACAGTCATGCAGGAGTTTTTATACGCTAAATCACGTGATCTCTAAAGTAACAGCGACCGGAAATCCTGCCGTCCGAAAGGGTCAAGGAAATAACTCATCCATGAGGCAGGTGTGTGGGGGGGGAGTATAAATTCTAATAGCGTGTTATTTATAATGTGCATTTTTCTAGACCATACATGATTTTGTTCGTAAAAAGAAAGTTAATCCGTACTACGTACATGGCAATCATAGAATAAAAATGGCGATGTTGTTTTTTATAGTTGTTAACAACAAATAAAAAGAAAAGAAATAAAACGGTTGTTATCAGCATTAAAGAGAAAAGAATAAAGCGACTCTGCTGTCATTACTACAGAAAGAAAAGAAAAGTCACAGTGGAATTGCTTGGGTTGGTTGCTTTGTTTTAAGGCATATCAACACTTTTCGGGTTATTTATTGCCGAATCTAGTTATTTTGGAAACAGTTTTATGTTTAAAGTTCTTTATGTTTTTAAAATATTTATTTGTAATGTTTGGTTTGTTTGTTTTATAGTGGATTTTATCGTTTTTGTTCTCTGTCCTGCAGAACATGAACGAGTTTTGTCAATGGGAGAGGAAAAAGAGTTGCAGTAATAATGTTTGGTACATTTTAAGTTAGGAAGCCAGTCAGGAAGTGGGGGAGATAGAAAGAGAAAGGGGAAATGGGAAGAAGGAAAAGGAGGAAAAATGTGGGTTGTTTTTGTTTTTGATTTTGCAGAACATAATTAAGTTTTGCAAAAAAGAAGTAGAAAAACAAAAAGCATCAATGTAAGGTGCATTTCGTCCCAGAAAGCCAATATCTTCAGAAAGCCTGATCTGGTAGCAACAGCACAGTGGAATGAGTTAAACCATTTCATTTCAATCCGGGCGAAGTGGGGATCAGAGCGTTGGTGGTGAAAAGATAGGCTTGGTTTGGAGTCATTAACCGCTTGTGAATTTCGCATTATCTGTAAACTTATATATCATTTAATTGGAATTCATTATTGAGATGAGCATTATTTATATGTTTCAGTTGTTATTTCACGACGTTTCAGCCAACTATTCCTCTGGCCTTCGTCAGGTGGTAACTCCGAATCTTCTAACTGTATCCTCAGTAATTACTGCCTTCCATATTTGCACTGCCCGCGCGTCCCTGGGGCCCGGGCGTCAAGATCAAAGTGTAGTATCTGATCCGGCAGATACTGCAAGCTATGACTAGCTATGACTAGCAAAGACCAGATGTGGGGGCAACCCCACATGCCTGACCTTTAACCAGCTCCCATTTCCCACCTCTCGGGAGCTGGTCCCCTTTTTCCCTTCCCCCTCCCTTCACTCCTCACATTAAAAATTGGCCTTGTGCCTAATTTGCTCGGTGGGGGAGCAAATAAATACCATCTGTTCCGGCAGATACTGCAAGCAAAGACCATATGTGGGGGCAACTCCACATATAAGACTTTGGTCAATGTAGGGGCAACCCTTCATACCAATTGTCACTATCCAGCTCCCCTACTCCCCGGGGAGTTGGTCCCCATTTCCCCTTCACTCCTCACATTAAAAATCGGCCTTGTGCCTAATTTGCTCGGTGGGGGAGCAAATAAATACCATCTGTTCCGACAGATACTGCAAGCAAATACCATATGTGGGGGCGACTCCACATATAAGACCTTGGTCAATGTAGGGGCAACCCTTCATACCAATTGTCACTATCCAGCTCCCTTACTCCCCGGGGAGTTGGTCCACATTTCCCCTTCACTCCTCACATTAAAAATCGGCCTTGTGCCTAATTTGCTCGGTGGGGGAGCAAATAAATACCATCTGTTCCGACAGATGCTGCAAAGCTAAGATTAGCAAAGACCATATGTGGGGGTAACCCCACATATCTAAACTTGGTCACTGAAGGGGCAACCCTCCATACCAACTGTTTCTAATCCATTTCCCACCTCTCGGGAGCTGGTGCCCCCTTTCCCTCCCCCCTTCCCTCCATCTCCACATTAAAAAACGGCCTTGTGCCTAATTTGCTACGTTGGGAAGCAAATAAATAGCAAAGACCAGCTATGACTAGCAAAGACAAGATCTAAACTTGGTCACTGAAGGGGCAACCCTTCATACCAACAGTTTCTAATCCAGCTCCCATTTCCCACCTCTCGGGAGCTGGTGCCCCCCTTCCCTCCCCCTTCCCTCCATCTCCACATTAAAAAACGGCCTCGTGCTTAATTTGCTCAGTGGGGAAGCAAATAAATACAACTGCCCGCGCGCCCCTGGGGCCCGGGCGACAAGATCAAAATGTAGTATCTGTTCCGACAGATACTGCAAGCAAAGACCAGATGTGGGGGCAACCCCACATACCTGAACTTTAACCAGCTCCCATTTCCCACCTCTCGGGAGCTGGTCCCCTTTTTCCCTTCCCCCTCCCTTCACTCCTCACATTAAAAATTGGCCTTGTGCCTAATTTGCTCGGTGGGGAAGCAAATAAATACCCATATGTGGGGTTACCCCCAAATATCAGACCTTGGTCAATGTAGGGGAAACCCTTCATACCAACAATTACTATCCAGCTCCCATTTCCCACCTTTCGGGAGCTAGTCCCCCCCCTTTCTCTCCCTCCCCCCTCCCTCTCTCTCCACATTAAAAAACGGTTTGTGCCTAATTTGCTCAGTGGGGAAGCAAATAAATACATACTGCCTTCCATATTTGCTGTCGCCTCACTACGTCTTGCCCAATAAGCATTCCAGTTAATTAAATAATATATTGAGATTTGGATAGTTTTGTTTCGTAGGCGTATATAGGCGTGTACGGGCCATCCCTATATAGAGAGTGCTACCGCCTCTCTGATATATATACCATTCGGTACCAACCTGACAATGAAAGATCAGATAATAAATAAGCTTGGATTTATAAGACCACAAAAATCCAGCCTTAATCGCCCTGTGCAGTGAATAGAGACGTTGAATCTCTACAGTTCAAGGTGACCATTGTCTGAAGATAGCGGTTTCAATCCTAACCAAAGCCGACCAGCGGCTTAGTTGACCAAAACGTGGCGAGACGACAACAAATATGGAAGGCAGTGATTGCTGAAGATGCATTTGAGAGATTCGGAGTTCCTATCCCGTTACGGTAACCACCCTCTGTAAACTTGCTCCTATGGAGTAAGCCGACATAGTTCGCGAAGTGCTAATACAAGATTAGCTGTTACTGATTCGTTTTTTTTTATAGTAATACATATTCAAACGGATTGATGACGACTTTGTGAATATAAGAATTGAGATTCGAATCC
Source organism: Euprymna scolopes (assembly GCF_053919585.1). Taxonomy (NCBI): domain Eukaryota; kingdom Metazoa; phylum Mollusca; class Cephalopoda; order Sepiida; family Sepiolidae; genus Euprymna; species Euprymna scolopes. Next base: position 19,719,308 of record NC_136510.1, on the reverse strand, counting down.
AAATAATACAATGGCGTTTTTATTCTTGCTAAAAAGAAAATGATTGTTTATGATATGTCATTGTTTTTTTTTCTTTTTTAATTTTTTATTTATTCGTTTTTAATCCTTTTTTTTCTTATTTTTATTCATCTTTTTATTTATTTATTTGTCTTGATTTTTGCTAATGGAATTTGCAGATGTGTTTTTCATGTTAATTGCGCAGTTGAATATGATATGAGCAAAAGAATTTCTGTTCGTGTCTTTTGAGACATTTTTGCGTAAACCTTTTCAAACATCAGCTTGTTGAAAACACGGTTCCAGAAATAAATAAACACACACACACACACACACATATATATATATATATATATATATATATATATATATATATATATATATATATATATATATATATATATATATATATATATTCAGACAAGTATTGTTAAATAGCACGGAGTGTTTTTGCTTAATGAGCTTTCTTGTAATTTTTCAATTTTTCCAATCGTCGTTTTAGTTCTCGGTCAAATCTGTGCAAGAAAATCCACAGTCGTCTTAGTCCATCTGTTTTTGTTTATGCTTTTTTGTTTGTTTGTTTGTTTGTTTGTTTGTTTGTTTGGGTTTTTTTTGCAAGTACTTTCAACTAATTTTCTTCAGTCATCTTCAGGCAGTTTTTGATTACTGTTTCGTTTAAAATCTGAAGGAAAATGTGCTTCAGTCTAAATTAAATTTAAATTTCTTGAACTAGTGAAGCGTCTCGTATCAAAAAAAAGGTCGTTTTTCAACGTGTTACGAACGTGGCTAAAATAAATGTCCAGTGGTTTTAAAGGTGTCATTTACAAAATGGCATAGAATATACAGGGATTTTTTTTTCTTAATAATTTATAACTGCATTACAATATATATATATATATATATATATATATATATATATATATATATATATATATATATAGGTTACATATGTATCTATATGTGTATACACACACACACACACTGGGTGGTTACGTACCTAGGCATTTTTAAATGTTATCACTGTTTTCAAAATTTACATTAATAATTTTTGGCTGTTTAGTTTTTATATACAGTGATTCTAGTATTTTTAGTCTTTTTTACGTTTGAATCCATATGAATGATTGTTATCAAGTCAAGGGTGGCTACGTGGCTAATCTTTCGACCATTTCCTGCACTGATGATTGCGAAAGCATGAAACGCTTCAACGATTTGACTTTTGAGAACTCTACCAAAACTCTCCTACAATTTTAGGTCTAAACACTTGAAATTTATATATATAGGTTCCTTGGACATAGATCTAACTTAATAACTTGATTTGAGCTCAAAGCAATAAACGTTAAGGGGTCATAATATGGATCAAAGTAAAAATAAAATTGACCTCTGCGGTCTCTTCCAAATTACTCAGAAAATTTCTGGTCTAAACATTTGAAATTTTACATAAAGGGTATTCAGAGATAGCACAAGCTTTTTAATCGGTTTGGGCCGCTAAGTTTTAGTTACCAATATATAAATGTAAGTAAGTATGTATGTATGTATGTATGTATGTATGTATGTATGTATGTATGTATGTATGTATGTATGTATGGGGGTGTTCGTTCGCACATGACCTCCATAGAATGGAAATATGTCACAAAGTTTAACAAGGTTTTTTTTAATATAGATCCACAGAATATTGTGATAAGTGTTTCAGTGTGAACAGGTATGGTATAATAAATTATGGGGTTTATCTATTTTATTTTTACTTTCATCGTCTTTTGTTTTGATACCCCCAAATTCGAAGCTATCTCTTTACAACCCTTCCTTTTCATAGCCTATCATACTTTCATAAATCAGAGTCCATTTTCTGTAGGCTGTTTTTGAACCCAGTCAACGATGGGTACTTTTGCTAGTTATTATATATCCGAGAACAATATAATTTCTAATTGTGTTTATTTGTTTTTTGTTTTTATTGTTTTTTTTGTGTTTAATAAAAATCATTTAATAAAAAAATATTCTATTTTCTAATATTGTTTCAATTTACTTTTATTGCGTCAATTTCAATATTGTTTTATTTTGATTTTAAAATCCTTGTACAATAATTACGTTATTTTCAATAGCCAATCAAATTAGATTCTTACAGGCGGTGTATCCCCAAATGTATCCCCGTATTTTCCTCATAATCTGGTTCACCTAAACTGTAAAAGGGCCCTTTTTTAGACTAAGAATTATAAATTTACTTTACATTCTGAGTTGATAGTAAAATTAAAAACGAATTAACGAAACGATTTCAACTTTAATAACAAAACTTTAAAATCGCGAAAAACATTTGGGTGCTTTTTTAGATTGATGATGTTTAAAAACCAATGCATTTCAGGTGAAAACATTATTACATACCTACGTGCCATGTCGAAATTAGTATAAAATAAAAAATTCAAAAAATGATCAAGTACACGATGCGCTAGATGTATTTTAACAACAAAAAAAAAACACGTTCTATTTAAAAATAAGGAACTTTATGTCAATTAACGTCAAGGGAGATAAGTCACTTTGTCATACCGAATTGGTCGCACAACTCTTCCAGATTAAACCATATCATAAAACTTCATAACTGGATAAATTCTATTTTTACCTGTAATCATTTTTTCTACTGGATCGTTTTTTTGTAAGTTTTAGAATTTATACTAATTTCGACATCATACGTTAATATATAATGATGTTTTCACCTGAAATGTGTGGTAGAAAGGGTCACTAATCACCGCAGACACCAACATTTGTTGTAAGCACTTAACATCCAGCATTCGTTGACTATGGAAGAGGGGAGGCTAGAAGTTAAGTAAAATAGAGTTACCTCCCTTGACACATTAATATTTCGTTTCATAAAAAATGATGAAAAAGGATATCAACATTCACTTTTGCAAAACATTCGCTGTTGATTGTCGTCTGTGTCTGTGTGTTCGTTCTTTTGTATTTGAACTGTGCATGTGCGTGTTCAGTTTCTCTAGCTTAAATGTCTGAACTCGAAGATGCATAATCCTTATCTATGTGCCTCCCCACGAGGGCAAAATGAGACACACGTCAGTTTTTTTACATGAGAGAAAATCCAGCCTCCTCCCCCATCCCTAAAAATTGAATTGGAAGAAAGCAGATTTCATTTTCGCTGTTCACAGTTTTTTTGTTGTTGTTTTTTTGTTGTTGTTTTTTGTTGTTGTTTTTTTATGGATGTATATTCAGTTTCCTGGTATATATTGAAGGGTACATTTGAATCACGAAGTACGATCAGTTTTTTTTTTTTATATTTACTGAAAGGGAAAAGTTATACTCAAAAATCCGTTTTTAATGTGGGTAAAGTCACTGCCTCGAATGCGACATTCTTGGTTTGGGGCAAAAATGAAGAACAAAAAAAATGCGTTTGTTTATTACCTAACCGAAGGGGGCGTTTGATTGAAAACGTGTAAGTGAAACCTTAAAGGTCATAGGTGACACCGGACGGAAGTCGTGAAACCACAAGGTTTCTGGTGGAGATTATTCTCTGCTTCTTTGTCTGGCGATAATTCAAGCAGAAAATGCGAGTCTAGGACGCTGTCCTTCAATGTGGACAGCGCGTACAGTTTGGCTGGGTGTAATGAGACGAATTATCCTCTCTCTCTCTCTCTCTCTCTCTCTCTCTCTCTCTCTCTCTCTCTCTCTTTCTCGTACAAAAATATCCCGTCTCTCTTAAATTCAACATCGGCGTTCGAGTGGTTTTGTACGAACAGATAAAACAGAACCTGTGTTCGACCGATTTAACTGAAATTTTGTATAGACCGTTGTCAAGATGAGATGCAGCGAACATACTATTATGGTGTATGTTCGATGCACAGATTATTACGATCAATCGCCACAATGCCACATTTACTCTCACCTTTTAACGGAAACTACTGGACCGATCTGGCTGAAATTTTGTATGGCTCTTTGTTATCAAAAAATGGAATTAAATGAGTATTATAGTATCCGTAGGTTATAAATTAATATTGGTAATTAACGATTAGTGTTTAATGCAAAAATCAGCACAAATTTAATCATACTCAACCATCAATTTTATATAAAGCGCTCATTTTAAATCAACGCTTTTGCTTGTTTTAAAAAGCTTAAATGTCAATTCTTTTCATTATTCTTTCATCGATTTTAATTTAGCGATCACCTCAATCCCACATTTTCTACATTACTCATAATATTCCTAACAGTTTAAAATATTCCTAATTTTATTAGGGGAAAAAGATAAACAGTGGGAAAACACGTCCAAAATTAAAAAAAAAAGGTAAAAACAAAATGCAATCCGAAGAAGGTTAGTAAAGCCCTCCCAATCCTTTCTAAAATTAAAACGCCAACTTCTTTCTGGTTTGTTTCGCACATAAAACACGCAGGTCAATCTCTAAGTAGGAGTGAGTCTTCTGTGGTAGCAAGAAAAATAAAACGTGGTGTTTGGAAGTCGGCAGTGTCCTTCCAAGATGAAAACAACTGCGGAGGCAAAAATAAAAGTCAATAGTTGGCAGCTCAGGCAATCTCTATTACCGAAAAAATAATTTATAAAACACACCTGAAGGCCGGCTAAATGGATGAAAAACACACCTGAAGGCCGGCTAAATGGATGTAAAACCCACCTGAAGGCCGGCTAAATGGATGTAAAACGCGTCTCGGTGTGCGAATAAAAAGTTTATGTGCAAATAAGCTTTTTAAATTCTTAGTTTTTCATGAAAGTGAAAAGTGGTTCTGTTCAGTCCCAATGGGGGTATTCTCTCAGATAATAACTACTTATTTGGGTGTGAGGACTGTTTTATTGCTAAGAAATTATATACAAGTTATCTCCCTTGAAGCATACTATCCAAAGAGAGAATACACTATCCTGCGTCAGATGTAAAAAATATATATCATTTTTATCACACAGAAAATATAGAATAAAAAAAATCTGACCAAGCTATCAGATTTGCTTCAGAACACTTGCTATTTCTGCAATGGTTTAATAAAAAAAAAAACAACTAAATCGAAGTCGTTGGTGCCCAGAACACATCACAGATAATATGTAAATAACAATTTATCATATATTTTTAATTTCATCTCTCTCTCACTCTCTCTCTCTCTCTCTCTCTCTCTCTCTCTATATATATATATATATATATATATATATATATATATATATATATATATATATGTATATATATATATATCTTTCTCTCAACGCGGTCAACTAGCGATATGGTGGAACATTCCGTGTCCGGTGGTAGAATGATCTCTCTGACTGCTTACTATGTTCTGCCCGCATTTGGCATTTATAGGTGTTTAATTTCCTTTGATTCTCGTGTAAACTGCCGATAGCCTGGAGGTAACGACATGGCCTAGAAAGCCAAGGGTGACTTTGTGACTGGATTCGAATCTTCCGACAACAGTAATTATAATTCTTACACTGATGATCGCGAAAGGTATAAGTCTTTAGGTATAAAAATAATTATTAATATTTTTTATTATACACATATACTTTTTTCTCTCCTCTTCTATTACCTCGGCAATGCGTGTTTTATCTGTTGTGTTCGGATATTAATATAAATCTTTTCTTCAGCAATACGTGGTTTATATTTTGTTTTTGGGACATTAATATTGTTGGAGACGCCACTCCGTGGGATTAGTGGACTATCTCATGACGTCACTTCCTCTAGTGACTTTACTTCCGGTATCGTGACCGGTGCCCGGCAGTCTGAGATTGGTACGCAACGAAGCAGGTCGTGTGCAAACGCCCACAGTTGAGGAATGGTACTCTCAACCCGTCTTTGCTTGTAATATATGTGAATACATGTTCGTTTCCTAAAAATCCCGTGTTCCTTCGTTCTTATTACCATTTAACCTCATAACAAATATAAACCTTTTCTTTATTTATACGTGTTTTATATTTTGTATTGGGACATTAATATACACCTTTTCTTTAGTAATAAGAGTTCATGAGTGTACAGTAATTAATGGAAAAATGCCGTAGTAATCGTTAGTAGTTTAAATTTGGTAAATTTGATTACTTAAGGAGATAACTCATCAATAACTTTTTTACGTTGAACTTGAAGACGATCACATTGTAGTCAGCTGGAAAGTAGGTAAATGGAATAGAGTTCCACAGGCGTGCAGTTCTTAAAAAGAAGCTTTGTTCATGATATCTACGTTTAGGTTTAGACACAGATACAAAGAAGTGGAAATTATTGATAGTGGTTTCAGCTAAACGAGTGTGTTTCGTGAAAGTCAGGCCAGGGGGAGCATAGATTGGAACAGATTAGCACCTGCCATGAAATAACGGTAAAGCAGAGACAGGCTCACAACTGTTGAATAGTGGTTGCAGAGAAGAGAAAAGGGTATCTTCCACTAGGCTATGAAGTCTTTGAACTGCCAATGCAGCATAAGCTGCTTCTAGCAGCTACTGCCAAGATGTGGCAAAGGTACTCCATCCTTGTGCGTACTTGGCTCTTATACAGATAGAGAATTGCATCAGCAGTGAGATATCTACTGGAACGGTAGAATAATCCTACCAAATTTTCCAGCAGCCTTAGCAACGGATTTGATGTTCCATTTCAGATCAGGATTAACGGTTAGATCCACAAGCTTGTCAAAACATGGAGCCTCTTCACGACGAGAACCATTCATTTCAATTGATGACAGACGGGGATCTTTTTTTTCTTTTTTTTTTTTACACAGTGGTCACCACTTATCAAGGCCCGGTAGCCACTCAGAGATAAGGGTTATTACAAGTACAGATCAGATTGTTGATGATGTAAAGACAGAAACTTGTTTTAGATGCATTAAAAGTAACCAACAGTCTCTTTCTCCATTGCACCACGATCAGAGGAGAAAGAATCAGAGAGAACTTGGTCGTTTACGGCCTTTGAAGTGTTGTCATAGATGGTAATGTCGTCAGCATAAATCCTTTTCTGATCACAGTGGTGCGATCTTTTTCTATGACAGACTACAGAGCCTTCTTTCTCTTTATATTCCTTAGTCAATTCATCCAGAAAATACATGGAACCAACTTGTTGCTGGGCCTATTCTTCCAGGGTTTTTTTTGTTTTTTGTTTGCGCACGTTTTCGTGTATTTTTGGCGATTTCTTTAGTTTGTGTGTGCGTTTGTTTATCTATTCCTGTACGTCTTTTTGCACACTCCCGTGTATCTAGACGAATAGTGGGGCGGGGAATTTGACATCACGTTAATTCTTTCAAGATGTTCGTTGCCATTTTTAATTGCATATAAAAATGAAGAGAAAAAGAAAATGAAACACGAAAAAAATAGGGAAACTACTAAGATAAATAATGATCATTTCACCAGCGTTGTTTTTTAATCTGATTTTGAAATGTGATTTTAAATGATATTTTTTTTTCTGATCTTAAAACGTATTTCGTTTGATTTTAAATGTGAACTTTAACGTTGTTAAAAATCTAGATTTTTAACAATGATTTTTAATAATATGCTTTAAAAATTACGTTTCTAAAATTTTATGATGAGGAATGATTATTCCTATTAGTTGGATGCCTTGAATTGATATTCTCATTTTTGTTGCTATTTTCGGTCGATATAAACTCCGAACTTCTTCATATGTATTGTGTCGAATTCGGAAATCTTTCTGTCGAACTCAGGAATCTTTTTAGGAAATATTTTATTAAATGATCAAAATATATTTTTAAAATATTTTATGAGACTTCCGGTACAATGAACCTTTTTAATGTGAAGTTACAGCTGGTTTTAAACATATTTTCACGCATTTTACTAATGATTAAAATTATAAATTTTAACGTTCTTCTTTGTCATCGTTTTTAATGTGATTTCTAGTGCGTATTTTAACGTTTTTTTATTTATTAAGGCTCGAAGGCCACTAAAGGATAAGGATTACTGAGACAACATCGCAATAATCTTTAGTAGTGGGAATTTGGTATAACTTGATCATTCAAAAGAACGGCTCATAGGGCTTGAAAACGGCCACATAGTAGTCAGCTGGAAAGCAAGCCATTGAAACAGAGTTCCACAAGTGGGCAGTTCTAAGAAAGAAGCTTTAGGCATAGATAGAGATTGGGTGAAATTGTTTATAGTGGTTGTAGATAGACAAGTGTTCTTTTTTGTGAAAGTTTAGCAAGGACACATACATTAGAGCTCAGACGAGGAGTTTCCATGAAAATAGCGATAGAGTAGAGGTTAACAGCGCCTCTTCCTTGGGAAAGAGGCTACAGGGAAGAGAAAGTGGCATTACCCACCAGGCTTGGAAGCTGGTTTTGAACTCTGTCAAGGAAGGATAGGATGCGATCAGTTTTTGTCCAGATTTGACAATAGTACTGCATCCTTTGACGTACTTAGTTTGTATACAGGTAGAGTATTTCGTGTGTATTGAAACATTGTTTAAAACGAACATATTAACGTTGCTATATTAACGTACATATTTACGTTGCTATATTAACGTACATATAAACGTTGCCATATTAACGTACATATTAATGTTGTTATATTAACGTACATATTAACGTTGCTATATTAACGTACATATTAACGTTGCTATATTAATGTACATATTGACGTTGCTATATTAACGTACATATTAACGTTGCTATATTAACGTACATATTAACGTTGCTATATTAACGTACATATTAACGTTGCTATATTAACGTACATATTAACGTTGTTATATTAACGTACATATTAACGTTGCTATATTAACGTACATATTAACGTTGCTGTATTAACGTACATGTAAACGTTGCTATATTAACGTACATATTAACGTTGCTATATTAACGTACATATTAACGTTGCTATATTAACGTACATATTAATGTTACTATATTAACGTACATATTAACGTTACAATATTAACGTACCTATTAACGTTGCTATATTAACGTACATATTAACGTTGCTATATTAACGTACATATCAACGTTGCTATATTAAAGTACATATTAACGTTGCTATATTAAAGTACATATTAACTTTGCTATATTAACGTACATATTAACGTTGCAATATTTACGTACCTATTAACATTGCTATATTAACGTACATATTAACGTTGCTATAATAACGTACATATTAACGTTGCTATATTAACGTACATATTAACGTTTCTATATTAATGTACATATTAACGTTGCTATAATAACGTACATATTAACGTTGCTATATTAACATACATATAAACGTTGCTATATTAACGTACCTATTAACGTTGCTATATAAACAACGTACCTATTAACGTTGCTATATTAAAGCACATATAAACGTTACTATAATAACGTACATATTAATGTTGCTATATTAACGTACATATTAACGTTCCTATATTAACGTATATATTAACGTTGTTATATTAACGTACATATTAACGTTGCTATATTAACGTTGCTATATTAATGTTGCTATAATAACGTAAATATTAACGTTGCTATATTAACGCTGCTATATTAACGTTGCTATAATAACGTACATATTAACGTTGCTATATAAACGTTGCTATATTAACGTTGCTATATTAACGTACATATTAACGTTGCTATATTAACGTACATATTAACGTTGCTATATTAACGTACATATAAACGTTGCTATATTAACGTTGCTATATTTACGTTGCTATATTAACATTGCTATATTAACGTACATATTAACGTTGTTATATTAACGTACATATTAACGTTTCTATATTAACGTACATTTTAACGTTGCTATAATAACGTACATATTAACGTTGCTATATAAACGTATATATTAACGTTGCTATATTAACGTTGCTATATTAACGTTACTATATTAACGTACATATTAACGTTGCTATAATAACGTACATATTAACGTTGCTATAATAACGTACATATTAACGTTGCTATATTAAAGTACATATTAACGTTGCTATATTAACGTACATATTAACGTTGCTATATTAACGTACATATTAACGTTGCTATATTAACGTACATATTAACGTTGCTATAATAACGTACATATTAACGTTGCTATGCTATGTTTTAATCTTATACTTGAACATTGCTTTACGCTATTATTTATTAACGTTGCTATGCTGTTTTTAAACATATGCTTTCAAAGCATAATTTTTAAGCGTGGCTTTAAAAGAGTATTAATGTGCTTGGTACTTATTAAGAACCTGACCTAACTTCGCTTTAGCGTCTTCATACAGGTTACCGTAATAACCGGAAGATACCGACGCGATTAACTAATCGGCAATCAGCTGTCGCAAACAACAAGTTTCAATGAAATTGTGAAAAGTATTGACCCCCAAAACGAATTATTTCAATGCAAAAAAAATCAAAAAGATAATTCGTATTATTTGGATTCATCGGATTAATGTTCTCATCTTGTGTTATTTGCACAATGCTTCATCGGCGTAACCTCCGGCCTTCTTCAGGTGTATATCTTGTCTAATCCAGGAATCTTTCTGTCAACCTTAGGAATCTGCACAAAATTTGGAACGAACCCTTTTATTTAATCCACATGGGTAGCACGCTCTCATTAAGTCAACCATGACTGGGTAGAAGTTCCAAGTACTTCGCAATTGCATTTTGGGTGTCGCGGTGGATCGATTACTAAGTAAAATTCAGTTGTAAAAGTTACACCCTTCTGGAGGTTGAAGTTTCAATTCTTAGTGCGAGCCACATTTTAAATACAATTGCGAATTATTTAGGACTTCTATCCAGTCATGGCTGACGGAATAAGAACATGCTAACCACAGGGATGAAATAAATGGTATCGTTAGGAATTCTGTTCAGATTCCCAAGTTCAACAGAAAGATTCCAGAGTTCGACAAGATACACATGAAGAAAGTCGGAGGCTGCATCGACTGAAAAGTTGTACAAAAATACTTTATATGAAAATAGCACTCTGAAGAATCCGAATAATACGAATAAGCAATCCTCATCTTCAAATTTCAGAACCGTGAAAAAACAAAAAAAAACAAAAAAAAAATTTAAAAAACCGGAAGAATTCAGTATAAAAATTACTATTTTCAAATTTGTAATCATGATTGTCTAACGTGCGAACACATTGCCCCTTATCGATGCAATGTGATGGAGGAAGGGAGACACACGAGAGCAGAGGTGTCATGAATCCTTGACTGCCTCCATCTGTAATACCCCTGCCCCGACCGCTAGGTTTCTGGGTGTTCGAATCCGCACGTGTTAGTCTTTAAAAAGCCCCATTAGGCCAACTGAAGTGATGTGACGCGACTCCTAATGAGTGACGCCATTTCTCTTCCCTCTTATGACCGATACCGCCAACACCACTGACGCCCTCTAGCGCCCTCTGGCTACAAATATTTATATAAAAGAACAATAATTATCGACGCCAGCCGCGGCCTACGTAAATAGAAAGACGATCCACTAAAGCCACGTTACCTGAATACGTCGTAGAATAAAGTGCAATAGCCACGATTTGGCAATAGACGACTATTACGAGGATAGCCATTTTCTATTTCAATTCGCAAGGGAATTATTGGTGGATTTATAAAACTGGTTCAAATGTGACCGTATTTTTCTTTATAAAGAATTAATTTACATTTGGACAATTAAAAAGCCCCTCCCCCCCCCCCCGGAATGTACCAGGGAAGTAGTGAAGTTTTATTTTTTAATTATATTTAATTATTAATTTAAAACTGCACCCGATTTAAGATATTTTTAATGAGATTTTTTTTATTCGTTTTCTTTTTTTTTTTTTTTTTTTTTTTTTAGAAGGCTTGGCTCCATCTGTTTCCTATGAGATGCCATGACATCAGCAACAAGAAATGGCTCGAGTATGTTAATATGCTTGATCGCCAATTAAACTCACTTTTGGACCAGTTTCATAAATTTCTCAGCAATTTCTCTAAGAATCGAAACAGAAAACAACTATCCTCATAATAGTCATCTATCGCTTAACCATAGTATTGTAATTTATTCTACGACGTCAACAAGTCATGGACCTTTATTGGAAAGGCCTTATATTTAAATAGACCACTAATCAGCGCCATCTGGCAAGATGAAAATCGTATTATTGATTATCCCCCTTGTAACCAATTTATATATATATATATATATATATATATATATATATATATATATATATATATATATATTTCATTTTTAGACTGGTCCTCGTACCTTCATGTGGGGCTTTGTCCGTCTGTCCATCAGTCAATCGATTAGTCTGTCACGCTTAGTATTTTCGTTGGTCTGTCACGTTTATGTTTGAAATGATTATTTTCATCATCCAATATGCAGAATAGAGGGACGCATCTCATTTTAGATACGTCCAAGCACACAAGAAATATAAAAAATAGACTTTTTGTCGATTGTCATGTGTAAAATTGAAATATCGTTTCCTTTAGTCTGTCAGGCTTGAACTTAAAATGTCCACGATTTCCACTGGCGCGAGGGTGGGTGCTAACCACGGGAGACAACAGGGGGGGGGGACAAAAATACGAAATATCTGAAGTGTTAATCAACAATGGTGCCAGACACCAAAATATAAACGTTTACACGAAATGACAGACGTGTTGAATAAGTTTATATTTTCCCGACCACCCACCGTTGGGTCAGTATTTGTTATACGAGGGACGTTCAAAAGTAATAGCTCCTATTTTTGCATTCTGCCCAGATGGATCAGATAGGATTGAAAATTGCATTGTTATGATGACTAAACTTATGCATTAATGACCTAAAGGTTACATATCTCTGTTGCATATATTGTCGGTGTAAAGTTTTAAGAAAGCAAACTCAGTCATGGACGTGCGCCAGAATCAGAGATGCGTAATTGAATTACAGGTTAAAGTGCATGGTGAATGGTGGTGACTATGTAGAAAAATAAATCTTAGAGAACAAAAGGTCGCTCGTTTTAATTGTACCACTCTCGACTTCCTAGCTATTCAACTTTTTGAGGTAAAATATAGGAGGATTTACTTTTATGTATGTATATATATATATATATATATATATATATATATATATATATATATATATATATATATATATAAAGCTGAATGTCTGTGGGGGGGTCACGAATAGGCTCTTATATGGTTGACTATTTTAAAAAACTGATTACATATAATGATAGAAGATATATCGAGACACAGGAATAGGTATGTTTGATCTGGCAGAATGGTGGTTCATTAAAATTGTGGGGTCTGCGTTCGCGCCTGGTCCACAAAGTATGGAAATAAAAAATTTCCAAATTAAAAAAAAAAACGTTTACAAGTGTTTTTGATATAGATGTATATAAGAATACTTTGATAAGTATGTTTTAACTTAAATAGGGATGGTATAATAAAATTGTGGGGTCTGCGTTCGCGCATGGCCACCATAGAATGGAAATAGGCACAAACTTTAATAAAGACTTTTCATATCTATCTACGTAAGTATACTTTGATAATTATGTTTCAGTTTGAAGAAATATGGTATAATAAAATTATGGGGTGTTCGTTCGCAGCTGACCTCCATAGAATGGAAATATTTCACAAAGTTTAACAAGGTTTTTTAATATAGATCCACAGAATATTGTGATAAGTGTTTCAGTGTGAACAGGTATGGTATAATAAAATTATGGGGTTTATCTATTTTATTTTTACTTTCATCATATTTTGCTTTGGTTTTGATACCCCCAAAGTCGAAGGTATCTCTTTACAATCCTTCCTTTTCATAACCTATCATACTTTCATAAATCAGAGTCCATTTTCTGTAGGCTGTTTTTGAACCCAGTCAACGACAGATAATTTTGGTAGTATATATATATATATATATATATATATATATATATATATATATATATATATATATATATATATATATAGTCTTATTTGTAGTATTCCGAATTTTATTGGGTTTATATAATTCAGTAATCGTTCATATACCAATAAATTTTAAGCCAAAAAGAGATGGCGTAAACTGTAAGCTACAAAAGTATTATATTGTATATATTAAATGCGTAGAATGGATGAACGCATCTCATTTTAGATACGTCCAAACATCTCAAAAAAATATCATGGCGCTTTGTTCGTCACGGCTAATTTTAAAATACAATTTTTGTTGGCTGTATCATTCCTTTTGATTTGTTAGGATTAACTTTGAAGAAGAATTATCTCATATCTGTCACGTTTAGGGTTGATATTTTTTTGGCTTGTCATTGTTAAGTTTACAATATGAGTTTATTTAGTCTGTCACAATTAAGTTTGAAATAAAAAATTTTGAGGATCTGAAATGCTGAAGTTACAAAATAAAATGTACGTTTCAGATTAAAATATTTCTTTTGTTTTTTACTCATCCAAAATTCTCTGTGCGTGTCTATTTAGCAGTTTTGCATGGTGCTGAACTTAAATTTGAATATGTCAAGGCGTTGGGAACTTTTGGGGCTAAATGAGGGTGGGGTGTAAATGATGGACTTAGTCATTTCTTTTTTTTGCATGTTGCAGCACTCACATTTACGCATGTTAGACCTAAAAATGCACCGTCTGTTAATTTTAACCCGGATTTGAGGTCCCCTGGGGACTGTTGGGCTTAAATCGGAAGGAGGCAAATGCTGAACTGAAATGGGGGAAAAATAGAATTTTTTTTTTTGGGGGGGGGGTAGGGTTGAAATATTAATCATATTTAAAGTTTAAAGTACTATTATCTGTAGTTTGGCACACTAAAACGAACAGTAGACTTTTCTTCGTTCATTTTTAAGATTCAAATCGTATTCCTTTGATCTATCACGCTTAAGTGAAACAACATTTTCTTTGGTCTATCACGCTTAAGTGTCATTTGTATCACTAAACGCGTATAATGAGCGGTCGCAGCTTAAGAATAGAACGTGTTCATATTCTAATAGCGTTGGCTCATTTTTGCTTTTGTTTTGTTGCTGTTGTTTTAATGTATGAATTGTGTTTTATTTCTTGGTGATCCACTAATTAAAACCCCATGTGGATATCTCGGATACGTTTCGCTGGATGTTTATGATGTTTAAATAATAATTTGTACACGACAATATTTTTCCTTTTCATGGTTTTGCAATTAATGTGGAAGTGAGATTGTTACGATTTCCGGCCATCGTCAGGTGACTGTCACATTCAGTAACCATCAGAAGCACCGGCATGCTTCATTTCCACAATTTTATATTGCACGGGGATGGGAGTTACCCTAAGAGAAGAGTGTGGAGGGCTAAAATATGAAATGTGTGTCTAGCAACAACGTTGCCAAACACGCAAATATAAATGCCTACAAGAAATGTCAGAGGTCTTGGATAATTTTATATATTCGACCGACCACCCACTGTTACGTCAATATTTGTTATATATATATATATATATATATATATATATATATATATATATATATATATATATATATATATATATATATATACAAACACATATATGGGTCAGATTACGTTTTTTTTTAC
This sequence comes from Euprymna scolopes, assembly GCF_053919585.1. NCBI lineage: Eukaryota > Metazoa > Mollusca > Cephalopoda > Sepiida > Sepiolidae > Euprymna > Euprymna scolopes. The sequence continues at coordinate 19,703,923 of NC_136510.1, read as the reverse complement.
TTGAATATTTTCTCCGTTCTTTCTCCAGAGACAATAGATATCCACTGTAAGAATGCCTGAGCATGTAATTGTAAAGCCAGGCTTGCGCAATCTCAAACTGCAGAATCACGCCTGAAGTTTGTTCTCCACGTGTCCTTGGACGGCATTGCCCGATTTCAGATTTGAGATAAGCAGAGTACACATACAGTACACGGTATTCCTAAATAGTCACCCATTTAGTAGTGACCAGGCTCAACGTTGCTTAACTTCGATGATCTATCGGGAACTGGTGTGTCAGCGTGATTGTATACAAATAAATATTTATTGGTTTTTATTATAGGATGGAGGATTTCTAAATATATTGTTGCAAATATGATTGTGAGTGAGGCTGAATTACGTTTTCAGACTTTGGTATTTGGTGTAGTTGTTTTTTTTTTTGTTTTGTTTTTTTAAGAACCGACTCTAATAAAACAGCTTTAACATGTCAAACAATTTTATATTGTATGCTTTGTTTCCTGAGGCGCTCTTGAGACAAATCTTACGCGAGAGGGGGGGGGACATTTGTTGACAAGATGACAAGTTAAAGTTTATCACGTGGTTCATTACAATCGACGCCTCGTTCTCATCCCCAACCAGTGATCCTACTTGACGACATGATAAGATTTTCCAACAACACTTTTTGTATTCGTGTTTTTCCTTTTTACAAACGTTTTTTCTTGGTCGCCATTTTGAATTACTATCAAATGCGATATTAAACGCTGCTTTCAGGCTCGGTCGGTCGGTCGCGCTTTTTTTAATACACATATTAGCATCAAACATGTCACATTACCACCAGGACGTAAGGTGCTAGTGCGAATTAGGAATCATACTAACAGGACAGCGGAGTGTAGGGGGCTCTGGGTAGGCAGCTTGGCATGCTGTGTCCTACCTGTTAGGGCAAAATTTACGCCATTGGATCCGATCCATCTCTTAATACGTGTGTGATTCCATCTTTAAAATAAGGGTGAATGGTGATTGCTAAATGTACAAACATGAAATCGATATCGAATGCACACGTGCGAGAGAGAGAGAGAGAGAGAGAGAGAGAGAGAAAGAGAAAGAGAAAGATATATATATATATATATATATATATATAGAGAGAGAGAGAGAGAGAGAGAGAGAGAGAGAGAAAGAGAGATAGAGATAGAGAGAGAGATAGATAGAGAGAGAGCATGGAGAGAAATAGCAAACCGAAAAAGGCTAATTTTAAAATTTGCCTTTATTTATATTTATTAGTGCTGAACGATTCCAATATTTTTCCTGATTCCGATATAATGGCTAATTTCGCTTAGTAGAGATTCCAAAAGACAAAATGATCGCCATGATAGCGGAAATAGCAGTCACATATATAGTAAGAAGAAGCTTAGCTATGTGGGACGTGCTTCTCACCAAATGGGAAGAAGCCGAAAAAATAGCCAAAACTAACCTGAACTGGAAAGTGGAAAGGACTAAAATTTAAGCCGGAGTAAATTGCAAACAGGTGTACCACTATGTCAGTCCTCAGCGTCCAATGCGGCATTAGTGCAGAGCACATAGGTGCAATATTATCGCAATATGGTGACGTCGAAGCCGTAAACCTGGTCAGTGGTCCCTGAAACATTATCACTGGAGACTACAATTTCAAAATGAGGGTGGACCGGACCAGGTTCAATGCCATCCCAGTACAACTGAAACGCAAAACCTGGATAATGTCAATAACTGTCGAAGGAAGACGGCCACATTGTTGGCATTTCCAGATGCCAAGGCATGTGGCAAAAGCTTGTCCCAAGTAAGCCCCGGCAATCCTACCAACAGCTGCTGCTCCAAAAACACAGGAGGCAGGAGAGGCAAAACCAGTAGGAAGCTGGAGCACAGTGACTAAAAAAGCCCCCAAATCCTACCTGCTCAAAACAAGGAGGGGAAAGAGCGGAGTGAAAAAGAAACTCTCAGTCGCTTCATCCAAAGATAACATGGAAGAGAAAGAGACGAGAGAAAAGATAGCAGTGCTAACGATGAAGATAAACTTGCTCAATCACAAACGAAATCGTCGACCACCATTATTGAGCAACTTACCGGTTGACGGTCGACGTAGACCGAAAGGAGAGACGATTTTATTCGCCGAAAGTCAAACCGTGCTTAAAGCATTGCTGGGATTCAGTGACCTTGCTTAGTAATAATAAGAGACTATATAGGGAACTAATGGTGGGTATCATTAAGGATCAACTCGTAAAGCAGCTATACATGCCGGAGGAAGAGATCTGCTCACAGTGGAGTTGGGTGATAACTCAGAACTACTTAAACAATTCCAAATTTTCTCTGACCTGGCAACTTGTCCAGGATGCACTGCCCCTTTACAACAGACTCAGTATGTGTAGGGAACTTCCCTTTTGCCTGCACTGCAATGAAAACAAAGAGGAAATGACTGATCATGCATTCTTCCTCTGCAGTCAACTTCCGCATCTCTATGAGAATGTCTGTGATTCACATCCATCCCGAGCGGTAGGTGGCCCTTGATTTGGCATACATCATCGACAATGTAGACTCGCTATGGTCCAGGGAGAAAAAAATGTTTTGCTCGCGATCCTAGCAGTTGCTAGACTAGTGATGTGGATTACATGTCTTGACAAGATTCATGTGGTTGGATCTGTTTCCGATTGGTATCTTGTTGTTACTTTAAGCATAAGCTTAAAGTGAAAATCAGATGTGATTGGAAAATATAATATCGTAAAGATTTCGATTACTAATTTGTGCGTCTAACGAGAATCTAGATTTGAATTCGTATTTCCACCCTGAGCATGGTGCAGGTGGCCCTAGGTTCTACGGAACCCAGCCCTTAATAGCAGACGATAAATAGTAAACAGATTTCAGCAGCGATTGTATAGACGTTTAGCTAGTAGGTATGAAAGTTATTCCTGTCCCCACTTTATATTTTCATCGGTACTAGGATAGCTTCCAAAAATGCCAACACCACCCTTTGTTTTGTCCTCGATTTGCTGCCTCTGTATGTATATTTATCTTGGAAGACACCATTCATTCCCGTACTTTCCCATCCCGATCTAATTTCTTTTTTCCTAATGCCATAGGGTCCCCAACTCCCCATTAGAGAGCGACCTGTTTGTTTTCGACTTGTGTCAGAAAACAGTGGGCGTTCTGCACTTAGAAACGGGTTGGGAGAGCCTTAATAACCCTAACCCCATAAGCATTTTATTTTCTTTATTTATTTTTCTTTCATTTTGGGTGTTTCTAGTTTGCCCCACTCCCCATCATTTCATATTTTATAAAAAATGCTTTAAGTTTGTAAATATTTCTTCTTTTTTTTTTGTACATAAATGTTTGTTCTTTTTCAATTTTTTCTGATTAAATTGTACATAAAAATCCTCACCTGGGGATCTTTTAAGTAAGTAAACGCCATGAAGTGAATGAGGTATGTTGGTAAATGTTACTAGATAAGTAAAAAAAATCAATAAAGTTTTGAACAAAGAACTAGATAATCACCAATTCTCACTTTTCCCTCACTGGCTTCATGCTGAAGTCTGGTGTTATCCAAAGGAGCCTCTGGTAGTAGATAATGCCAGAGCTAGAAACACCAAACTAAATAAATTGTAAACTTTGCAATTAACATTTGTCTGACAGAAACTAGGCCATTTTTGGTCATCTTTTTGCTGTTGGACTGATGCAGAATGTTTTGTGTAGCCCTCGGAGGTCCAACCCCAGGCCTTTCTTTTATTTTGGTATTGCTCCTAGCGCTACTAATATTAGTGGTGTTATTTTTATTTTTCTTCATTTTCCTTTTTTGCTCTCTGGCCAGTTTTGTGTATTTGCTCCGCTTCTCAGTCTCCTTCATCTTAACTCTGTGATCTGCTGGAACGGTACAATCTACAATATGGCAGGACCTTTTCTTCTTGTTAACTATTATGATATCCGGTCTTCTTGCTTGGATGGTTTTATCTGTTTGTATATCTATGTCTCATAGTATCTGATTTTCCAGTACTTCTGCCGGTTTGTGCTTGTACCATTGTTGGTTCGATTACTCTGAAGACATCACATGATTTTGAACTTGACAGAATACATGGGGTGGGTTGCTATTACCTTCCCAGCGCAATGGCATCTGAATCGCCTGTTTCACCTATCCGTTGTCCTTAGATAATCCGCATAACTGCAGTCGAATAACGTAACTTTTAATACCATAGAACCGTTGATCTGCTAGAGATTCATCCTCCTCTATGGCCATCCAACGTCCTGCTGCCGATGTCATCAAAGTTACCTTCTCCTAGATGCATTTATCCCCTACCCTCTTACAAAAAAAAATTCATCGCCATCTTTAAGTGACAGAAAGACAAGAAGGTCAAAATAACCTTTTTATTGTTTAGGACTTCCGGTTTTGTATAAAAAAGTACTATATATTCGTATCACAAAAATAAAGAAAATCAAACATTTTTTCTAAATATGAAAATTATGAAGTTGATTTATATTACATTTCTTAGATATGATACAATCTGAAAAGAAATAACTATTTTTTAATTATATGGTAATTAAATTATTTAGTTTCGACTATGTAATTTTTTACCCGCCTGAGTTAAATTTACCCCTGGTTGAGAATCTCTGGTTTAAACTCTGTTGAACAATAAAAAAAAAAACAGCGCAAAACAAGTAAAATTTCTAATAGACTTTTCGGACGACTTGGGGGATCTGGGCAAATTACCCAAATGCAGGTTGAATAGAAAAAAAAAAAGGCGAGCTTGGTTGGCGCCACACCCGGGCTTTCTTGTTCCACCTTCTCGAGTTCTTTGTCAAAGAATTGCCGGAAAGTAGATTGTCGTTCCGCCTGGTTTCTTCTTCAAGAAGCGACACCGGCTTCAGGTTTCTAGTTAGATGTTATCCCGACAGGAAAAACCAAATGGAAAAATGGGTGGATCTGAAGAATTATCAAAACCAGAAACAGACCAAGAGATTAGCCGAAAGAGAGCACAATTTGCCTGCCGCTTTTGTGTCGACCTCTCACACACACGCACACACACACAATCTCACTCTATATATAACCTATTATTGTTTCATATATATATATATATATATATATATATATATATATGTGAATTTTATACTCGCTAGGACTATGTCATCCAATATGTTAACCTAGCGAGCAATTAGTAATAGAATTTTCAGAAAGTGAGAGATTATATAATTATTTCCACAACCAAACACGTTTGCTCATGTGGCAGAGTACTCGCCTCGCATGTAAGAAGCTCGGGTTTTGAATACCGAATTCGGATGTGTCTAACTGATGAGCCCAAATGAGGGCGAAACTTGAGTTTGGGACTTCCGGTTTGTTGGCTGTTGTAGCTGTTGTGAGCTGCGATGTTGTTTGGCTATGAAATAATTATAATTCTGAAAATTATATATATATATATATATATATATATATATATATATATATATATATATATATATAATAAAGGAAAGTCGATCTTTTCCGCTGAAGATTTATCTATTATCCTACAAATCATTTACAGCATTTTTAATGCACGTTTCCAGAAAGTATTTCTTTTCCTGTTAATATTTATTACATTTATTGTAGCTTGCTGCTTCTTCCAAACATCTATTCCATTGGAAAGTGGCATAGTTTTTTACTCTCCTAAAATGATTTACTCCCACATCTCCCACATTCAAGAGGGGTTTCCTGAGTTAATTCCTTTATCATTCCTATTATTGCTTACATACCACACTAGATTTTAGGTATGCACAACGAACAACCCCCCCCCCACTTAAATCCTCACTTTCATTCGTTTGACTGTATCAAAGGAATGAAGATCAGATGTCTTAATCACGAACTGTTATTTGTAGTCAACAAAACCTTTCTGCGACTATTCATGTTTCTTAATTTATTTCATCTATGACATTTTCTTCTTGTACTCTCCCTATGACTGGTGCTACCAGATCAGGCTGTCTGAAGATATTGGTTTCCTGAGAGGAAATGCACCTAACATTGATGCTTTTTTGTTTTTCTATTTCATTTTGCAAAACTTAATTATTTTCTGCAAAAACAAAAACAAAACAACGACCACCCTTTCCTTCTTCCCATTCCCTCTTTCTCATTCTATCTTCCTCACTTCGTGACTGGTTTCTTAACTTAAAATGTAACACACATTAATACTGTAACTCTTTTCCCTCTCCCATTGCAAAACTCATTCATGTTCTGCAGGGCAGGGAACAAAAACGCTAAAATCCACTATAAAACAACCAAACCAAACCAAACACTACAAACTAATGATTGAAGATACAAAGAGTTTGAAGAATAAAAACCTTCTATAAAATAACTGGATGCAATAAGAATACTATTTCCAAAATAACTGGATTCGGCATTAAATAACCCGAAAAGGGTTGATATGCCGTAAAACAACCAAACCAAACCAAACTAATTGTGAACCATTGAATATTCATTAGTTAAACACTGTTTTCGGTCCTGGATACGACCTAAAACTATATCCGATGGTGAGGCCCCACCTTGCGGGCCTTGTGGAGTGTGGAGCCACCCATTAATTGCCATTGCTCCCAGGTCTACTCTGACCCGGAGTGGTAGTACCTGTTAGGGTCCCAACTATGGGTTAAATAGAATCTGACTTTAAAAAATATATATACTCCATTAAAAATCGTTCCTCAAAATAACTAGATTCGGCATTAAATAACCTGAAAAAGGTTGATATGCCGTAAAACAAAAACAACCAACCAACCAACCAAACACTATTTTCTGAATACGTTTTCTCATTTTTAAGAATGGAGTGGAATTTAACGAAAACATGTTCAACACAACGCTGTCATCAATTAATTTTTTAAGTTTTGAAAAAATCTTATTTTACAGAAAATTAGCAAAATTGATTTACAAATTACCATTTACAAATAATCGAATAAAACTTTTTTATAATAGGAATGTTGGGCTTCTTTTATAAGGTCTAAAAAGCAAGCCGTGTCGAGCGTTACATAAGAACAACACAAATGGCTGACACGATAGACATACATTTTGAGTCTCGATAATAGCTTAAAAATAAAAATTAGAACAAATAACTGGTAGAAATTCACCCAATAAATATGACGGTAACTTTTATTGGGTGGGTTTTTACCAGCATTTTGTTACATATTTATTTTTAAGCAATTATTGAGACTTCAAAGATGTCAGAGTCAAATCCCAGCGTCATCTGCATATTTTCTATCTGACGCTGTTTTAATTAAAAAATGTTAAGAAATGTTTTTCTTTCTATTAATGCGAAATATTAAATTGATTTTCATATGTTATTCTTTTTTGATCGCCTATGCACAATTTTGTATAACTTTTTGTACAAATCTTAACCCAAGTCTAATTTATGCTTGCCAAAATAAAATAAGAGAAAGAAAAACAAAAAGGAATTTTTTTAAATCCTATATACAAAAAACAACAAAAAAAATGTAAGTATTTTTTATGTTGAATTATTTTTCTCTAAACCATAATGTCATAATGTCGGCAACCATAAAATGTCGGTAGGTAACGTTAGTAATAATAAAATAATAAAAATCTGTGTGATTTTTTTTTCATTCTGATATATTCTAAGCTAATGAGTTATTTTAAATGACAGGTGCTTTTCAGTCGGTGCCCTGACAAAACCTACCGAACGAAACTTCACCAAAAATATTCAAACACGAACTAATAAAAGAAATAAATACCTTTTTAAAAATAATAAAAGATTGCTTTATATTTATCTTTTTTAAAATAATTATTTTTAGTAGCAAAAATGTTTTATTTAATTTTTAAACATTTTCCGGTACTTTCTAAATATTTAATAGTGAATTTTAAGGCAAATTAGAAGGCAACAAAGTCAACAGTAAACGGCGTTTGGTTAGATTCAGTACCTAATCTTAAAATTTTCCTGTTTAAATTGTTGGATAAAAGTAGAGAATATTTAACAAAGCCCTCCATCTATGTAAAGAATAACTTCTAAATAATTTGTAGCTTACGGACCGTGCTGAAATAACGTTATCATTTTAAAACGCCATCTTTAACATGAAGAGGGGTTGTATGTTTACTATTCTGTACGTTCACCTAATAATTAAATAAATTAACTTGGGAAACTCTCACCGGAAGTTATATTACTGATTAAGTTTAATATCAGGAAAAAAAATCTGATCAAACATCATTTGCTGCCGACTTTGAATCGGGTACTCTTCTGATTTGTCAATATTTATGAAATTATCGGTGCTTTTGTTTTTATTTTGTTTCTTTATTTTTCCCCAATTTGCAATTATAACTTTTTTGTTATGAAAGAAAATTAGCTATTATTATGTAACATAGTGAATATGAGCATGCTGGAAAATATCAGCAGCAGCGAAGGATGGCTGGCTTGCGAGGAGATTAGCAGCAGTAACCGAAAATGCGCATATATAAAGTAGGAAGTGTGCGCGAGAAGGAAAAATGCAACAAGTGGTCAGGAGGAGGATAGTGCGCTTCGAAGAGCATGGAGGTGTTAAGTTGAGGATGAGAATGGGTCAGCTGTTGCCGACATGCGGTCGGGGGAAGAAGAAAAGTATACGCCAGTCGAGATAGATTATGGCGGAAGAATTTTAAGTGGTGTCAAAACGGGATGATAACGTGTAATAAAAACTTTTGGCCCGGATTTTTATTTCTTTCTTTCCAGTTTTATTTTTATAAATTATTACAGTAAATTATAACGACAACGTTACAAATGTATTTATTTGGGCTGCCGTGACCCGGCCTTTTTACATAAACATATGAAGAAGATAAAAGAAAGAAAAATAAACGTTACCACGGAACTCAGAAGTTGAAAAAGAGGGACGTAAAAAAAAACCGGTTGAGAGTGGAAAACTAGGAGGAAAATATAAAAGGATGTCGCACCAGTCGGTGAATCACGTGTCCTCTTTTTTTTTTCTCCTTGTCTGCTCACTTTCGAATTTTCTTGTTCTGATGTTAGGCTGTATAAGGTGTTTACTTTAGTCAAAATCGCCTGTTCCTTCTTTCATCAGATTTTTTTTTGTTGTTGTTGATTATCGATACTTATCGAAAACATTCCGATAAGCAAATATATCCAAAAGCACCGCCAAATACATTAGGTACATTTGTGTGAAATTTCATAAAAATCGGCCGAGCCGTTGCGAAGTCTATAAGGAACGCATTCTTTCTCTCTCTCTCTCTCTCTCTCTCTCTCTCTCTCTCTCTCTCTCTTTCTTTCTCTCTCTCTCTCTCTCTCTCAGACACACACATGCACACACACATACACGCATACAGAAGTTCCTTTTATATAATAGATAAATAGATAGATAGATAATGTGTGTCCTGTCAGTTATGTTTTCTTGTTTTGTGGGGACCGTGGTTTTCAATGTTGTATTAATCTTAAATGCGAATGTTCTACTCTACTGTTACGCCTTATTATAAGTGACATGGTTTCACACGCATTTTAACGTAGCAAATTAAATTAACCGTAATCGACCAAATTCTCTCTAATTATATTTTCTCTGATCTTCATCACGTGGTGCAATGTAGAAAGAGGTGGGTAGGTAATTATAATGCATCTAAAACCAAGGTTCTATCTTTACATCACCAACTCTTTGATATCCGTCTGGCATCAATCGAAATGAATGGCCCTCGTCATGGAGAAGCTTCATGTTTTGACAAGCTTCTAGGTCTGGCTTTTACTCTTGATCTAAGATGGAACATGTATATCAAATCTATTGCCAAGGCTATAAGAAAATTGTAGGATCGTTCTACCTCTCCAGTAGATATCTAACTGCTGATGCAATTCTCTACCTGTATAAGAGCCAGGTACGTCCAAGGATGAAGTACTGTTGCCACATTTGGGCAGGAGCTGCTAGAAGCCACCTATCCTGCATTGAAGAGTTCAAAATAGACTTCATAGCTTAGTAGGGTGCCCTTTTCTCTTCCCTGCAACTTCTTTCTAACAGAAGACACGTTGCGAGCCTGTCTCTGCTTTATCGTTATTTTCATGGTAAGTGCTCGTCTGAGCTCCAATCTATAATCACTTTTGTCCTGACGTTCACGAAAAACATTCGTCTAGCTGACATCTCTACCAGTAATTTCTTCCACTCTTTATCTGTACCTATACCTAAACGTAGATATCATGACAAAGATTCTTTCTTAGAACTGCATGCCTGTGGAACTCTGTTCCGTTTTCCTGCTTCCCAAAAGACTACAATATGGCCGTCTTCAAGTCAAACGTAAACAAGTTCTTGATAAACCGTTCCCCTTAAGTTAATTTACCAAATTTACACTACTAACGATTACTATGATATTGTCCCAGTTACTACTGTACACACTTTAACCCTTATCCTCGAGTGACCACCGGGCCTTGATAAGTGGTGATGCCTATGCAAAAAAAAATATATACAAAAGCTAAACGTCCAGCGATAAATGATAATGACGAATCCAGTCGTGATATTTTAAAGTGCCCAGGTATGTGTTTAACGATAGGCGGATGAGGGGGAGAAAGAGAGGAAAAAATGTAAATTTTAAAGTGTAGATTTTATACATCCATACAATAATACATCCATTTAAATATTGTATATACATTTGATTGGAAACGCCTTAACCACGTGACCATGTCTCCCCAGGTGGGGTCTCTCTATCGTGCTAGAAAACTACTTACGTCTGAAAATATCCTGTGTCTCTATAAGGCCACCATTCGCCCATGTATGGAGTACTGTTGTCACATTTGGCCTAGTGCGTCAGCTGCTTGTCTTTCACTCCTGGAATGGGTTCAAAAGAGTGTCGCCAACATGATAGGTCCTGAACTGTCATCTAGGTTTCAGCCCCTGTCCTCCTCGACGTGAATACCCCTGACAAACCCAACAAGCAGCGAAATCCCACCCGTTCACAGTAGAGATCTCTAGGTGTAAGAAAGCTTTCTACTCCAATAGTTTCTTCCCCAGAACTGCTAGACTTTAGAACTCTCTTCCAAGATTCTGCTTTCCCAACTGTACTGACATGCAGAAGTTCAAGTGTAATGTGAACAGACATCTTGCCACTCATCTCCCTTCATAATAGCCCTGAAACTTATGTCTCCGATAGTAGCCCCCTACTTCAAAGTGGCACTGTGCCTTGTTTGGGGTGAAAATTGAATAATAAAAAAAGTACTTTTCTATAATTAGCCACACGTTTTAAATCCAACAGACAAATAAACCCTGAAGATGGCGGATGTTTTAGTAGAAAGTTCAAGCGAAAACAATGCAACAAGAAACATATGGATCCTACATACTACAAAAATATTAATACGTAAATTGGAAAAAAGCAAAATGAAAATTGTTGAACAAAAAAACTCACCATGGTTTTCAGTAATGTATGTATGTGTGTATGTTTCTGTGTGTGTGTGTGTGTGTGTGTGTGTGTGTGTGTGTGTGTGTGTGTGTGTGTGTGTGTCTGTGTCTGTGTCTGTGTCTGTGTGTCTGCGTGTGCGCGCGTGTGTATACATACGATGAAAGATGAGAAAAACAAGCAAAGTGAAAATATTTTTTGCGGTATGTACCGTTTCGCTAGATGGCAGCTAGCATCCTTAAACATTATTGAATAAAATCAAAAACTAAAAATGAAAACATTTCTATGATGCTGTCATGTTTTTGGGATGCTGGTTTTTGATGTAGCGGAACATTACACAGCAGACTAGTTTTTCCAGCATCTTCTCTTGTTGTTTTCTCAACCCATCATTTTAATATAATCGGATACCTATCACTCTTACTTATATATTGAGACATGTCAAAAAAAAAAAAAAAAATGTCGTGCAGGGAACATTCCTCCCCCACATTTCTCCACGCTATTGAAAATGTCAAGATTCTGACCTTGACACACAGAAATCCAATTGATGTAAGGCCGAAGTTTTTTTTTTATTTTTTGCTTTGCATTTTTTAAAAATTTTTTAAATTAAAAGAGTCACCACTTATTAAACCCCAGAGACCAATAGACGATAAGGATTAATGTACATTAGTAATCGTTAGTAGTGAAAATTTGGTAAATTGGATTACCTAAGAGGATGGCTCATCAAGAATTTGTTTACGTTGGACTTGAAGATAACAATATTGTAGTCAGTTGGAAAGCAGGCAAACGGAAGAGTGTTCCATAAGCGCGCAGTTCTAAGAAAGAAGCTGTGTTCATGGAATCTACGTTTAAGTTTAGGCACAGATAAAGCGTGGGGGAAATTATTGGTAGCGGTTTCAGCTAGACGAGTGCTTTTCGTGAAAGTCAAGACAAAAGTGACCATATATTGGAGCTCAGATTAGCACTTACCATGAAAATAATGATTAAGCAGAGACAGGGTCGCAACGTCCCTTATGTGGGAAAGAGGTTGCGGATAAGAGAAAAGGACACCCTCCATACACACAAGGCTACGAAGGCGGTTTTGAACTCAAGGCCGGATAATGTCTTCTGGCCAAATGTGGCAACCGTACTACTGCTTGGACGTACCTGCTCTTATAGATAGATAACAGCACGAGCAGTGAGATATCTATAGGAGCAGTACAAGGATTCCCCCTATTTTTGCAGCGACGTTGGCAACGGATTCGATATACGTATTCTATTTTAGATCAGGAGTTAAGTTCAAGCCCAGATGCTTGTCAAACCATGGAACCTCTCCAAGACGAGAGTTATTCCAAATCAACCGAGAACTAATTTACTAGGTGGCTTAAAGAAGTTTCAAGACTTTTTTCCTATGGGTGCTTTTATTGATAGTGCACACATGAAACTTTCATCCTCTTCAAAGTAATCTCCTCCGGCTGCAATTACCTTGCGGTACCGTTCCAACAACTTTTTGAAGGTCTCCTGGAAGTCCTCTTGTGTGAGAGTGTCAATGGCCCTCGTCACAGCCTCTTTCATCTCTTCAATTGTCTCATAACAACAACCTCTAAAGTTTTCCTTGAGCTTAGGGAATAACCAAGCCACAGTGTGCAAAGCTTGGACTATAAAGAGGGTGAGGAACTGTCTTGATGCCCATCTTGGTCATGACAACATGTTTCTTTCTGATCTTTTCTGAGCATCTTTGGTACACACCGAGCAAATCTTCCGTATGTTCAGTTCTTCGCGAATAATTGTGTGTACATTTCCAACACTGGCATAAATCGTGTACTATATTGTCTCTATGAAAATCGATTAAAAATTCGAGTATTAAAATCAGCAAGTTCGTAGACACTATTAACAAAGTCTGTCCACTACGAACTACGCAAGACGTTTTAAAACGTTACTGCTTTTCTCGAATGCATTATCATTTATAGTGTGTTGAAGAGTCCTAATATCTAACGCTTCAAGAATTTTTAATTTTTTAATATTATTTTCATGTATAATTTTTATGTTGTCAACGAGGATCTTTCTAAGATTTTTAATCGACGTTTCATCGACTCTATATATTTAAACTTATCATTACCTGACGCCATTTACAGTATATTTTAGTTTTCACTTTTAATTCTCATTTTCGCCCCTTCGTACTTTTACTTCCACACATGATTCGTGGACGAATCGAAAGCGCTCGTGACAGCAACAATTATCGAACTTTTATTAATATTTTTGATTTCGATATAAAAAAGATTAAACGGAAAATCGAAAAATTAAAAAGAATCATAAAGCAAAGTGTCTGCGTTGCATTTAATAATGTTTGCTTGAATGAAAAATGCTTCTTAAATATATATATATATATATATATATATGTGTGTGTGTGTGTGTGTGTGTGTGTGTAAAAATATGTATACATGTGCTCACATATGTATGCAAATATATATGTTGTAATTTAAATTTATAAATTAATAAAATAAAAAATATAAATTCCATACTATTTTGTAAATCACACTTTAAAACCATTGTACATTTATTTTAGCTACGTTCTTAACACGTTAAAAACATATATTTTTTTACACACGAGACGCTTCACTACTTCAAGAAATTTAAATGTAATTTGAACTGAAACATAAAAGCATCCAGATTTTAAACGTAACAGTAATCAAAAATTGCCTGAAGACGACTGAAGAAAATCAGTTGAAAGTACTTGCAAAAAAAAGACAGATGGACGAAAACGACTACAGAAATTTCTCACACAAATTCAACCGAGACATAAGAATGATCATTCGAAAAACGGAAAAATCACAAGAAAAGATCATTGAGTAAAAACACTGCGTACTATTTAACAATAGCTGTTTGAATGAAAATAGGATACCTACATACACAATGTATATATATATATATATACACATACATATATATATATATACACACACACAGACATATATATATATGTATATATATATATATATATATATATATATATAGGGTGACCCAAAAAAAACAAAAGCTAAATGGAGGCAATCTAGAACATATGCTGTAGAACGGAGAAAAAAAGGCCAAAGACCCTAGTGTTTTGATGTGATGTTTTGAATATAATAAACTAGTTATGACCAAAGTTTCATTTCATTGGGACAAAATACTAAGAAACGGGGCCTAATTAGAGTTGGGGCCCGTTTTTCTTGGGGGGGGGGTCACCCTATATATATATATATATATATATATATATATATATATATATATGATGTATCTACATAAAATTTTATGCATCTATTTTCAGTATATACTTTGACAATGCTCGATACGTAAGAAGAACTAGTTAGTAAGTTTTTCAAATATAAATCGCAATTACGCTACGCAACATTTTATGTGAATTCGTATTGCTCACAAACCACCGCTTTCAGTAGAATGCGGGATGTTTGATAATGTACAAATACCATAAAATGTTCTATGGTCAATTATATTAAACTACAGATGATCGCTATAAAACCAGGAAATTGATCAAACGGTAATATATTTCTATAAAATATAACTAAATACTAGAATACCAAAACAATATAGAGTTAGTTCTCTATTAAAGTATTTGGGTGCCATCAGCTAGAGTCGAATCTAGATTAGCACTCCAAGTTTCGTCGTTATTTATCTCTTCAGCATCCTTGTAAGAATATACAAATTAGTTAACGTTCATGTAGTCGTTCGCATATCCATGACTAAGTATATTAAGACGTTCCTTTTAATAATTTTTAAATCGAAGAAATGGGATTTTAATATCAATGTCAGATCGAGAAAAAAAAACCCTCAAATTGTTAGGTATATAGATAGATAGATTACAAGTTTGACAAAATAAACCTGAAGAAGGTCGGGTATTAAATCGACCGAAACGTTGTGAAATTAATACTTCAATGTTCTTTTCATCTTGAGATGGAAACAGTAGTCCGAAGTCTTCAAATAACACTAATAATCAATCCCCATCTCCAAAATTCAGAAATATAATAAAATTCACAATCCTAAATTTTTCTCGGATTTTCATCGCTAGGCGCGTAGATTGAAATAACGTATCTTGAAACTATTTGTTAGTATTATTTTTCCGAGGTTTTTTTTTTTTTTTTTTCATTGCCAGTTTTCCGTGGCATTTGAAGTCACCAAAAATGTCCTCTCTATGAAATTTACCATCCATCATAGACGTCGAATGAAATGAAGAAGCCCAGGTCTCTGACAGTCGGCGGAGAAGATAACATGAAACAAGGAAGACGGGTCTATCATCTTTGCATATAATTAAGTCCCTTTCGCGTGTTCGTCATTTCGTAGCGATGGGCTTTATTATATAAGTCTTGACACATGGCCATCCATCAAGACCCGTTTAGTCTTGACAAGAGATTCCCGTAGATTCTCCCCGCGTCCTTCACGATTGATTGCCTCCTTCCAATCTCTAGACAACGTCGACACTTGAACATAGTTGCATTAGATCACACGTGTCGGTAAACGTCGCCATTTGCTTTGTGCGTCGCACTGTTTTGAACACTTTTGTTTTCCTTTCTTTCTCTTCGACGATGCGTCCTCGCAACTCTATCAGAAATTCTGTCCGTCAGACGGTTTGCGGATCGATCGATTTGTTAATCTTCATAAATTTAATGCATAAAGTTATTTCGTCGGATTTTCGGAGTTTGTCGTTGATAACAATTGAATTTCAATTCGCCAGTTTATCTTGCAAACCGGTGTAGCATGTTGTTACGAACAAAAGAAAAATGTTATTCGATTTTTCCCCTTTTTAATACGATATTTTCTCCGATCGGTCAATTTTACTATTAGTACATACTTAAAACTCGATTTTGCTTATTCATATTCATTTCACTTTTTTCTACTCGGGAATCACCACTTGTCAAGAATCGAAGGCCACTCGAGGATGAGTTAATAAATGTAAAGTGATAGTATAGTCATGGTTAATAGTGTAAATTGGATAGAATTTGATTATTTACGGGGACGGCTCAACAAGAACTTGTTTACATTGGATTTGAAGGCTATCATGTTGTATTAAACGAGGAAACAGGCCAGAGGATCAGTGTTCCACAGGCAGACATTTCATGGGAAAGAGGCTTTGTTAATGGTATCTGCGTTTAGATTTAGGCATAGATACAGAGCAGGAGAAATCGTTTATAATGGTTGTAGCTAGTCGAGCATTTTTTGTGGAAGTTTGGCAAGAGGGAACCATAGATTAGAGTTAAGTCGAGCATTTGCCATGAAAATAACGATAAAGCATAGACATGGTTGCAACGTCTCTTCTATGGAAAGCAACTGCACGAAAGAGAAAGGGGCATCACTTTCTAGGTTTCGAGGTTTTGACCTATTAAGACAGAGTAGAGCGTTCCCAGATGTTTCAGCTCTATTTTATAACGCACCTTGCTCTTATGCAGATAGATGCCTACTAAAATGGTAGAGTGATCAGACCATTTTTCTAGCGATCTTGTCAACAGATTTTATGTGTGCGTTCAATTTCAGATCAGGAGCGAAGGTCGGTTTCAGCTTTGTTTTAAAACAAACAAATTAATATTAAAAATCGAACAAACATCTTCACTTAGAAAAGGAGAAGTGGAATTGACTACATAAACACTGACGTCCCAAGTTTAGCAATCCTGGATACGACACATTTGTAAAACTAGAACATCTAACTTTAGGCTTTTTTAAGAAGTCTTCTTTGTTTGCTTTTCCCATCATTTGCCAATTTTCAAAATAATTTTAATACCCGGGCAAATCCGTGTCGGGAAAGCTAGTTTGAAATATAATAACTATTATAACCAATGCTGAATGCGTATATTGCATAAGCGCATCATATTTTAGATGCGTCTACACAAATCTATAAGATGCTCTGTTCGTCAGTGCAATAGCATTTCATCGATTTGTAATAGCATATTCATTTATTTATTTGAATCGCATTTTCCTTGGTTTGTCATGCTTAAGTTTGAAATAGCATTTTAATCTATGTAACGTGGCTGTTACGCTCAAACCGTATTCGTTACAGTTCTAACATCTCTCGGACCCCCCACGCCGTCTGGTACCGTGGAAAATGAACAACCAAACAAAAATAACCAAATAACAAAAGTAAATAAATCTACCTCGGCTTTTTTTTTATTTACTGTTTAGCAAAAGGGATTTATTATCATTGCTTTTCAAATAATTTCTACTTGTTGTTTTTTTTTTGTTTTGTTTTGTTTTTTTCCCCCTTCCTTAACTGTTCATTTTATCGGCTATGAGTTTAGCAAAACCAGCTTAAAAGTCTCTCACCATCACTGCGGGGCCACAAGATCATCTCACCCGACTGTATTTCTGTTCCTCGCCATTTCTCTCCTTTTTTTTCTCTTTCTTCTGACGCAAGCCCGCGCACACTTGCTAATTTACATAAACACCCAAGACAGCTGCTGCTGCTAATACCGTTGCATGCCACCCAGCCTTCAACTTCCGCTGATATCTTCACGTGCGCCCATGCGCACTCTGTTACAACTCTAAACATGCTGATTGAGGGACCGCCTATTAAGTGCATGTTGTCAAGGTTAGAAGAGAATATCGTCTTAATCTTGATGTTTCTTGCTCGTGGATTCGAGCTACAGTAAACGACATGTGACCTTGATGTTTGACAAGGTTTGATAAGGTCGAATATCAACCAAGATTCTATTTGGAAAAGAGCTATTTGAACAACAAACCATCCGATTTCAATTAGATCCAAATACGAATTATTCGCCTTTTGGTCTTCCGTAAAATATTGGGGCGATCGCTTCTTCTGACAATGTGCTCGCTTAATCTGTGTATTTAATGATTAAAATTATATTTCAATTTTGAACTTAACATACTAACGAAAATGATATTTTGCAATTAAGTGTGAAAGATTAATGGACATATACAGAAATTGACCTTATTCTACTTAAACTTTTAATTGAAAATAACTTCTCTTTCTTGCGCTAACTTCAAGTGGAAGATTCCATTTTTAATCTGACACGTATCCTCAAATCGAACTCCAATTCTAATGGAATTTTCCATTAATCACATTTCATGTTTATTCTAACCTGTTATGGAAAAATACCGTTTTTAAGATCTTTTGCACACACACCCATCAACATATTGTTACAAATCTTTTCGTTTATTGAATGTCTAAGTATGTGTACCACACCTGGTCTGGTGCACCAAATACTAGTCCATCACTCTTAGGGTCCAAAAACGGTCCCTAATCTAATAGCATTCACATTGTTTATCTCATTAAAGTGTTCACAATTCTACATTCCTGTATTTTATTCACAAGAATTTTTAAAGAATATTTTCCGACGAACCTGCTGCACTTGTGTCCCCTCAACGTTAATAAATTTCCCTGACTTATCTGACAATCAGAAAAGTTCTACCCTTTCCGTATAGACGTACTCCAGATTCGGAAAATCTATATTATAAATCTCACCTGTCTGTTTATCTGTATGTATGTATGTATGTATGTATGTATGTATGTATCCCTAAAACTTTCGACACAGGCGACGGATTTTCACAAGATTAGTATTCTTTTGAAGCTCGACCATTCGGACAACAAATATCGATAAATTGGCTAAAAGCACATTTCTTCACCCTCAACTGAGCACTTTTCTACAAGGAGGGGTCGTTTTTTTCGCCGATATTTGCGAAAGTTATCCCCTCTTTTCGATTGACTAGCCTTAATTTAAACCTTCGCCATTTCCGGTTTTGCGATGGACGCAACGGTAAAGACGTCACTTTTTGTGGTTTTTTTTTTCACGTTCTGTTCCTCTTTCACGGTACGGGTTTGAGCTTGCCTGCCTGCTACCATCTTTTTTTTTTTTTTTTTTTTGTTCAACACACACCTCCAAACACCCGGGCAACGCCGGGCACCCAGGCTAGTCTCTAATAAAAGTCCAACGTTAACAAATTCCTA
>NC_136510.1:19642194-19679694 GCF_053919585.1 Euprymna scolopes | reverse complement strand
ACTTTATTCATCTTTCATATCGTTTCATCCCTCTGGCTAGTTCCGTGTATTTACTTCATTTCCCATTGATATTCACCGTGGTCTGCTGGAACAGCGAAATCTACAATCTGGCAGGAGTCTTCCTTATAGTTGATTAATATGACATACTGTCTTTCATGGACAGGGTTTATCTGTTCATGTCCCATAGTATTTTGTGACTTTTGTTTTCAAGTACTGCTGTCGGGTTGTGCTTGTATAATTTGTCTGTGTTTCAAGATGCAGTTGCCTGTATAATTCCCAAGATACTCTATTCTCTACTTGATCGTGTTTTTTCTTGTATGTTTTGGGGGGTTGTTTACTGCATTCGCTTATTATGTGGTGTGTTGTTTCGTCTCTTTGTACACAGAGTCTACATTGGCTTTTCTTGTGTCTTGTGCTCTTTGCTTTGTATGTGGTTGGTTCTAATTGCGTTATGTTGTGCGGCTGTTATTAGTGACTTAGTTTCTGTTTACATTTCCTTTTTGTAACGATGTCGAAATGTTTTCGTTAATCCCATCTTTTGCCATCCTTATGAATCGTCCGTGTAGTTAGTTTTTCCCCATTTTTCTTTCTTTGTCTCATCCCATTCCCTCTTTGTTTTCTGTCTTGTTTTTTTTTTCAGTGTCTCTTTCTGCAGTAATTGTCCTTTCATTGCTCTTCATTATGTATTTTTCTAATTCTTTTTACGTGTCATTCATATAGTCTTTTATACTTCTTAGTCTTTTTCTCACTCACATAGAGTCGATCAACATCTTTTGAGTGTAGTGCATTGTGCATTGCAATAAGTCTTCTAGTCTTCTTATCGTGATACCTCAGCTCTTTAGTCCGACCTATAAAAAATGGTCCGAATTATCTTAAACTGCCGGACATTCCCATGTTTTACCTTCTATTAGGTTTCTACTACATAGTTTAGTTTCTAGGAGTTTTCTTGTTCTCCTAAAGTATTCCTTTCCAATTTTCTCTTTCATTTATTTTGCTTTGATGGTGTCTGCTTCGAAAACTCCCAAATATTTGTAGCTTTCATGTTCACCCAGTCCCATCACTTCCACTTGGTTCCATGCCTCCTGTTGCTTCTAGTTTTCCTCTCCTTATGATTAACAGGGCGCACTTTTCCATACCAAATTCCATCCGGATATCGTGACTGAGGATTCTGTTTGTGTTTATTATTATTTACTGTAAGAAATTTTTCAGTCACAATACAAGCCCTAATTGCCATTGTATCGATCGATTTGATTGGTCCAATCTAACCAGACGTGTCACGTGCCTTTGGCGCCAATTTATATTTCCTTTTTAGATTTTTCAGGCCAGCGAAGGAGGAAGGACTCGTTTTCATTATGTCTTCTAGAAAGAAGACTTGGGCGCTAACATTAATACCTTCTATGCTTCAGATCTCAGCTGTGGATGAAGTATAAAACATATTTGTAAAAGCCTATGACTTAGGCTTACTTATAAGATAGAATGTCTAAACCGCATTATGGACCTTTCTTACCATTGTGAACTTTTCATCTTCGGTATGCAGCCTGTTTGCGTTGCTACCAATTTTTTAGGGCCATGAGGTCTAGTGGAGCACGGCTAAATTCATCCTTCCCTGCAACAGACTACGACAGCATGCAGATTGCAAAAGGACTCAAACTACGGCGTCATTGAAGCAAACTACGAGCTCCAATGTAGGACGCAAGATGGGCGCACTATTTTGCAATAATATCCTGTGTACCAATAAAGTTTATCTTGAATTTTACAAGTAGGGTTTGTTGTTTTGTGATTGTCTCATTTCTTGCCTTCAACAGAGAGCATCGAACATGTTAGTTAAAATTCCCATCTTGACATAAATTAATTCCTACATGTCCGAATTGCAAAATAGCGAATATTTACTTGATTCAAAAAATTGCAAAATTACATAGAAAAAATGTGTTCTTGATCTAAGAATATCAGGACGACTTGCTATCTGCTTGTCTGACTAGAGATCGTTACAGAAACATGCATGCACATATGTAGCTAATGTATAAATAAACATATTAAAATCATTCATCGAGCATTCTTTAATAAACACAAACGTTTCAGTAGACCTACGTATGGGAAACAAAAACTGTACAATCATTATATATATACATATATATATGTGTGTGTGTATATATATACACACACACATATATATATATGTGTATATATACACACATACACATATATATAAATAATACATACATATTAAAATTGTTATATTATATTAAAAATATAAGGTATATAATGGACAAATAAACGATTTAAAATGTTAGTAATGCTATCCCGGTCAAAGAAATAGGGGAACAGTTCCCTTGCTTTGGATAGAAGAGATAGATATATAAGATGTAATAGTCCGATAGTCGTGAATAAATGCTTGTATTGTAGTCATTATCGACGTTATTAAGCAACATGTTAGCGATGTAATCGTATCTGTTCTAAAGCGATTTGGGCGTAGATGATATGCGATCCACAGATTGCTTTCTTTTAATAAACAAGGAATTCCGAGAATGCTAACTCAGAGAACCTGTACCAGCACACGACTGGAATTTAATTTAATGCTGACTACAGATCGATAGTACTCGTGTATAAATCGATCGATATATTTACTCTCGTTTCTTGCGTCCAACATATTGGCGATGATCAAAAATGTAGCTAGTGGAAGATTTCGTGCAGGTTATAAAAGAGACTTTTTAGGTTGAAGTTAAATTATATAGATCCAGTAGTACCAGTCGAGGTTTCGATCTCGACAATCAGCCCAATAGAAACTGTGCCATTTTAATGACCTTTTATCTCTCGGGCTGGGGCATTCGTTTTGGATAGTCCTAGAAGATCCACCCTTCCGCACCTTGCATCTCATCTTTGGAATGGATTAAGTTTATTGCTTAAAAAACTTGAGTCGCCTTAATTGGGGAATGCCGATGGGGCTGCCGAAGCAATTTTTAATAGGCCATAGTACTCCTCTTTTAGATACGCTGGCTTGATTCTCCCTACCTTACGACGTTGTGTCATATCTTCGTGCGCTGTAAAGAAAGTAAATTCTGACATGCACGGATTAGTCAGTGTAGTTGTTATTCCTTAAAGGTTCTTGTGAATTAGCTATAAGGTATAGCAATCACTACTCCCTTTAAGGGCCAAAGAGTTGTAATTATGTAAATTATTCTTTATTACAACATAAAACATGTCATTTATCTTTAAAAAAAAAAAAACTAGCAAAGAGACCTGACGTTGCCATGGATTGAATAATGTCAACGAATATTTCACACTCCTATATGTTTATTGTCATCAAAATCTGTGAAATCGTCCGGGAGGAAGCTTCACATGCCCTTATGCAATAACTTAGTCCAAAATACATGTTATTCTACATTGCGCTCTAGAGAACGCACTGTTTCTTTTATAAAATTATTTTATATAAACTTTTTTCCAGTTAACGAAAAAACAAAAACATTAAGAAATTGACGACGTCATGCAAAAAAATAAAACAAAAAAAAACAAAAAAAACGCAAATTTTCAAGTCTTATAAAATTCTTTACTGTTAATGAAAAAAGATTAAGAAATTTGTGTGTGTAGTTTGAACCTACAGCCCACGCCATGCAAAAAAAAACAAAAACAAAAAACAAACTCTATCAACTTACCCACAGTAGAATTTTCACGACCCGTTTTTCTGTCATTGTTGTTAAACGACGACATGGAAAAAATGGCTTTACCGATGATAGATAAATTAAAATAACGGTTTCGATTATCGGTTATTGATTATCGGTAATGTAATTATCGGGGGAATTCTGAAACAAAACTTTACTAAAATCACTCCCAGACTAAAGTTCTGTAAATTTTAAGCCGTTTCGAAGCAGAGACAAAGTTGCATTTATATAATTGTACATATTTACTATGCCTCCCCACGGGACAGAGTTAGACACCAGGGTCGTTTTTTAACGTGGAGAAAAGGTACAAAAATAAAAATTGTCTCGGTCGTGACGGATTTCTCCTCCACTGAAAGAGAACAAGAAATAGAAGTGCAGCATCTGAAGAACAGATGGTATTTGCTCCCCCACCGAGCAAATTAGGCACAAGGCCGATTTTTAATGTGAGGAGTGAAGAGGAAATGGGGACCAACTCCCCGGGGAGTAGGGAAGCTGGATAGTGACAATTGGTATGAAGGGTTGCCCCTACATTGACCAATAACTTATATGTGGGGTTGCCCCCACATATGGTCTTTGCTTGCAGTATCTGCCGGAACAGATGGAATTTATTTGCTCCCCCACCGAGCAAATTAGGCACAAGGCCGCTTTTTAATGTGAGGAGTGAAGGGAGGGGGAAGGGAAAAAGGGGGACCAGCTCCCGAGAGGTGGGAAATGGGAGCTGGTTAAAGGTCAGGCATGTGGGATTTCCCCCACATCTGGTCTTTGCTAGTCATAGCTAGTCATAGCTTGCAGTATCTGCCGGAACAGATGGTATTTATTTGCTTCCCAACCGAGCAAATTAGGCACAAGGCCGATTTTTAAAGTGAGGAATGAAGGGGAAATGGGGACCAACTCCCCGGGGAGTAAGGGAGCTGGATAGTGACAATTGGTATGAAGGGTTGCCCCTACATTGACCAAGGTCTTATATGTGGGGTCGCCCCCACATATGGTCTTTGCTTGCAGTATCTGCCGGAACAGATGGTATTTATTTGCTCCCCCACCGAGCAAATTAGGCACAAGGCCAATTTTTAATGTGAGGAGTGAAGGGAGGGGGAAGGGAAAAGGGGACCAGCTCCCGAGAGGTGGGAAATGGGAGCTGGTTAAAGTTCAGGCATGTGGGGTTGCCCCCACATCTGGTCTTTGCTAGTCATAGCTAGTTATAGCTTGCAGCATCTGCCGGAACAGATGGTGTTTATTTGCTCCCCCACCGAGCAAATTAGGCACAAGGCCGATTTTTAATGTGAGGAGTGAAGGGAGGGGGAAGGGAAAAAGGGGACCAGCTCCCGAGAGGTGGGAAATGGGAGCTGGTTAATGGTCAGGCATGTGGGGTTTCCCCCACATCTGGTCTTTGCTAGTCATAGCTAGTCATAGCTTGCAGCATCTGCCGGAACAGATGGTATTTATTTGCTCCCCCACCGAGCAAATTAGGCACAAGGCCGATTTTTAATGTGAGGAGTGAAGGGAGGGGGAAGGGAAAAAGGGGACCAGCTCCCGAGAGGTGGGAAATGGGAGCTGGTTAATGGTCAGGCATGTGGGGTTGCCCCCACATCTGGTCTTTGCTAGTCATAGCTAGTCATAGCTAGTCATAGCCTGCAGCATCTGCCGGAAAAGATACTACACTTTGATCTTGTCCCGAAGGCCAAGGATTTAATTGTAGAGATCATTAAAGCTCGTTGAGCTCGCTATGATCAATATAATTCGCTCATTTGACACGCATCTGCAACATGAGCAGTGACAACTCCGATTTGTTCTTAAACTCCCACCATGCTTAAAAGACATTTTCTTTGAGAACACCACATAGGAGATTTTCATTCAACGAATCTCATGTTTTCGGCTTTCCAGGACCAATTCCTTGCTTATTTGTTAATCGTGTGGACATAATGTATATCGGAAGTAAAAATTGAAATGAGCTGCTCTATGCACCTTATCCTGTATAAGAGCCAAGTATATCCTGGGATGGGGACTGTTGCCACATTTGGGCAAGAGCTGCCTTGATCAAGCTATTCTGCCTTGACAGACTTACAGAACCGGCTACGAAACCTCGTAGGTGATGATATTTCTCTTCACTGACAACCTTTCTCACAGAAGAGACGTTACGGGCCTCTCTCTACTTTATCACTATTTTCATGGTAAGCACTTATCAATGCCCGAAAGCCACTCGGGGATAAGGGTTATTGCGTGTACAGTACGTTAATGTTGAGATTTGATAAAATGTTTACTTAAGGCGGCGGTTTATCAGGAATGTTGGAATTGAAGACATCCAAATTGTAGTCAGGTGGGAAACAGGCAGACGGAACAGAGTTCCACAAGCGTGCACTTCTAAGAAAGACGCTTTGTTCATGGAATATACGTTTTTGGTCTTGGCACAGATAAAGAGTGGGTAAATTTTTGACAGTGGTTTCAGCTAGACGAGTGTTTTTCGTGAAAGATCGGCGAGGGGAGACCAAAGATTGGAGCTCAGACGAGCACCTGCCATGGAAGTAACGATAAAACAAAGGTTCGCAACGTCTCTCCTTTGGTGCTGAAAACGAATATCGCATTTACATTTTGGGCATGATATGAAGAAATTACTTTTTCAAAAAGTGGAAGATCAATATCCTATATAAATTTGACGTAAAATGAGCACCCACTTTCTGGCCACCTAATAATTTCTTCATATCATAAAACAAATGTAACTGTGATTTTCGGGGGGTTTTTTCACCCCCGAAAACCGGCGCTGTTTTTTTTTTGTTTTTTTTAACTAAGGGATTCGTTAATTTTTTTAAAGTTTGATATATATATATATATAAATATATATATATATATATATATATATATATATATATATATATATATATATGGACACAATGTTCACGTAAATATACATGTATCAGATGCTCTATTTCGTATCCTCTTACTTTCTCTCTATCTCTTTCCCTTTTGCTTGCTTTCTATAACCCCCCCTCTCTCTCTCTCTCTCTCTCTCTCTCTCTCTCTCTCTCTCTCTCTCTCTCTCGTTTTCTTTCTTTACTTTTTCTTTCTTACTCTCTCCTTTACTTTTTCACTTTCATCTCTTTTTCTTTCTCTGGCATTTACTTGCTTTCTACCTTCCCTTCTGTATTTTACTTAATTCCCTTCTCCCTTTCTTTCCCGTAAAACATTCACACCAAATACTCGTCTAGCTACAACAACTGTCAATTAAATTGAAATTACTTTCTATCAGTGTCTAAACCTAAATGAAAATTCCACGAGCAAAGTTTCTTTCCTGGAACTGCCTTTTTGCAGAACATAAAAGTACAAGGCTGCTTCCCGTCCAACTATAGCATAGCTATTTTCAAGTCTAATGTAAATAAATTCTTGGTAACCCATCCTTTTAAATAATCAAACCAACTTCCACCATTACTGATCATTACAATTTTGTCTCACAATCTACCTGACACTTTTAAACACTTATCTTCGAATGGCTCTTAGACCTTGATAAATAGTAATACTCTTGTAAAAAAAAAATCCAAACACGAAAGATGGAGTCTATCTTGTAATCTGACAGGCAACATTACGAACGTGCGTGGAAGCTTGTTGACACACATGGGGGAGGGGTTCGGGGAAAGGGGTAGAGCGAATGGCAGACATGTTTCAGATTGCAGTCATTGCTTGATTAGAGCCAGAGCAAAGAAACTGTAGATGCCATGTCACCAAAATTGTATTTTGCCTCCAAACAATGTCGGACCTCCCGCCTTGAACGCCAGACCGCCATTAAATGGACAGAAACATGTCACGTATTCGGTCAACTGACATCAAACCAATTAACTCATTCGCGTCCTTCTTTCAAAACACATCATCGAATTTGTAGATTGATATGCATACGTACGTTGGAATGTCGAAATTTCCCTTTCTCTATCCCCCTCTATTTCACCAGTCCTCCCTCTCTCTCTCTCTCTCTCTCTCTCTCTCTCTCTCTCTCTTCATATATATATATATATATATATATATATATACATATCAACAGGGCTTAAGACAGTGGATCACTATATTATATGACACACGCGTCGACTAGCACTCACACTGTAATGAACATTCAAGGCTTTAACAACATCTGACGACGTCCCAAGCATTATAACCGCCATGCAACATAAAAATAAAATTGAATTCTCCTCGTAAAGAATTTGTTATAATTCGAAATATTGAATTTGTTTTAATAAATATATATATTTATTTATATGAAAAAAATGTTGGCGCTAGTTTTGGTGTTAAAACCGTCAAAGTTAGAATTATATATATATATATATATATATATATATATATATATATATATATATATATATATATATATATATATATATAGTAGATATTTAGAAGGCTATCACAATGCGAGGAATGAGATATAGTCGTTATTGGTGAAAGGAGACGAGAACAAGTTGCAATTTACAAATCAATAAGTACATACATATATGTTTATATATACATATATTTATTCAGTTGTATTAGGTACAAAAGTCTTACTTGTTATGTCTGCGACAATATCCATTATTAATTCCGGAAAAAAAGAATTTTACTACATAAGGATAAAAAGAGAAAACCTTAACTAAAATTTTGTAAATAGAAAACGAGGATCATCCGCTTCTTACCATGTAGCTGTTTAATGAGATGTAGTTTGCTAGAAGCATTGTGTGAGGTAGGTATATAAAAGAGATTTAAAAGGCTATTACACTGCGAGGAATGTTGGCGATATTTAATGCTGATTTTTTATTAATTTGTTTTGCCGGCGTATATTTTGAACTAAATATTCCCGAAAAGATAAAGTTTACTTGATGCGAAGAAGTGATTTTTGGCAGGTGCTCGCAGTTCAAATTAGAACGAACCGGAAGTCACCGGAACTAAGGGTTGACCCCACGGTCAACGATGCTCCAAAATGTCGGCTTTATAAACGGATGAACATTCATGTAATAATCCGGCCAAATAACATATAATTAATTAATTAATATATTTCTACCCATTGTTCAGTCTTTTTACTGTCGTCATTCGTCACACTATAATTTAAATTTTATCCTTATTTCTCCTTGGGGATGAGGAATCGACCACAGTATCACATTGTAATTCAAAGACTAAATTTGTATATATATATATATATATATATATATATATATATATATATATATATATATATATATATATATATATGTATGTATATATATATATATATATATAGGTATTTAAATATTATATATATATATATATATATATATATATATATATATATATATATAATATTTAAATACCTATAGACACTAGTGTTTCATCCTTTCGGAAATCATCAGTGCAGGGTGTCACGATTAACGTCAGTCGAGAGACTCGAACCCCGGCAAGAAAAGTCATGTCTGACTTCATTAGCAAGCACCCGTACCATTCGGCTACCCGTCAACCGCGAGAGATACAGGTGAAATTTGAACATTTACTCTTTTAAATGCTTTTAATGTCAGTCAAAGTGATCTACGCATATGAGCTAAATTGACCGACTTATTACAACTGAAAATGCTCAACGATAAGAAACAAGTTTCTTAAAGGGGCTCACACACACACACACACACACACACACACATATATATATATATATATATATATATATATATATATAGATGTCAAGTTATTACACCGGTTCTTGTCTGATCACCAAAGTTACGCAACATTAAGCCCGGATTGTACCAACTGGTGGGTTTGCGAATTCTAGGCGCTGTATGTGCTCTCCACCTTTCTCAGCATTGTTTCCAGTCGTCCCGAACCTCCACTTGTCACTGGTATTTAACAAAGTCGACTCAGGAGACGTGTGGTTAGCGATTGCGCAACCTTTGCCACGAAAATTCCACGCACAGGCACTCTTATAGCGGGTATTCATAGTCTATCAAGAATGAAGGAAGCTACCATATGTGTATATATAGACGTGTGCGTATATATATATATATATATATATACATATATATATATATATATATGAAATAAAAAAAACAATAAGTTTACCAAGGTAATCAAAATGGTAAACTTAAAATATATTATAAATATTAAAGAGTTAATATTTACAAGTAAAGTAACCTCAACCAGATGTAAAAGCTCAATAAAACCGAAAAGGAAATAGAGCTTATAATATGAACAAATGATTAATAAAACATGTTAAAAAACATCTTAAAAAAGAGTTAAAAACATATTTAATTTTAAAAAAAGAAAGCACAAGATAAGTGGATAGTCCTTAATCCGCGGAGTTTCGAAGAAATACTCTCCTTCTCATCAGAAGGCAGGAATTAGCAAAATGCAGGATCGGATTTTGCATATAAAAGTATTTAATGAAACTACAAGTAAGTCACAGATCTTACTTGGTTAAAAAAAAGGATGAGGCAAGGGGAATAGGAGGTAAAAGAAAAAATGATAAAAGATTTCACATGAATGGATAGTCCGGTGAAGGGTAAAAAATCCAAGAATGGTAAAATCCAAAACGGTCGAATTTAAAATTTTCAATCCAATGGGTAAATTCCAAATGGTCCAAAATGATCCAAAAGGCAGAGTTCCTTGGGAAAAAGCGCAAATGAAATGAATTCCAAATCATTAAAAGAAAAGGCACTGGAGAGAATATTTAAAACATGTCTGTTAAGGCTGGAGGAATCAAGTAAATTAAGGTTTAAAAAAAAAAAAAACGAAAAGCGGTGAAAGTTTAAATTTGAAAAGCAAGGTCAAACTGACCCAGACAAAAAGCGCGAAAGTTAGCGTTAATAATTAGGTCAACTTAGATATGCACGTGAAAGTCCAAGAATTAAATTAAGAAAACTGGTCAGAAGAACAAATAAATGGCTAAGTTTATGAAATGGAGCATCTATTATATTAAAAAAAAAAATGAAAGTAAATAAATTAAAAATAGAAAATTAAAAAGTTAAAAACAACCCATATATACACACACATGTATATATATATATATATATATATATATATACATACACATACATATACATATATATATGTGTGTGTGTGTGTGTATTCATATCATATGTGTATATATAGATGTGTGCGTATATATATATATATATATATATATATATATATATATATATATATATATATATATATATATATATGGTAGCTTCCTTCATAGGGACGAAACGTTGATTATTTTAATAATTTCATTCGGTTTTTCAACCACCGCTAGTATTTTTATATTTATTTATATATATATATATATATATATATATATATATATATATATATATATATATATATATATATATATATATATATATACACCGATACATTTAGTTCGTGAATGAAATCTCAAAGTGCTAATTCGTTGAATAACATGTGATTTGCATACGCGTAGTAGTAACGGTGTTGCATAGTAACCAAGTTTATTGTATCTAATTGTGTAAGTTTATCGTCAAATTGCTTCTCATGAAAAAATGTCGCCAACTTTTTTAGATTTCCCCAATCCCTGCATACCAAATGATATATACTGCTACTAAAGCTGCACCTAATTCTTAGCACATGCGTGACCGTAATATGATAAACTTGCCCTGTCATAGATATTAAATAAACAAGTGTAAACCATTTGCCAAAAAATGGCGGAATAAATATGATGCTTTGTCGGTGTTCGCGCTAGTATTTGTAAAATTAATGTCGCAATCGGCGAAATTAAAAATAGTGAATAAGCAAAGAAAGAAAACGTCTCAAGCTGGACAGTTTTAACAGGAAAAAATCGGATCAATGAATAAGTAAATAAAAAAAAGGGTAATTGAAATTGATTGGATTTCTTTTCAATTCATTTGAAGTTAGCTGTTATTCGATTTTCTATTTGCTTTCTTTCTTTTGCCTCTAAATATTTCACATTATTTCGTCCGAAAATTTCACACATGTCACAGGATTACTAGCATGAGAGGGGGGAAGAGAGGGGTATATTTACTTGCACGATGAGATGAAAGTTCAAAATGAATGGTTCTGTTTAAAGCACAATCGAGCCGTGATACTTCACTTTTGCATTTTAAACTGTGATTCAAGTCATTAATTGAAAAAATAATTTCATAAAATAAACAGATGGTTTTCTACGGTGCAATGGAGACTACAGTGTATTGTGAACTAAGTCACTGCGGAGAGGCGTGTGAAGCTTCCCCACCGGTGCACCGCGGTGGATCCCCAACTAGAGCAGGCATTCAATCGATTTGATTGAAAATGGACGTTTTCAACAATTTCGTCTTCAATATCAGTATTGGTAGTGGGGATAATTCGTTGATCCTTCATTCAATCCCGGACAACGCCAGGTCGCCTTACTAGTTGTTAATAAGCATAAGATTTGGTTTTCACTTCTATTTTTTATTGTATTTAACCTTATTTTGTTTAATTTACTTTATTTGATTGATTCCATTCCATTGAAAGGCGCGAAAATCATCACAATTTTGTTCGAGAGTTCATCTTTGCATATTAGTTCACATGTTGACTTATTCTGCATGAACTGCATCCTCAGTTTATCTGTTCAATGTCTTATGGTAAGCATACAAAAAAAGTATTTTTGTATTTCCAGTCTAGCACATTCTTGTATAAACGATTAATCTATATAATTATAAAACTCAAATGACCTTGTAATGAGTGATGTAACCCACTTTAACATTTTCGACATCCGGTTGCGCATGCGCGCATAAACATTAACCGATAACAACGTAAACAAATAAACACAAATTGCTTCTTTTGCAGATTTTGACATGCACGCTGAAATATTAACGTTATTATTTCGAAATTATTATTTAACATGGGAAGAGTGGAGGTGTTTTGCAACTATTCTTTATTACAACAATACTGTCGCTATTTTCTTACAACTAAATAACTTTAACCCGTTGACAAACATAAGAAAAATTGTAGTAAAGTCAAAACTACTACTACTACTACTACTACTACTACTACTACTACTAATAATAATAATAATAATAATAATAATAATAATAATAATAATAATAATAATAATAATCTCTATCCGTCCCTTTTCCTTCCTTCCTTCTTTTTTATTTTTTGTTTACATTTCTAGATACAAAATAGTTGTGTGAGAACAGTGAATTCGTTGGCACATTTACTAATCTGTTTCAATATTAGTTTTATTTTATTTTATTTATTTAGGTTTTATTTTTTTGCTCCAGGTTTTATTAATTATTTTTTTATTTTTAGATTTTAAGTTTCTATAACTTGTTTGAAGGATTCCAATATGGGTTTTTCATTCTTATATTTCTCATCGGTAGGTTCATGTGCGTTTTTGCTGCTGAATGACTTTCGTCGGAGTTCGATTCGTAGGAAAACTATATTTAATTTTCGATTTTGAGCGATTATTCGGAAAAATAGGTAACTTTACACGAATAGGGAAGATTTTTTTCATGTTTGAGTGATCTATCCATGATTTTTCATTTTAATATACTTTCATAGAAATTTTTCTGTTATGTAAAAAAAAAACCTGTTTTCTTTACGTCACAAGTGTGACGCTCATACATGAATTCCATAGCTAATATAACATACTGACCCAACGGGTCACGGGTAGTCTAGTCTAATATATAAACGACTATATGTCTGTCGATCTGTCTCTCGATCTGTCTGTCTGTCTGTCTGTCTGTCTCCATATTTTCAAACTCTATCTCCTCCGAAACTAAAACTAGGGAACTCAAATGATTGGAATTTTTTACGTGCCGTTTTGTTTAGGGGTCTTTAGCTTGTTAAAATAGTTTTAAAGGGATAAAAAAATGGGTCAAAATTAAAAAAATCGATGTGCATTTTATACATTCATCTTAGTTTATTTTTAATTTTTAATCGGGGTAAATGCGTGTAACGTTGATACAATGTTAAGTTCAGTAGCTTTGAATGCTATAGTTTCGGTTTCGATTCTAGTTGATAGCACCTAAATACATGTTTTTTTTTTCCTTTTGAAAACATGACTCTATAATAATATATACGAAATATGGACAAATTAAAATATCATATTTAAGCGTATTATATGCCCGGGCAAAGCGGGACGTCCTCCCCACTCCGCTGGTTGAACGTAAGTTGCTCATGTCAGGACTTGAGTGAACATTGTAGATCCGTTTGGATTTTAACGCGGTTACGTCGATTCTATATTACGTACCATCCTCACTCTGACGCCTGCAATACAACATAGTGGTTTCAAAGGTTGTCACGTATCAAATAGCGTATCAAATAACGTTTAAATAGCGTATCAAATAGCGTTTTAAATAGCGTCTCAAATAGCGTATCAAATAGCCTCTGACAAAACAGTGCAGCTCCTGGTCTTCCAAGCCCAGCGAAACCGCTTCTCCTAACTGGGTGAAAGGGCAAAGGCGGTCCACTAGCGCCTTAAAACCAGTCACTTTGGATAGGTGACGCTCGTCAACTTGGATAGTAACCCACCTAGGAGAAGGCAACTCTAATTCAAAACCTCCACTCCTTTACAGGATTACCCCACCAGGGGAAAGGCTAAGGGAGTTAACCTTGACATAAAATCCCTAAGGCGGCCTGTCCTTATATTGTCATCACCGGCAACTCCTTAGCCAAACTCTATCAACTTTCCCTTGGATGCTCTAGCGTTGCGGAGATGGGAGGATCTATTGCACGGGCAACAGCTACGAGGGGCGTACAATAAGTAATGCCCCTGGCCTACTTACCATAGCAGTAGAGCAACGAAACTTGGCACAGTTATTAGTCTTTCTCTACATAGAAACCACCCAGAGTTATGCATTTCTCCAATCGTTTGATGCAGTTCTGGAGACTGTTTTTGTAGAACACCCAGGTTGGTCCTCCAACCACGACATGACTTCGGAAATCAAGGCTGAATCTTCTGGGAAACGCTTTCCTTTCATGGCTGGGAAGAGGTGAAAGTCAGAGGGTGCAAGGTCAGGAGAGTAGGGAGAATAGGGAGGCCAGTGCTTCTGATCTGGCGACATGCGAGTTGTGGACCGGAGCTTGTCCTGCAGGAGGAGGGTACCTTTGCTGATCTTGCCCCGCCTCTTGATTTTGATAGCTACCCTTAATTTGCTCAAAAGTGAAGCATAATAGGCTCCTGTACTTGTGGTACCCTTTGCCAGGAAATCTGTCATCACTACTCCGTCCTGGTCCCAAAAGACTGTGAGCATGACCTTGCCAGCGGAGGGCTGCACCCTTGCCTTCTTTGGAGGTGATGAGTCCAAGTGCTTCCACTGCATTTACTGGGCTTTGGTCTCTGGATCATAGTGATGGGCCCAGGTTTCATCCTGTGTAATCAGTCTTTTGAAAAACTTTAATCATCTTCTTGGCACATCTCCAAATTCATCCTCAATCACTCAACGCGTTCTCGCTTCTGGAATGGTGTGAGCAACGTGAGAATCCATCTGGCAGACACTTTATGCATATACAAATGGTTATGAATTATAGTTTCCACAGACCCTGTACTAATCTTGACATCTTGGGCTATTTTGTGAATAGTAATGCGCCGATCTTTCAAAATGGCAGCCTCACCTTGACGGGCAGGTGCCTCATCAATGGCAGAAGGGGAGCGACCAGGTCTTGGAGCTGCTTTCACAGACTTCCGGCCATGTTTGAATTCACGATTCCAGCGTTTTACAAGGTCATATGATGGGGCATTATCACCATAAGTTTCTTTCATTTCATCAAACGTCTCCTGTGGTGTGCGTCCTTTCAAATACAAAAACCGGATCACTGCTGGACATTCAACAGGCTCCATTTCACATCATACTCCGTTCAAACGCCTGTAAAACAGAAGCCACAATTAGTTCAGAGCTGTAATTTGCCACATTCCCCAAAGCTACACCATCGTCTCCAGAGACAGATGGATGCAGACACATGATTCATTATGATGTTCGCTTCCAATTACCGTAGTAATAAAAAATAGATTAGACTTTGCCCTTCGGGAAAACGTTATAGCCCGTTGGCGCAGAACGAATGCTTTATGCTTAATTGATGGTTGAATATGGTTAAATTTGTGTTCATTTTTACATAAAATGCAAATTCCTATTAATCCCTTATAACCTCTAACATAGAATGATCACTGTGAATACCATAATACTTAGTTCGCTGCACTTTATAGCAATAAGCGTGCATGCAAAATTTAAGCCAAAGCGGATGGAACAGACAGACAGAGAGACAAACAGACAGACTAAAAGAAATATAACATGTAAGTTACAAGTAAAATATCAAACTCGACCAAAAATAACGGAGTTTCTTGTTTTTTTTTTTACAAAAAAGTCACTATTTATGAAGGCCCAGGGCCATTCGAGGATAAGGGTTAATAAGTATACAGTAGTTAATGGGAAAATATAATAGTAATCGTTAGTAGTGGATATTTGGTAATATTGAATTACTTAAGGGGAGGGCTCATCAAGGACTTATTTACATTGGACTTGAACATATTGTAGTCAGCCGGAAAGCAGGTAAACTTGTCACAACTTAGAAGAGATTTTGTAGGTAAATGAAAAATTATTTGAAAACCAGAAAATGCCAAGGAAAATTTTACTTAATGATAAAACCGTTATTTTTTTTTTGTACTGTCTGAGACTTTCGGTGATAAAACGACCTTATCAAAGAAGACTGTTGCTTCGAGTGTTGTTGTTTTATTTTTTATTTTTATTTTTTTTTATTTTTTACAAAGAAGTCACCACTTATCAAGGCCCGGAGGCCACCCGAGGATAAGGGTTAATGGGTATACGTTAGTCGATGGGATTATAGCGTAGTAATCATAAGAAGTGGAAAGTTTGTATATTGGATTACTTAAGGGTACGGTTCCCCAAGAACTTGTTTACGTTGGACTTGAAGACAATCAAATTGTAGTCTGCTGGAAAGTAGGCAAATGGAAGAAAGTTCCACAGGCGTGCAGTTCTAAGAAAGAAGCTTTGTTCATGGAATCTCCGTTTTGGTTTAGGTATAGATAAAGAGTAGGGGGACATTATTGTTTGTTAGTAAGATAGAAGGTAAGACTGGATAGAAATAATTGTAATAATGTCTACATTCCACGTCTGTCAAACACATCAGGTTGTGTCTGTTAAGACATTCAAACTTGAATTAACTTTGCTTTGTTTTCGGTTAAAGCGATTCTCTTATGTTGGTAATCGCTTTGCCTTCGCCAACGAACAAAACAAAAATGATTTTAAACGATTTAACCGACAAAATATTTTATACGATTTTATAGCAAACTACTTTTTGCTAGTTTATACGACGAACGAAACTATACTACTATGATCTCCAAACGATGAGATAATGCCTGGGAG
Source organism: Euprymna scolopes (assembly GCF_053919585.1). Lineage (NCBI taxonomy): Eukaryota > Metazoa > Mollusca > Cephalopoda > Sepiida > Sepiolidae > Euprymna > Euprymna scolopes. Next base: position 19,662,764 of record NC_136510.1, on the reverse strand, counting down.
CAAGATCTCATCACAACAAAATAGATTCTACACTACCCAACCAAAAGGAAGAGGTACTGCATCAGAGAGTGCTCACATGGTAACAAAACATATACTACACCATCCTCGCCAAATTGACTAGCGCTGTTGCTGTTTTTGGTTAAAACGATTCTCTTTTAGCGCACATCGCAATGCTTTCGCCTACGAAACAATATTGATTTTAAACGATTTAACCGACAAAATATTTTATACGAGTTAATAGCGAACTAGTATATCCGACGAGCGAAACTATAGTAATCTGATCTCCAAATGATAGGATAATGCCTGGGAGCAAGATCCCATCACAAAAAAATAGATTCTACACTACTCTGTCCAAAAGGAAAAGGTACTGCATCGGAGAGTGATCGCATCACAACAAAACAGATACTACACCATCCTCGAATAAAAAGAAAGAAGTAATGCTTGATATAATGGTATTGTAACAACATGACCTATGTGAGAATTTTCAATTGGTTGACTTGCCGAGGGTAGGTCGGTGGGGAAGAAAGGAGTGCTGGTAGCTGTGACCAACACGGCCGGTGGTCCGTTAATCAAAGAACCTGAGTGCCTATTCCTTACAAGTTAAATAGATATTCCAATCACGCGTGAATCTCGTGGACTGAGAGTTGAAGTAGATAAAAAGGGGTGGCCGCTCTACTGTTGTTGGAGTTGTTGCTGTCTTTTAGACAAATTACACTTCGACCATCGTTACCCATTTGTTACTTTTACAAGGAAAGACTGCTTGTAAGCAACATCGACATTTCGTTGCAAGACTTAAACCGTCTTTTCTCCCCCCCCCTACTCGTCGGTAAGCTAATTCCGACACATATACTACAGCCTCTTTCTCAAAAAGAAGAAGAAATCCCTGGGAATAACGTATAATAATAACAGAACAGATACTACACTATCGTTTATATCTGCTGTATTGACACTGAGGACTAAATTAAGAACTGTTCTGCATTTCTTTTCATTGGTTGAAGACGACATGATGGATAGTTCGTTATTGAAATGAATTCTTACTCTCCATCGCATCCGTTCAGTCTCAAAAGCCAATTGATACCCCTATAAGGGTAGCTGCCATTGTAATTTTTAGGCAAAGGTTGCGCAATCTCCAACCACACTTTTCCTGAATCGGCACTACTTGAGTCCAGTGACAAGGAGACTCCAAGAAGATTGGAAACAATGCCGTGATAAGCGGAGAGCACATACAGCACATGTAATTCCCAAATGGTTATCCATTTTAATACTGACCAGGCTCAACGTTGCTTAACTTCGATAATCTAACGGGAACCAGTGTGACAACGTGATTATTTCGATTATGCAATTGTGTGATGACAGTATAATTAATCGAAGTCATCAATATAACAGTGAAGTATCTTGTGCTTTCTATGGGTTTTCCTTTTCATATACTGGTTTCCCTACCAATAGTTGCGAGTCTGGTCTGATCCATTATTTTAGTATAGATACATTACCATCTTGAGCTGGTGATTTTTCTCGCGCCATTGCTTGTTGTCTACGTCATGACATGGCAGAGGTAATAGGGTTAGGCTTAGGGTTAGGGTTAACCAGTTTGGCGACCCCTGCCCAATTTTCTTTCACACTTTCTTGCTTGTTTCATTCATTGAACTTGTCTTCAAGATTCTTCGCCGTGACTTAGTTCACAATACATTGTGTTATATTATGGGAGCTCTAAAAAGGGGTCTGTGGCGTAATGGGTATGCGAATATATATATGCACGTTGAATAGTTGGGTTTTATATTTTATGTGTATTATCATGTATGTGTAAATGCGTGTATGTATATACGTCGTATCATTTAGTTGATCGTCTAGGGTGTATATTTTAACATTTATGCAACAGTTCTAACAGGAAACGATTGACGTGAAAGTATTAAAACAGCTGTAGACAAAACAGTCTTTTTAACAGATGTAAATAACACAACACACATCTGAATTATTTACGAATATTTATTTTCATGATCTGTCCAGCATCTTCAGAGATTACACGTTTTTACATCTTGGCTGCCTGAAATGACACCGCTTCCTGCGTCATCTTGAGTCGTCCGTTCTCTCTGATGTCCAGCTAATGACTCCTAGAATCTTCCCAAATCTACATTTCGTTACGTGTCATTACATGTCTCAGACCAACAGCTGGTGTAACCCCAATCTAGTTATTTGTTTATGCAAACCAAAATCATGTTTACATCTGTTTTCTATTTTTACATTCCTTTTGCGATATTATATGTCAATCATTTTTTCCCAATTTAATTGTTTATTCTTCTGATCATAATAATTGATTCAGCAACCCGTCGTCGCTCGAATCAATTATTATTATTATTATTATTATCATTATTATTATTATTATTATTATTATTAATAATAATAATAATAATAATAATAATAATGTTTTGACCCTTTGCCCTGCTTGCCACAGTTAACACAGATACTAAGCTATGATCAAAGCCGAAAGGGTCACAGCATTACAAGTGTAGTCTATCGCTAGGTACTGTAGAGAACCTACTGATGATTTTATAATATCTGGTCTTCTGGTTTGTATGTGAATAAAACTTCTCAAATACGCTTGTGATATTAGACTGTGTTAGGTGTTAACTTTGGTTAAAATCGTCTGTTTTTCTTTCATTAAATTTTTTATTATCAATTTTCCATACTTTTCGATACAAACCATATCTAAGAACATTGCCAGATACAAAAAGTACATTTCTTTGAAAATTCATAAAAATTGGCCCAGCCGTTTCGGAGTATGCAGGGCACGAACTCACATACACATTTACACACACGCAAACACAAAGTTCCTTTTATATAATATTAAATATTTTCACATAATTAATGAATACATATCTGAAAATGTATGTATATAAACGTATTTATTTTAGAAAGAAATGTTTACGAATATTCTTATTTATTATATTTAAAAGCAATAATTTTATTTTAAAAAATTGTGCGAAAATGAAATGAAACAAACAATCTCTGGTAACACTTTGAAAACCGATTATGACAAGGACCTGTTTTTTCTGATCTTGACCACGTGGTGCAATGGGGAAAAGATAGCTAGTTAATTTTAATGCAGCTAAAACCAAGCTTCTTTTTTTTTTCATCATAATCCCTCTGATTCCTATCTGGTCCCCAATCGAAATGAATGGCTCTCGTCTTGGGAAGCACCATATCTTAACAAGCTTCTGGGACTGATCTTCACTCCTGATCTGAAATGGAAAATATGCACCCAACCTATTGCCAAGATCGCTAGAAAAATTCTACCGCTTCATTACGTATCTCATTGCAGATGCAATCCTCTATGTACATGAACCAAGTACATCCTAAACTGGAATATTGTTGCCACATCTGAGCAGGAGCTATTTGGCGCATCCTATTTTGTCTTGATAAAGTTCAAAACAGGCTTCGAAATCTAGTGGATGATGCCCTTTTCTTCTCTTTGCAACGTCTTTCTCACCCGAAGATACGTTGCTAGCCTATCCTTGCTCTATCGTTATTTCCATGCAAGTGTTTGTCTTGGCTCTGATCTGTGCCTCCCTTGCTAAATATTCACAAAAAACACACTCGACTAGCTACAACCAATACCAACAATCCCCCACTCTTTATCTGTGTCTAAATCTAAACGCAGATTCTTTTCTAGAACTGTACTGGCGTGCTTCTCGGCAGATTAAAATATGGTAACCTTCAAATCCAATGTAAACAAATTCTTGTTGAGCAGTCTCATTAAATAATCCAAATTCTAACTACTCTGCACCAATAACAATTACTACACTATCACCTTACATTCATTGACCCTTATCCTCAAGTGGCTATCAGGCCTTAATAAATGGTGACTCTTTTGTAAAAAAAAAATAAATAAATAAATAGTCGAACGTAATTCTGCGGGGTTCTCAAATTGATTTACACCGTTTATTTCCTGTGATGTTTCAAGTAGGCAACAATGGCTGGAGTAAGTTAATATGTGTGATCGACCAATCTTGTATGTGGTTTTAGCGGCAAATCCATTACGCCGTGTCTGGAAAGGCATTCAACATGTTTAATACTTTTCCTCTTTTGGAGGCAAAACGATTTGCTTATTTTGCGCAAAAAAGGGTACATGCCAATCGAATTAAGAAGAAAGAAAGCAAAAAACATTCATGTATTCTGCATTGTTGTATAATTTTTGAATAACAAATAAGCGGGCAACAAAACAACGTCAAATGACTTTTACAAAATGCCTTCAGCAAACAACGATAAATACATTCGTCTGAACTAACACGTAGATGAAAGATTAGATAAACAAGTGCGAAGCTCAACTAATATTTATTCAATTAACTCTGCCTATACACACTACACATGTAGATCTGGCCGCTGTTCAGCGATCTTGCATTTTAACCGATCTAAGCGACTTCCGGTTCTGAAACTCGTCAGAAGTAAACGGCGTTACTTAATCTGAAGATCCCGACAAACATGAAGGTCATGTCATAAGAATTTCTTGACTGATTATTTAGATTGAAAAATGTTTATTTCCATAATCTTTTTATAGATGTTTATTTACAATATTTTTTTAAATAAATATGTTTATTTACAGAATTTTTTAATAAACTGCTTGGCGAAAGTCGAAGGCTACACCGACCGAAATGTTGCGCAAAAAAAAAAAAACACTCAAGATGAGAACAATAGTCCGACTAAACAAAGTAATACAAATATGTTTACTTACTGATTTTTTTTTTCAGAAAAAATAATACCAAAAGACAATATTTTGAAATATAATAAATCCAATAAATGGAACAGAAAATTAATATTTACTTAATATAGTAAAAAAAACGTATGAATTTTAGGGATATAATCAATTAAATATAATAAGCGTAATGAAAAAGAAAATTCGCATTTGTTCAAACATAATTTATCTGCATAATAAATACTGTACGGCACAATCACGTTGATACACCAGTTCATGCCAGATCACCGAAGTTAAGCAACGTTGTTGATCCTGGCCAGTACCATATGGGTGACCGTTAGGCACTGTATGTACCTTCTGGGAAAGTTGGGTTTGGGGCAACCACCCTCACACCGAAAAAAGAACTCCTCGCTACAAAAGCATCTACAAAACTTGTGGAGGGCTTATGCCCCTCCAGGCTATGGATGAATGGATGAACAATAAATACGCTTAGATGACATTACCGAACAAAATTATGTTTCATTCAGTTGCGAGGTCCTCGGATTAAGTGACACCGTTTACTTCCGACGAGTTTCAAAATCAGGCATCGCTGTTCTTATTAGTTTCTATATAGTTTGCGTTAATCGATATTTTAAATTTATTTGTCTAACGCAGGGGTTCTCAGGCTTGCTTGACCCATGCACCCCTTTTACCATTTGTCAAAGGTTCATTCACCCCCCCCTCATTTCCAAAAAATGTTTTTCAAAAATGCATTCTAAATAATATGCAAATATTACAAAAAAACTTTTATGTTTCCTAATTTGTATATATATATAATTTGTATATATATATATATATATATATATATATATATATATTCACAACATTATACATGGCTTATGTTTATAATTAAGTTTTATAAATTAAATGCAAATTGAAAATATCGATGGATATACAAAATAGAAATAAAAGCAGAATTTATTATTTATTTATAATGAATTACTTAAAAAAAAATGAAACTAATGCAATTTAAAAAGATAAGTAAAATAACAAGAAATTAAAATCTGCAATCAATTTCATTCAGAAGATTACGATTCATCAAATGACAAAAACTGTGATTGTTTTGCTTTGGCCAATTCTGAAATATTCGGAGGAATGCTTGACGGGGCACTACCTCTAATCTACTGCGTTGCTTTGTTTTTATTTGCAACAGACTTGAAAAACCTGACTCGCAAATATATGTGGATACAAATGGAAGCAATGCACGGATAGCTATTTCCGACACTTTTGGGTAGGATTCGCACATCACAGGCCAAAATTCTGTTATTGATTTTTCATCAAACATATCTCTTGCTTCCGAATCAGTTTTTAGCTCAAGAAATTTAGCTTGGCAATCATCTGGAACTCTTTCAACTGGCAATTTGAATGGATTTCTTACTAAATCGAACTCATCATCACCAAGTTCAGGAAAGTATCTGCTGAATTCATTTTTCAGTGCCGTCAAATGCTGCAAATTTTCATTTTTTGCAAATTGTGGAAGCATCAAGTCTTCACCACAAATATCAAGAATGGATTTCAGTTTCTCAAACATACATTTTTTGTATTGACTTTTCTCTTCCAATTTTCAAGCTCATAAAACCTCTCAAGGCATCTACGAATTTTATATTTGTATTCCTTCCTTGCATCTGAAGATTCCGTTCATTCAACAAAATAAGCAAGACGCATGATCCATTCTTCATTGTTTAGTCAGGCAAGAAATTCAGTCTTACCTTGAACCTCGAAAAACAATTTGAGCCGGTTCCTAAGCTGAAATATTCGCTCAGTTACATTTCCTCTTGACAGCCAACGGACGTTTGTGTAAACAAGAAGTGAATGGTGAGTAGCATCTATATCATAACATAACTGATTGAAAAGTCGGGAGTTTAGAGCTCCTCCTTTGACAAATTTCACAATTAGGAATTATTTGATCCAAAACCTTCTCAAGCGGAGCTGGAAGTGTTTTTGAGGCTTTGAGTACCTGACGATGGATCATACAATGAATGCCTTTTGCTTTTTGGATTTACAGTATTCGGCCCAGAGCATCTCCAGTAGATCTTTTCTCCAAAGTCATAATTCACCCCCTTAAATCCCGAAATTCATCCCTAATGAGAACCCCTGGTCTAAGTTATCATTCACTACATAAAACTCTTCCGCCACATTCTTTTCTTTTTACATAGAGCCTATCAATATCATAGTTCGAATGCTGTGCATTGTTCTTATCCGCGTTCTTTTATGTATTATCCTTTAATGAATCAGTGTCACTATTCAAATCGTAAAAAAGTAAATATACGTTTGCTAGTACATATCTGATTGTTTCAATTCGCATTTCCCCACTCTTTATCTGTGCCTAAATCAAAACGTAGATCCCATGAACAAAGCTTCTTTCTTTGAAGTGCACGCACGTGGGACTCTCTTCCGTTTGCCTGTTTCACACCTGACTACAACTTGGATGTCTTCAAGTCCAACATAAACAAATTCCTGATGAACCACCCCCTTAAGTAAGACACTTTATCAGATCTCCAATACTAGCGATTGCTGCGATACTATCCCATTGATTACTGTACACGCAATTGCCCTTATCCCCGAGTGGCTTCCGGGCCTTGATAAGTGGTGACCTCCATGTAAAAAAAAGAAAAGAAAAAAAAGAAAGCATGAAAACAGGGAATTAGGAATTATGTTTCTGAATTTTTGACATAAGGATTGATTATTTGCATTTTTTGATTCTTCGGACTACTGTTCTCATCTTGAATGTTATTTTCAGAAAGTTTTGGTCGACGTAACCTCCGACCTTCTTTAAGTGTATTTTTCGAACTCGATGATCTTTCTGTCGAACTCGGGAATCTTTTTGTCAAGTATCTGTCGCGTAATTGATACAGTACTTGGAAAAATTTAAGTTATAAAGTTATAGTTCTGGGGGTTGAAGGTCTAGGGCTCAGTGTGGACGGCACTGCAAATGCAGTTACGAATTACTTAGCACTTCTAACCAGTCATCACTAACGGAACGATAGGATGTTATATTTCCGAATTCTATAGAAAGATTCCCGAGTTCGTCAAGAAGCTCGAGGCTTCATCGACTGAAACGTTGTGCAAATAACACTCAAGATTAGAACAGTAATCTGAAGAGTCCCGATGATACGAAGTGATTAAATGCAGCCGGAGAATTAGTTTATGCATGCGAAGCTCAGCACGACCTACTCTATGCTAGGAATCTATGTGACGTCACATGGCTTATAGAGAAGGTGAATGAGAGAAGTAAGATTTCGGTTGAAAGAGTGAAAACATGAAATATGATAAGAAATGACTTGATTATAAACGAAGTGATCCTGATATCCGTGGACCCGATATCGTAGCATAGTGCATATGAGCAGGTGGGAAGGTGTCAGCGGCAGTGAAGGATGGCTGGCTTGCAAAGTGACTAAAAAATAGCAGCAGTAGCCTATAGAGGCGCATATGCAAATTAGAAAGTGTGCGCGAGAAGAAAAAAGAAGGAAAAGAGAAAAAAATGAACCACGTGGTCGGAGAAGCAAAACGCCCGCCAAAGAAAATGGATGTATAAAGTCGGGGACGAGAATTGGCCGGCTGTGGCCGGCGTGCGGTCGGAGTAAGAATAAATGCGACCAGGCTAGATAGAGATGTGGCAACTAGAGACTTTTTAAATATTGTTGTGACGGGAGAGTAACGGTGTAATAAAAAGTTTTGTTAAAAAGAAAAAAATGCAGATAAGGATTTTTACTTATTGCTTTTGCTGCCGCCTTACAAATGTGTGTAAACGTCTCACGTTGTTAGTAGAGCTGAAGACAACGTTAGCAGCTTAATAAATTGTCTTTCTTACAATTCCGGATGTTCTTCTTTTCTTATGCCAGCATTAATTTCGAGACCCTGCTGAAATACCTTTTTTATCTTGAAAGAAATTTTTTTAACATAGAGGGGCTTATTAGCTATTTTGTACTCTCATTTAACAAAAGATGAAAATACGAATTCTAATAACCCCAGAAAATAACTTAATATCGACGCAATCCTCTACGTGTATATGAGACAAGTCCTAAAATGGAGTACCATTACGACATTTGGGGAGGAACTTCTCAGAAAACTCTTTCCTGCTTTGACAGAGTTCAAAACCGGCTCCGTAACCATTGCAAGTGATGTCCTTTTATCCTCTTTATAATAAATATGATTTTTCGGTCATAGAAGAAGCAATATATAAAAAAAAGAAAAGAATTTTTTTTTTTTTTAATGTCGTTTTTGGGCTGTTCGTTTTGAAAAAAAAAACGAGATTTTTTTTAATTTTTTAACTTTATGTTTATTTTCTCAGTGAAACCTTATTATCCTGTACTAATGACCTCCTTGACATGATTTCTCGTAGACGATTTGTTCTTAAAATTGTAATGTAAAAATGCACAGAAGAGACGTTGCAAGTCGATGGGTCGGCTTCATTCCTAGGCTAGCAATGAAATCCTTGTAAACGGCACAATATGACAAAGCTCGTTTACCAAGAGAGGTTAACCTTTGTCATAAAACGCCCTGGGAACGTAACCAATGCACATTTGCCGGCAGGGAGTTACCTGGTCGTCATTGGGACACTTCTGCTCCACTGGTGAACGACTCCAGGTCCCGCTAGTGTTAACAAACGGTATTCCAGAAAGCAATAAAACATACCTCAGTCTGTTGGGGTTCTTCTTCTTAGTTATCGTTCATCTCAGGTCACAACGGCAACAATTCCAAAGGGGATGGGAGAGTTTATTGGGGTTGGTTTTTTTTTTTTTTTTTTCAACCAGCTCCCATCTGTAATGCTCTGAAAAAATCAAATGGTGACGTACATCTTTCGTTAGGCTGTCCACGACTTCTCTTATGTCTGTGAATGGTTGCTGGCACCATCTTGATGTTTAGGCAGATTAAACAAAACGCAACACAAATTGTAATATATATAAGAAAATCTCAACTATTTTATTTTACAAAATAATAGTCAACATATACTACAACATAACAATGAAAAATAGACAATTCATAGCATTTAAAAAAAAAAAGCTTAACTGACCCTAGCTATTCTTTACTAGTGCTGGGGAATAGCCCCCCCCCCCCCCCCCATTTTCGGAGAAATAAAAATATGCGTGCGTACCCCATGTTTGCCGGCTGAGAAATAGAATGAGTTCTGGCGAATTGCATTGTTGTCCCCTTCCCCGTATCCATCCACGGGTGACCAAATCACATCGCAGCTATTGGGACAGTGGCAAAACAACGGCACTTACGATATATAGTGTCACACTCTATCTTTCCTCTACTGTTATTTTCATGAAAAAGGCTTGACTGAGCTTCAATCTCTGGTTCACTCTTGCAAAAACATTCATGCAAACTCTTATCTAGCTAGAATACTGTCTATAATTTCTCCACACTCTCTATCTGTGACTAAATCTAAATGAAAATTTCATTAACAAAGTTCTTTCCTAAAGCCCTACGCTTGTGGACTTCTTAATCGCTGGCCTGCTGTCCAGCTGACTACAACATGATCGTTTTTCAAGTCCAATGTAAACAAGTTCTTGTTGAAACCTAAAATAATCAAATTCTACCCAATTTCTACCACTACTTTTCAAATTTCATAATGATCGGTTAATTAGTTTATGAGTTAATTCTGTACACATAAACTTTATAAGAATGTAAATGCGCAACTCTTTTAATTTCATTATCAATGAAAATTAAACGAAATTCCATGAGAAAAGTTTCTTTCCTAGAACTGTCCGTTTGTGGAACGCAATTCTATGGGGCTGCTTCCCAGTTGGCTATAACATCGTCGATTTCAAATCTAATATATAAAAGGCTATATGTCTGTCTGTATGTTCTTATATTTTCCAACTCTATCTCCTCCGAAACTAAAAGTCGCAGAGCGGCGCTAGGGGTCTCAAATGATTGGATTTCTCATGGAACGTTCTTTTATGGGTTTTAAGCCGATTAAAATTGTTTTTAAAGGATGAAAAATAGGGCAAAATTGAAAAAATCGTTATAGATTTTGTACATCATTTTATTTTATTTGTAATTTTCGTATGACGTGTCAAGTTGGTGCTCTGGTAACGTCACCCGCTCTAACTACTACTTTTTTGGGTTTCGATTCTAGCTGAACGCGCGTAAATGTTTTTTTTTACTTTTAAAATCACGATTCTATAATATATACGAAATCTGGACAAATAAAAATATCATATTTAAGAATATTTTACACCCGGGCAAAGCCCCCTCCCCCCGATATATATATATATATATATATATATATATATATATATATATATATATATATATATATATATATATATATATATATAGGAACTCAAGGAAAGCGGAGATTCGTCGGTAGTCGAATAGAAAATAATAAGACAAGCTACTACGAGTAGGGACGTAGACGACTCATGTAGATTATGCCTTCATGAAAAATTTGCTATCCTGTACTTTAAAGAACCCCAACATCTATTAAACTGTAGAAGAGAAATAGCAAACAACTGTGTTCACAAGATAAAATTTACTCTACGATAGCGATACAAAATAGGTTTAAAACTAACAAAAACAATAGAAAATAAACAAATAAATTAAATAAACATGAATATACATAAACGATCACACATATATTTATGTATATATATGTATATGTATATATATATATATGTGCATATATGTGTGTACACATATATATATTTATATATAAATTAACATTAATAAAAAAAAACCCACTAACCTAGATTTAAAACAGATCAAGAAGCTAAATATCCAGGCTAAATAGAGCACACACAAAGGAACAGGTCAACCAGAGGTCAAATAGGCCTTTGTTCGATAAATGCATTCTCATTGGCTGATAGGAAGGGCGCCGTGGATATTAGAAAGCTGATTGGCATATAAAATTTCAATAGAAGATGCGCATATAAAAACGACAAACGATCACAGAATTCGCGCATAAGCCTGAAGAATCCTAGAGTGGATGAAACGCGGAATATTCAGTGTAGCTTAATCGCCATATACATTTTATAACTTACTAACTATATATATATATATATATATATATATATATATATATATATATATATATATATATATATATAAGGCACTGTCGTCTGTCTCCATATTTTCAAACTCTATCTCCTCCGGAACTAAAAGTCGCAGAGCAGCGTTAAGGGCCTCAAACGATTGGATTTGTTTATGGAATGTTGTCCCCCCCAGCTTGATCAAATAAGTTTTAATCACATTCTACCCAAGTTCCACCATTACTGATCATCACAGTGCTGTCTCGCCATCTACCTGACACTTATTAACCTTATCCTCGAGTGGCTTTAATGCCTGGATAAGTGGTGATTACTTTGTTAAAATAATACGATTGTTTTGTGTTTTCTCAATCGCCATTTTCTAGAGTAATCATTTTGGGATAAACGTCACAGTCTGTTGACGACAAAATGGCGGACGAAAATCGCGACCGTCTTATTAGACACTGTTGTTTTGTTAATTTTAAGCGATTGTTTCTTTACGAAAACTCTTTTAGTTTCTCGTCGGATCATTTCCATTTCGTTTAATCGCACAAAACCTTTAAGTCTATTCCATGAAATCCATCTCCTTGCTTCTTAGTTTAACATTAATTGAATTTCGTTCACTTTATCGTCTCTATTGCAAACAGGCGATCGCTTCAAAGAAAAAAAGAAGCACGCCATTTTTTTTTTATCTCTATCCTTATTTCAATTTCGTTTTCTTTCTCTTTTTCTTTTTCTTCATTTTCTTTTCCTTTTTTCTGTTTCTTCTTTTCTTTTTTTTAGCTTTCGCTTTTTTTATTGTTCTTTAAATTCCATGACTTAATCGTTTCTATAGCTTTTCTTTGTTTCTTTTTTCTTTCCTCTTTTTGATTTTTTTCTTTTCCTCTTTTTGATTTTTTTCTTTCCTCTTTTTGATTTTTTTCTTTCCTCTTTTTGATTTTTTTCTTTTTCTTTTTGATTTTTTTCTTTTCCTCTTTTTGATTTTTTTCTTTCCTCTTTTTGATTTTTTCTTTTCCTCTTTTTGATTTTTTCTTTTCCTCTTTTTGATTTTTTCTTTTCCTCTTTTTGATTTTTTTCTTCTTCTTTTCGAATGCAGTTTTATCTTATTTCCTCCCATTTGACAATTTCCTTTTCTTTCTTTTCGCTTTGTTTCTTTTCATTGCTTTTTTCTTTTTTTTTCTTTTTTTTCTTTTTACGATTATTTTATTTCTATTTTCTTTCAACTACTTTTCTCTTCTTTGCTTCTTTTTTACTCTTACTTTTTTTAATTATTTTTCTTCTTTATTTCTTTCTTACCAGTACTTATCCTTTCTTTCCGTTTGTCATTACTTTGCCTTTATTTTTACATTGTTTTCCTTTCTTCTTTCCTTTACTTATTCTTTCTGTATTTTTTGTTATTAATTTTTCTTTCGTTTTCTTTTCATTCTTATTTTCTTTCTTACTTCTTTCTTTCTTTTTATTCTTTTACTTTTGTTCTGTATTTCCGGTTCTTATTCTTCTTTTTTTTACATAGGCATCACAACATTATCAAGACCAAGAGGCCACTCGAGGATAAGGGTTAAAGAGTGTACAGTAGAAATTGGACAATATAATAATCATTAGTAATGAAAATTTGTTAAATTTGATAACTTATATGGAACGGCTCATCAAGAACTTATTTACGTTAGACTTGAAGACAACCATATTGTAGTCAGCTGGAAAGCAGGAAAACGGAAGACAATTCCACAGGCGTGCAGTTCTAAGAAAGAAGCTTTGTTCATGGAATCTACGTTTAGGTTTCGGCACAGATAAAGAGTGGGGGAATTATTAATAGTGTTATCAGCTAAACGAGTGTTTCTTGTGAATTTGGCGAGGGGGACCATAGACTGAAGCTCACTCGAACACTTTCCATGAAAATAACGATACATCAGAGACAAACTCGCAACATCTCTTCTGTGAGATAGAGGTTGCAGGGAAGAGAAAAGGGTATCTCCTACGAGGCTACGAAGTCTATTTTTAACTCTATCAAGGCAGGACAAGTACTTTCTAGCAGCTCCTGCCCAAATGTGGCAAAAGTATTCCATCCTTGGACGTACCTGGCTCTTATATAGATAGAGAACTGCATCAGCAGTGAGATATCTACTGGATCGATAGAAGGATCCCACCATTTTCCCAGCGGCCTTGGCAACAGATTTGATGTACCTGCTCCATTTAAGATCAGGAGTAAAGGTCAAGCCCAGAAGCTTGTCAAAACTGTAGGCCTCCTCAAGACGAGAGCCATTCTTTTCAATTGATGCCAGATGTGGATCAGAACGTTGATGATGTAAAGAGAGAAGTTTCGTTTTAGATGCATTAAAAGTAACCAGCCACTCCTTTCCCCATTGTACCACGTGCTCAAGATCAGAGGAGAAAGAATCGGAGAGAACTTGGTCGTTTACTGTCTTAGATGTGCTACCATAAATGGTAGTGTCATCAGCATAAATGTCTACAAATTATGTAAGAATGTGATTTGGAAGATCATTAATGTAGATCAGCAAAAGAGTTTGGCCCAGGATGGACCCCTGAGTGACTCCAGCATTAATACTGTGATCTTCTGAATTTTGCCCATCAACTACTACTCTTATGAACCTATCAGAAAGAAATGTTTTTTTTTTAGTTTTTGTCATTGTATACGGCATAATCATATTGACAAGCCAGTTCTCTATAGATTATCGAAGTAAAGCAACGTTGAGTCTGGCCAATACCAGATGAGTTACCAATTTGGGAATACCAGGCGCTGTATGTAGGAGGACGTCGACACCTCCCTGCAGGAGCTATAAAAATCTAATGTTGTCATCTCCCGTAACAGGGTTATACATGCTACTGGGGATCGCTTGCGAATTTCATACTCCCATGACACTTCCTCCTTCAGATGAAGACGATTAAACCTATCTAGGGTTAGTGCCGCAGATTTTTTTTGTTTGTATTTTGTCAATACATCTATAGTATTTATTATTCTTTTTTGTTTCATTAAATAATCTTTTTTTTCTTTTTTGCTTTACTTTTTCTTCTTATATTTCCATGGCCCTTTTTTACATTTTTTGTTTGTTTTTATCATTACCTTTTTTGTCTTTCTTTATTTATTTATTTCTGATGCTACTAGATAAGGCTGTCTAAAGATATTGGCTTCCTGAGATAAAATACACCTAACATTGATTTTTTTTTCTATTCTCTTTTGTAAAACTTAATTATGTTCTGCAAAACCAAAAACACTCTTTCTCCCTTTCCCGCCTCTCGATTGGTTTCCTAACTTAAAATTTACCAAACATTAATACTGTAACCCTTTTTCCTTCAGCATTGCAAAACTCTTTCATGTTCTGCAAGGCAGGGAACAAAAACGATAAAATCCACTATAAAACAACCAAACCAAACACTACAAACGGGCGATTGAAGACAGAAAGAGCTTGAAGAATAAAAAAAATTCTACAAAATAACTGAATATAACATGAATACCGCAAATGTAACATGAATAACGCCAATGTAACATAAATAACGCAAATGTAACACGAATAACGCAAATGTAACACGAATACCGCAAATGTAACATGAATGCCGCAAATGTAACATGAATAACGTAAATGTAACATGAATAACGCAAATGTAACACGAATAACGCAAATGTAACACGAATAACGCAACTGTAACATGAATAACGCAACTGTAACATGAATAACGCAAATGTAACATGCATAATGCAAATGTAACATGCATAACTCAAATGTAATATAAATAACGCAAATGTAAAATGAATAACGCAAAAGGGTTGATATGCTATACTGGATTCGGCATTAAATAATCCGAAAAGGGTCGATATGCTGCAAAAAAAACCTTTATTTATTTTAATTAACTTTGTTCTTACTTTATCTCTTTTTTCTTTACCTTTTTCTCTTTTTTCTTCTTATTAACCCTTCCTCTCTCTTCATTTTTTTTTCATGATTTTTATTTCCTTTTCTTCCTTCCATAAGTTTATTCATTTTTCTTTTTCTTTTTTTTGTTAGATAGAGTTTTATTAGTTTTGTTTTATCTGTCCTTCGCTCTCATTTCGCCTTTCTTTTCTATTTTAGGTGTTTGATTAACATAATGGATGCACCTGCAGACTATGAAACCGGCTATTAGAAAATGTATAAAAACAAAGTATCCTCTTATCTACGAATAAAATAGCTGCTTGTGTTCAATAAAGTGTATACCTGACCCATTCTAACCTATAAAAATATATTTATCTAATTTTAAGCGTTCAGGAATTCAATAGCTGAGTAAGTTTGATTTGCTGTTAAAATCAATCCATCTTTCTTTTTTTTTTTTTAATCTTATTTAAGTTTCCGTATTTTTATTACTTTTTCTTATTTTGGCTTTTTGTTTTTAGATCCGTCAAAGAATCTGTTTGAGATATACTGTGCGTCGGTTGGTCTGTCACACTTAAGTTCGAAAAAGATATGTTCGATTGTCTGTCACGTTGCAAGTTGGAATAGTATTTTTGTTTGTCACGTGCATGTTTAAATATAACATTTAGTTTGTCTGTCACGGTTTTTTATTTGAAAATGCAATTTCGTTTTTGTCTATCATGTTTTAGTTTGAAAAAGCATTTGATTTTATCTGTCACGCTTTTGTTATGAATATTATTTTAATTCGTCTGTCACGTTTAAGTTAGAAATATCATTTTCGTTTCTCTGTCACGTTTTAATTTGAAAAAGAATGCATTTTTGTTTGTCTATAACGTTTTTATTTGAAAAAGAATGTTCATGTGTCTGTCACGTTTAAGGTTGAAAAACACTTTAGTTTGTCCGTAACGTTTTAATTTGAAAAAAAAAAACATTTCCGTTTGTTTGTGAAGTTTTAGTTTGTAAATAACATTTTCTGTTGTCTCACACAAAAATCTTAAATAGCATATTAAATTATCAGTCACGCTTAAGTTTGAAACATTAAGAAGAAAGTTTTTGTGGAATATTTTAATTTTGATTTCAAATGATGTATTTTCAAATCAGTTTTCAGTATAAAACCTTTACTTTATATATTATATTAAAGAGCGTTTTTTGGCTCTATCTAATCGTTTAAATTACAATCGTTTTCAGAACGTTGAATACGAGATGGAAAAAAGAAAATTCGCACAATTTTTTTTCAATTCAAGCTAGGCAGAAAAGTTACTGAAACAGCTCGCGATATCAACGAAGCATTTGGTCTAGGAACCATTACTAAACGCACAGCACAATGGTGGTTTGGGAAATTTCGTGGTGACGACGAGAGTCTTGAAGATAATGAGTGTAATGGTCGGCCATCGGATGTTGATAACGATCAATTAAAAGCCTACGTCGAAGTCAATCCACGCACAACTGTTCGAGAACTTGCGTTTGAATTAGACGTAACGTATACGACGATTTCCAACCACTTAAAAGCGGTTGGAAAAACAAAAAAAAAACTTTATAAATAGGTGCCTCAAGAACTGAACGACAACCAAAAGAAACGGCGTTATGAAGTGTCATCTTCCCTTCTTTTACACAAGAACAACTCGTTTCTCGACCGGGCTGTAACTTGCGATGAAAAATTGGTTCTTTACGACAATCGGCGACAGTGTGTTCAGTAATTAGACGCCAACAAAGCCCCACGACACTTCCCGAAGCCAGAGTTGCACCAAAAGAAAGTCATGCTAACTCTTTGGTGGTCTGCAACCGGTCTCATCCATTATAGTTTTTTTTTTATTATTCAATGCAGGCCAAGCCATTACAGCGGAGAAGTGCTGTTAACAAATGGATAAAATGCATCAGAAACTTCGATAACAACGCACAGCATTAGTCAACAGAAAAGGCTCAATTTTCCTCCACGACAATGTCTGACCGCATGTTGCTAAACTGACCATGCAGAAGTTTAATAAATTGGGCTACGAAACTCTGCCTCATCTACCATACTCCCCAGATCTTTCACCAACCGACTACTACTTTTTCAAGCATCTCGACAACTTTCTGCGTGAGAAATGCTTAAAAAACTTAAACGATATCAAAAACGCCTTCAGCCACTTCATCGTCACCAGAATGCAAGATTTTTACGTTACTGACACTTGTTTTGCGTTGGCAAAAGTATGTTGTTCTGATAGTGCTTATTTCGGGCAATATTTTTTTTGTATAAGAGGGGGGGATATATATACACCTGAATTTAAAAATTAAAAACCGCAAGAACTTTTTTGACAACCTGATAGCATTGCCGTTTGTCTTTCACGTAAAGATGTAAATAACATTTTCAATTAATTATCAGACTAACCCTAACTCTAACCCTAACCCTAACTCTAACCCTAACATTTCTAATTAATTATCAGACTAATTGAGCTGAAAATTGAACTTGTAACTTTCGCTTCTGTTATTATGGTTGAAATAAAAAAATTCATTTGTCTGTCATATTTACGCTTGAAATATGTTTTTCGCTAATCTGTAACGCTTATATTTAGAAAAGCATTTTCATTGCCAAGTTTATGTTTGAAATAAAATTTCTATTAGTCTGTCATATTTATGGATGAAATAAAATTTTCATTGTTCTGTCATATTTATGGTTGAAATAGAATTTTAATTGGTCTGTGATATTTATGTTTCAAATAAAATTTCTATTGGTCTGTCATATTTATATTTGAAATAAAATTTTCATTGGTCTCTCATATTTACGCTTGAAATAGGATTTTCGTTAATCTGTAACACGTATATTTGGAAAAACATTTTCATTGGTCAATTTTATATTTGGAAAAACATTTTCATTTGTCAATTTTATATTTGGAAAAACATCTTCATTGGTCAATTTTATATTTGGAATAGAATTTTCATTAATCTGTAAATCTTATGTTTTAAATAGAGTATCCTTATATCTGCCAAACTAATGTTTGTTATAGTATTTCATTTGGTCTGTCACGTTTAAGCTTAAAATATCATTTTCATTCGTCCTCTCTACTTAAGTTTGAAATAGCATATCCGTTGATCTGCTACGCTTGCGTTTTAAATAGTTCCGTGTGTTTGTCTGTTTTCATTTGGAATAAACTTATTTTTATCTGTCACGCTTGTTTTTTTTTTTTTTTTTTATGAATTCAGATTGCTAAACTCGTAGATTGAGTGGACGCATGTTAGGAATATCCATAATTTCTTTTCGTTGTCTGTCATGCTATTTTTTTTTTTTTTTTTTTTTTTTGCGTTCATTTCTCCCCCCTTATCTTTATTGTTTCACGTTTCACTTTTCCCGTAAGTTCTGTCTCTTGATGCGGACGAATACTTTTTAATTGCCCTATTTATTTTGGTTTTCTTAGTCGTTTTTTTTTTTTTTAACTGGCAATGTTGGGGCCGCGGTCAAAATGGCCGACAGTTTGTGGTTTGCATTTATTAGTCCTATTTTATATATATATATTTTTTTATCGCGGGCGACTTCCGTTGAAAAAATAAGACGATGCGTACTTGGTTTTTTATTATTTGTTTGTGTCGCTTTTTTATTTGTGTTACTTCTAAGATGTTGTAATACATCTCTCTCTCTCTCTCTCTCTCTCTCTCTCTCTCTCTCTCTCTCTCTCTCTCTCTCTCTCTCTCTCTCTTGCATATATGTAATTCCCTCCCGTCACGAGAGTGAGTAGAAACGTGCCGGACGAAACCATTTCAAACGTTTAAAGTTGGGAAAAAAGCCAATAGCAAGTGAAATGCAGATGCGCCACCGAAAGATTTTTCCCACAGAACCAACGCCAACAGAATCTAAACCATTTCTGAAATGACTTTCTGTTGATTGCGCTTTGTTGAAGGTCTTGCACAATTCTATGGGGTCTACCCTCTCCGTCTTTACTTTTTCTCCTTAAGAAAGTGTCAGTTTAGTGCTAATTGTCTGAAGCGTCGCTAAGGAAGGCTGACAGGCAGTTTTTTTTTTTTTTTTTTTTTTTTGCCAGATTGCTCCTCTTCGGAAGCGCTGGCTCTTAAATCCAACTTTACGACCCTTGTGTCACATCTTCTTACTGAAAGAAAACCCCGCCGTTTGAAATTATTTTTTTTTTAATCCTCCACTCTAAAAGTTCAGGGGTTGCATCGGTTGAAACCTTGTAAAGGTGGCACTTCAGATGAGAACAGTAGTCCAAAGGATCTGAACGATGCAAATTTTGCCATAATTTGTTGTTGCAATCTCATCAACAATCTTTAAGTAAGAAGGCAAACACACCAGTGATTCACTGTTGTTATGCACACGTTTGTACATGTTACCGCCTTGATGTACGCCTATAAATATGACAATTTAATGCATGTACTGACTTTATCAGTGGGATTTCCATGAGGAATAATAGGAAGTGTGTGTCCTGGTAAAAAAGTGTGATTCCACTCATTACAACATCCAATTATTTGAGATTACGCAATCTAGAGTTTCGAATGCGTTTAAAATTGTCGTTGTACATTCATCTTACATGATCAATGGATATGTTTTAAACTTTTGATGAATTTATCTCCATTTACTATTTGACAAACCAGATCCCCATCTTTTGTTAATGATAATCGTAATTTAAATGCTGCATGAGTTATTCGACCACCATGTGTGTCTACGGGTACACCAAGGAATATAAGGCCATTTTGCTGGTAGTCTACAGCACGGAACTCATAAGGCCGTTCATTAATTAGTTGTGCGATACCATCCCAATTCAATCCCAATACAATCGCCATGCAATCCCGATACCACCCAAATGCGATCGCAATAACATTCCGATACCATCCCAATACCATTCCGATATCATCTTCATGCCACCACAATACCATCGTAATGCCATCCCGATATCATCCCAATACGATCACAATACCGTCCTTATACCATTCAAATACCATTTCGATATTATACCAATATCATCGCAATATTATCACTATACC
>NC_136510.1:19607194-19639694 GCF_053919585.1 Euprymna scolopes | reverse complement strand
TACGTCTGACTGTCAACGCGATGGTTCTGGGTTCAATCCTCGGCCTGGGAGAGGTGCTAGTCTAGCGGCACTGATGAGTTGTGATACAACGGAACAGGTCTGTATGTTGATGACTACAAATATTTTAAGCCCCCCCCTACTTTGGGTAGAGAACTGTCGTAAGTAATCTCACCCGCTACTTAATTGGATGAAAAATGCGACGCTCGCCCTTTGTTTATAAACAAAGCGGTTAGAGCACTGTAAAAGTGGTGGACGGATGTTTGTTTAAATAGACATTTGGCGAGATTATTTACGGGCGCGGCTCACGTGGGTCGATCAGTAGAACTGCTGAATGTCAACGCGAAGGTTCTGAGTTCAATCCTCGGCTTAGGAGATGTGCTAGTCTAGCGGCGCTGATGAGTTGTGATACAACGAAACAGGACTGTATGTCGATGACTACAAATTTATATATATATATATATATATATATATATATATATATGTGTGTGTGTGTGTTTAGATAGCATACAATGAAAATAATATTATTGGCGAAAATAAAGTGCACTGGGAGAATTTTTTAAAGTACCAAAGGCCGATTAAAATAAACAATTTAATTTGATATACGTTTATAAGGCGATTAAACTGACATATATATCTAATTAATGGTCTTATACTTAAGTAAGTTGTTTCTTTTAATCGTTTTTTTTTTTTTTTTTTTTTTGGCATTTTAAAAGAAATTTCTCCAGTGTTCCTTATTTTCGCCAATATTATTTTTCATTCTATGCTATCGATTTTCCACTGACGAGGTGATAGCTGAAGAGCCATCAAGATATTTCCACCTATCCGGTTTATATATATATATATATATATATATATATATATATATATATATATATATATATATATATATATATATATGTAGTAAGTTATAAACTATATATGGCAATTAAGCTACACAGAATATTCCGCGTTTAATGCACGCTAGGATTGATCAGGCTTATGCATAAGCCTGATGAATCCTAGCGTGGACGAAACGCGGAATATTCTGTGTAGCTTAATTGCCATACATATTTTATAACTTACTATCTAGCTCTACCTATATATTGAGTACTGTTGAAGTAAATACTTAAAGTTTACGTACAAATTTATACTTACGTATATTAATTTATGTGTATATTTATTAATTTATGTGTCTATGAATTTTATTAGAAATATATTATTATAATATTATATTTAAACCAAATTCAGATTTATAATTTTATTCTATTTTATTTCTATCTTTAACCCATATTAATTTGCTTATCAAGTAAATACATACCTTTTATTTTAATTTTTCTGCCTTACTTTTAATGCTAGGTTTATTTATGGTGTCTTTTACATGTATTAAAAACCCTTCCCAATACTTTTGCTGATGAGGAAACTTTTTTGTTAAAAATACTATATGAAAAAATTATTTTCCGTGGCTTAATGTCTACCAAAATAAAAACATTGTTTTCCGAAACGATCGTACAAATTATTGATTTTGTTGTTGTCCCTTCTTGTGAAACGGATTTTTAATTTAATTCTTATTTGAATTTTAAATTATCAATCACATTACTGAATATTAAATTAGCTCCAGGATATTTACCTATCGAGCTTATTATATATCTAAATTACAACGAGCACTTTTTCTTTTCCTGTATTTTAACTAAATTAGTAATTTTACTATTACATTAAAATACACTCTGCTCTTTAGACTATTGTTCTAATCTCCTTAAAATATGTATATATATATATATATATATATATATACATACATACATATATACCTATATATACATATATATATATAGATAGATATATATGTAAATACATACATACATACATATATATAGATATATATGCACATACATATATATATATATACATTCTATGTATGTGCTAAATATCAAAATAATATAAAAACAAAATTAATATTTTGCTAATGACTTTTTCTCTGAGGAGATGAGCCTACATCGAAAATCCATGGACTAAGGAAATTAATATAAATATTGTATTCTTTTTCTAAACAATACATTTTTGTTTTGAAAATTTTATTTTTCTGAATGACTTAAAATATATAAACACTCACTTCCTCTATCTACTATATTGAGCAATTTTATTTGGCTGGGATTGTCTTATAAAAAATATTACCTTCCCCCCCCCCAAATTATTTTGTAAGACTTGAAATTCATCTCATATATATATATATATATATATATATATATATATATATATATATATATATATATATGTGTGTGTGTGTGTGTGTGTGCGTGTGTGTGTGTGTATATATATATTTTTCTTTACATAAGCAGTAGTTTGTTGCTACACAGTCATGAGCATGTTTCTGTCTACTAGTATTTACTAGCTAAAGACCTCATCAGGCAACAACCCTTATTTTCGAAGACGGAAAAGAAAATAAGGGTTGTTGTCTGATGAGGTCTCTAGTTAGTAAATACTAGTAGACTGAAACATGCTCATGACTGTGTAGTAACAAACGACTGCTTATGTAAAGACAAATGTAACTTGCTCTACGTCTGTATTGAGCACTCTCGTATGAAACTCGTTATATTTCACTGGTTACCCTACCTTTGGAAAATAGCAACCTCAAATTATATATATATATATATATATATATATATATATATATATATATGAGTAAAAATAAAATAAAAATACACATGATGGTTGACGTTATGTTATTTAAGAAGCAAAACCGAGAATTAATAACATAGTAATCAATGTTTCGTCCCTATTTCTGGAGACATTATCAGGATTTCGTAGGAAAAATGTTGAAGAAAACGATTACAGACCACATGCAATTGAAAAAGGAAAAAATCCTAAAATCCTTCCGATTCTGAGCAGAAATTATAAATGTGCGTGTGGAAAGGTCGGATTATTTTCTCTCTCTCTCTCTCTCTCTCTCTCTCTATATATATATATATATATATATATATATATATATATATATATATATATATAGTAGAAATGGTAATTAATAAAACCTGAAGAAAGTGCTCAATACTGTTGTAGAGCAAATATGCGTTTTATTTTTTATTACCGTATTTTTCTGTTTAGTTACATTATTGTTTCCGCTATGCATGACGGCAAAAAACGGTCGCGTAGCTGAAAAAATAATGTAACTAAGCAGAAAAATACGGTAATAAAAAAAAACATATATATATATATATATATATATATATATATATTAAAACGTTATTTATAAAAATCTACTAAATAGATATCTCCTTATTCCTACCTAATTATACAAAAGCTTGCGACACTCTCAATAGACTTGGTATATATATGAGAAAAACAACCTCTTCAGCAAACATTTTAAACTACTAAGCACTCCCGCAAAACCCTCACATCCAACGCCGGCATATACTCTATCCTTTGCAATGACTGTCACCAAACATATATAGGGGAGACACAACGTAAATTAGAAATGGAACTTAATGAACGTAGAAGAGACATAAAGAATGGAAACTCTTTAAATGCACTTCTCTGCACTTGTGCTGAACATGATCACTCGTTTAACTTTGATCATGCAAAAATTATCAAATTCGTTGTAGATAAACGAAGACTTTTAGAATCAGCAATTATTTCAAATACTAACACCATCACGCAAATAAAGGGTGTCTACAATTTAGCCCCTATTATAGGAAATATAATAATCAGAGCAAAATATGAATACAGATCCTGGGTAATCAATCTATATGTCCTTAACTGCCTGTCCTCATATAATTTAGACAAAATAAATGGGATAAAAAAAAAATTAAATGTGCATGTACATATGTATTTGAATAATCGTTTTAATATGTATATATAAGCATAGAATATTCCAACCTTGCCGCACGCACATTTATAGTTTCGGCCCAGAATGGGAAGGACTTTAGGATTTTTTTCCTTTTTCACTCGACGTGTGGTCTGTAATCGTTTTTCTTCTACATTTTTTCTACGAAATCCTGATGATGACCTCTGAAATCGGGACGAAACTTTGATTACTACTTTATTAATTCTTGGTTTCCCTTCTCAAATAACACACACACACACACACACACACACACACACACACACACACACATATATATATATATATATATATATATATATATATATTGTTTGTAATATACTGAATTTTACTGGGTTTGCATACTTCAGTAAATTTCCATATACCAATGAATTTTAAGCCAAACAGAGATGACTTAAAATGTAAGCTACAAATGTATCATATTTCATAATTGAGCATACTGTATCATATTTCATAATTGAGCATACTGTATCATATTTCATAATTGAGCATACTGTATTAACAAAACCAAGACGTCAAAAAAGGAATTGGTAACAACAAAAAGTTTATTTCATTTTAAGTTACAATTGTTTCAAGACCGGTTGGACAATTTCATAATATATATATATATATATATATATATATATATATATATATATTCGTATTTCTGTCTGTTTGTTTAATTGTTCATAATTTGAGTAATATACACAAAAGGTCCGTTACTTTAATTTTCCATTTATTTCTATATATAGTATAATTCTTGCAAAATCTACAATTAAGAGGTCACCTCATTTGCACATTACATAAAGGAAAATTGATTTTACTAAATAGCGGTATGTTAGTCAATGTTTCTAGCGAGAGAATCGTTTTAAGTGTTTGATTCAAAATGGTTATTTAATAAAATTTTAAATAATAATTATATTGATAATATATTTAATTTAATTTATTTAAAATTATTATTTCAGACGTCGACCTAGAGTTATTTCTCCCTAGAAACTTCAAAACATACATAAAAAAGCAAACTCTTGACCAAATGAAATAATTTGGCAAACTCAATAAGTTTTTAACTTGAAAAAAAAAACAATTCTGTGTAGACAGAAAAATGTTTGACCTTTTTGTTTTTAGAAATATTCAACAAAAAAAACAAAAACACTTACGAATAAACTCAAAAAGTTTAATTTATTTGTTTTTATGATTAATGAAACGGCTATACAGAATCTTTGATCGCTTCGAATTACAACTTAAGCCACACTTTTAGAAACAAAAGCAGCACTTCCTCTCAAAAAAAAAAAACAAAATACCGAAAAATTTCTTTATTTACGAATAAAAAAAGGCAGTAAAAAAGTGCATTCACAAAAAAATAAAAACCAAACTCAAATCACGCACGCCTTAATGTTTATAAACGTTATTTTTTCAGGGTCAGAAAATCATAAGTCGTCAAAAAACAAGGGGCAAAACTGTTTCCAAATTATCTTTATCTTTCATTAGCGCTTCAGGTTCGAGCTTGCCTACTTGGCTATTTTTTTTTTGCGGTCTTTTAGGAACTCGCTGCTATTTTTATTGAAACAAAATTTGTTTTTATATATTTATTTATTCATTTATGGCGGGAAGTTTTCTTTCCATTGAACGAGCAACAAAAAGTGCTCAACAGTTTATTCTCTTTGTATCACTTCTGCCAAAATATCTCGTGGAGAGGGTATCACATACTTCTTTTTTGGAGGCGATTACATTAAGATGTCTTTATTCGTTCTTTTATTTTGGAAATTGTAGGGGGCGTATCGACATTGCCCATGATGAAAATGATTAATATCCTAAGTATAGCAGGTGTGTCCAAACTTCACGTCAACCCGGTCAACGCCGGAGACCCATGCTAGTATATATATATATATATATATATATATATATATATATATATATATATATATATCTGTGGAAATAGGTATTTGCAGCTTCTCTTCAAATTTTTGAATTTTCATCATGTCAAATCACACTTCGTTTCCTTTTGACGGATTGACTGTTGTATTTCTTCTGATAAGTTAAGGGCATAATAGATTCACTGATTGATATAATAATTAAGTGATTGATTTTACGCTAAGAAACAGATACTGTCAAGAATTGTATAAGTCAACTGAATTAAGGGAATAAATTATAAGATGATCATCATCATGAATTTTGAAATATAACTTTTTGTCATTTATTATACACACACACACACACACACACACATATATATATATATATATATATATATATATATATATATATATATATATATATGGTTAAATGACAGTTTTAGTCATTTAGAACTGTTTTAAAGCTTCACCACTCACTCGTTTTTCGAGCAAATTTCAAACAATTATTACAGTTTATAGATCACCTTCTCAGCTATGTTGTGAAAAAAAAAATCATATTTTGAAAAGAAAAGTTTTCATTTTACTGATGTTCAAAATCATAAAAAAAAAACGTAAGGAGATGAGCGACGATTTTTTTATGACTGGTTTCCATAGCAACCACGTCGCTTAGCGACTACAGTTGCTACCAATTCACGGCTCTCGCGTAAAGACAAGTAACAAGTGAAACAGAGAGAACGAAAGAATGAAAGGGAGATCATTTCATATATATATATACATATATATAGTAATTTATAAAATATATATGGCGATTATATATGTATATATATATATATATATATATATATATATATGTATGTATGTATGTATATATATATGTGCATTATTGTGTACACATAGGTATATTTATATGTATATAAAAAAAAAGGTAGAACGGCCACCTAAAACCACTAACCTAGCTCTAAAACAGATCCTTTGTTTGATAAAATGCATGCCCATTGGCTGGTAGGATGGGGCGCGGTGGATACTAGAAAGCTGATTGGCCAACTAGTAATCCTCAACATGTATAAAAACAAGAAGCAACGACAAATTAACGCATAAGCCTGACGAATCCTATAGTTGGATGAAACGCAGAATATTCAGTGTAGCTTAATCGCCATATATATTTTATAAATTACTAACTAGCTCTACCTACGTATTGAGCACTTTTGAAGTAAATACTTAAAGTTTACGCATAAATCTATACTTTCGTATAGTAAATTTATGTGAATAAATGAAATAGTTATACATATATATATATATATATATATATTCATATATATATATATATATATATATATATATATGCATATATATATGTTAGTGATTTTAAATACATATGATATTCAAGCAAAAAAAACTAGCAGCATAGTAAAGCTCTACATGGTTAAGTGGAGCAATTAACATAATAGTTTTATCTTTTCTTTATTTTCACTCAATTATTTTTTGGCCTCATTATTCTTGTAAACTTAAGCGCTTATCTTTCTGTTTTGCTGATTTTCATCTTTGGATAATTTTTTGCAAGGAAACTTCTCTGTCTTGGGAATTGCTTGCCGAATTAAAAACAAAACTGATACCCGTTTAGATCCTTTATATCAATTTCATCTTTTAATTCGTTGTGTGTTGGATAAATAACTCGGACTCTCAGACGATCTATTTTTTTTTTTTTTGAGTCAACAAAATTTCCTGGCGTCATGTTGCTGAATTTATATACTCAGCTTTTGTTTTCGTTTACAGGGTGCCCTCTATAAGTTCTCAGACATCTTTTTACAGGCATTTAAAATTGTCGTAGACTCTTTATAATTCAGTATGTCATTGCTATACATCTTATAAGACGATTGGCCAATTTTTATGATTTAATGTTCAAATGAACAACCACAGCAGGAATTGGAATACACCCTACTAAAGCCTGATTGTCACAGTTGTTGAATTTCAAAAATGCAATCTGAACGAATTTTTACCGATATCTCGTCCTTGCAAAGTATTTTTTTAAAATAAATAAATATAGATAAAATATTTTCGCTTGTTTTCATTTCTTTATAAGGGAAATGGTTTCCATAATGTTTTATTGTTAAAGTGTTTTTTTATTCAATAAGTCTGAAGAACCATATCACTTTTCATGCTCGCATTTTTTCTATTGTAATCCATGAAATTATCTCCCTTTCATTCTTTCGTTCTCTCTGTTTCTTGTGAATATTTTCAAACGACATAATGTTTGAACTTGTCCGAATAGTCTTGAAACAATTGTAACTAACGATGAAATCAACTATTTGTTGCTATCAACCCATTCTTTGATGTCTTGGTTTTTGTTAAATATATACATATATATATATATATATATATACATATATATATATATATATAAAAATATATATATATATATATATATAAAGGAGATTAGAACAATAGTCTAAAGAGCAGAGTGTATTTTAATGTAATAGTGAAATTACTAGTTTAATTAAAATACAGGAAAGAAAAAGTGCTCGTTGTAATTTAGATATATAATAATCAATCACATTATTAAATATATATATATATATTAATATTGGGACGATTAATCGGACTCGAAATCGGGAATCGGAAAAATCGAAATATTTGAGGGTATCGGGATCGGAAAAACTTGTACCGATTTTTCGATGCCAAAACGATTCTTTTGATTACCTTTCTTATTTGATTTTGTTTAAAACTAAATCTTCTGTTGTAATAATGATACACTACTAAATATTGATTTTCAACCTAAGCTAAAATCGATAGATCGTCCCCCGCAAGTATATTTTTACGTTTAGGAAAATATCTGCACATTTAACATGTGTGCTATACGTTAATAGGAGAAAATATACCACTATATAGTAAAATATTTAAAAATTTATAAAGAATCAGAATCGAAAACGGTAATTGTATCGGAATCGGGAATTTAGTACGGAATCGGTAATTTTGGGAAAAATATTGGAATCGTCCCATCGCTAATATATATATATATATATATATATATATATATATATATATATATATATATATATATATGTATGTATATATAGTCTTCGAAGTTTTAACCTTTAAAACTATACAAAAAAATTAGAAAACAATTTAGGCAGTAAGTCATTCAATCACCTGCAATCACTGCATCAACTTTCTCTCTCGAATTCACTATAGTACCAATAATAATTTATTTTTAAAGGATCATCAGTTGTTTACCATGAAATACTGTTTCGGGGATTTAAAAACAAAACAGTATATTACATCATGGCTCCCCAGCAGTGTTGATCAAACACCACCTCCCTTAATCTTAAGGAAAATAACATGTTACAAATATTAGATCTAGTTTCCTATTCTTAATTACTTTATCTAACCTATTCATGTTATAAAAATGAATTTCTGACCTGTGAGATTCATCTGTTTCCAAATTCAAAATGGATATATTTTTTAATTTACCAGTCTTGTATTTATAAGATTAGGATTAAGCCATTTGACTACTTATCACCCCCACTATGATTAGTATTTAGTATATTTACATTCTTATTTATTGAAAATGAAATATATATAAAGGTTAAATATATATATATATATATATATATATATATATATATATATATATATATATATACATTATTTTTATAAATACATTTTATACATTACTAATAAAGTTTTGGATTTCCTTTATTAATATATTCTGGTTAATTTGAAACGATTCAAAAGCATTAGGATAACGAACAAATGCTTTATTTAACTGTTTATATATTTTAGTTTTATCCCCACCTTGTTTTATCATCCTTATTACTAAGTTAGAAGCTGGTAGTATGATATCTATAAATTTTAAAGTAACGCGAGCTATTCTACAAAAACTCTGACATAATGGTTCCATAAAACATACAAACAGGGCAGGTACTATCTTTATGCGGCATACAAACTATTTGAAAGGAGAAAGAGTTTCTTTTATTAAATATTTTATAAAGAAAAATCCCATCCTCAATTTTTATATCTAAATCCAGAAATGTAGCCTGTTGTCCTCTATGTTCACAGTCCAATTCTAACTCCTTTGGATATATAAGATGTTTATTTTTTTCGAATTCATCGTTATCGTTTATACATATAAGGTCATCTATAAATCTCCTACACCCATAAAAATTATATGTTTTAGATATATCATTTTTTATTTGTGATGACATATATATATATACTCGAGTCTATGTGAATACAGATTTGCCCAAAATGGTGTAGGATTCAATCCCATTGGGATACCTATCCTTTGGAGTAATATTTTATTTCCTATTTGAAAATAGCATTCTTTAATAAGATGACTTACAAGTATTTTAAAAATACCTTTAGAAACACTAGTTTTGCTATTTTTATTTTTACACCAGAAAGCTTTAGAGTTTGAAAAGTCTATATATTTACCTTTTCCACCTTCAAAAGCTAAATCCACAGTATCATTCTTTTATAAGATTTTCGTGCTTAATTTTAGTAAATAGCATACGAAAATCATAAGTAGCTATAGATTTTGCTTTTATTCTGGAATTTATTTTATCTAATTTTTCTTTCACTAGTTGGAAATTATTTACTACCCAAAATAGATTTATATTACTATAGAATTTTCTTTTCTGGTGGAAATTATTTATTCGATTTATAATTAATTTAAATATTTTAGATATAGCTTTACTTAAAGGTTTGGTAATGTAAGTCTTTGCGGCTACAATAAATCTAGCGCTAATCTAGTGCTTTTAGGTAACCAGTACATACACGGAAAATTTTTTTCTTCTTCTAACTTTAGTCCTACTTTTTCACTAATAATGCTATTATTCAGAATAATGCTGTCTAAATTAATATTACTTACTTTATAGGTATCTGAAGCTTTACTTATAATTCCTACTTCTAACAATAAACATTGTATATAATATTTTTTACATATGAAAGCTATATCATTCGTCGCTTTATCAATGAGAACTATTACAAACTTATCTTGAAGTCTTTTAAGTTCCTCCAGTATTTCTGAATTTTTTAGAAGAGGGTTGGTTTTTCGAGAGTGTTTAAATTTTTTTATATGTATAACCTTTTCATTTACGCATTCAAGTATATTATTATTCCATGCATCAAACGTAGACTGTGATAATTTATATTTATTTGCAATAGACATAATAAAACTTTCTAGTGCTTTAGTTACTTATATATATGTGTGTGTGTGTGTGTGTGTGTGTGTGTGTGTGTGTGTGTGTGTGTGTGTGTGTGTGCGGTTTGTTTTTAATCCATAGGTTTAGAAAAAATATGTTCGGATTATACTTTGAGGCAGTCTTTTGGGACAAACTGAAAGCAAATCAAAGTTAGTTTGTGAACCGAGAGTAAAAAAAAGCAATTAATCAAAGAGGAAACAGAATTCCGACACAAATTTTCCGAAGCCTTCAAACATTTTGAACGGTTGAAGAATTCATCTTAATTATTCCGAACGCCATCGCCAAATTTCATGCTCGGTCGGGGAAACAACGACAATATTTTTTTTCAAAAGAACCGATTAATCAAATTGTTTAAGAAAGTAAATCATTTCTCGTTAGAAATGTACACTCGCTGCAAATAGAGCAATTGCAATTAAGAGGTGTCTTAAAGTTTCCAGACTTTTTTGTAGAGGCATTTTATAATTGTCGCAGACTCTTGAAAATTCTGTATGTTATTGCTATAAACGCACACACACACACACACACACACACACACACACACACACACACACACACACACACACACACACACACACATATATATATATAAATGTGTGTGTGTTCGTGTGTGTGTGTTTGAATATATATATAAGTTTAATTTACACACACATATATATGTGTGTGTGTAAATTAAACTTATATATATATATATATATATATATATATACATTCACACTGAGGAAGATCGAAGGATCGGTCGAAAATTATGTGCTTTTGAAGGAAACATTCTTGTTTTTTTTCAAAAGACTTTTTGTATTCCTACACGTCAACACACAGGAAATAAATACAGAAAAGATATAGACATTCATATATTTTTCGTATTGATTTTTTATTCATACATATTTAAATATATATATATATATATATATATATATATATATATATATTAGTGTTATTATTATTATTTATTTTATGTTATTTTTAACCAATTATTTTTATATATTAATGTTCGATAATGTTCATATATTAATAAAATCAATTGACTCAATTAATTAAACTTCATGATCATCAGTTTTCATAATCAAGTATATGTATAATATTTTTGCAAAAATCAAGTCAAAAAATATAAAATAAGAACATCATATGGCGTATTTCTTTATGCGTTACAATTGTTTTATAACCATTTGGACATATTTAAATATCATATCATTTAGAAATATTCCCAAATTAGCTACTCTTCAGACATTAAAATTCATTTGTCATATATATATATATATATATATACACATATGAATTTTTATTTTAAGGAATCAAGCAGTTCGACTCTTTCCGTTCCTCGTCCTTTTATTTTATTTCTTTTTTTTTTTCGATTACCTTTGAATTGAGTAAGTATTCCAGTTTCGTATTTCTTATTTTAGATAATATTTCTACAATTTTCCATTTTTAGATTCATTTAATCCATTAATATTTTTTTCTAATTTTTCTAATTATTATTTCCTGTCTGGTTTATTAATTTAATTGATTTACTCCCCAAATCTTAAACTACATCTTCCAAATTTTAGTTTACATTTACATCCCCATTTATTTATTTCTCAATTTGCTTAGTTTCGTATGAATTTTTATTCATATGTTACGATATATTTGTTTATCCTTTTTTAAATCTGTTTTTAAAGAAAAACTATTATTAAAATGTTTATTTAAATAATTATATATTAATATCATCTTCACTTTCAGTCTTCTCTTAATATAAAAATGTTATCTTTGATTTTTGTTTTTAATTTTTTACTATTTTCGTATCATTCAGGATATAGAAATAGTGTAAGGGCCATAACTCAATTTTCCCGAAATTTATTGATCCATGATTTTATCGAAATTGCTTTATATTCTTAATTCAATATTTTGATTTTTGTTTTATTAATCTCCTATATATGATTTTAAAATGGTAGTTCTAACGTTAATCTCTTTATAGCAATCTAGGTTAAATTTCTCACTTAGTTTACTTTAAAACTTATAACCTGATTTAGTACATTTTAAACCATCATAATCTGTTCATCTAAATATTTTACAATTACTTAATATTTGATTTCTTTTTTATTTATTTTCTATGCTACTGAAATGTCTCATGTGTTTATTTATTACCAATAATAATTACTAAATTTACATTCAATCCTGTTTCTCTTATTTGGGTTAAATTTAATTTATTTTCTATATGCTAAGTTAATGCTCTACTACTTTAATTATTGCTCTATCCGAAATTCCTGCGCATTAAAATTTAAATTCTCTTGCTGCACTTGCATTTCCCTCACTACATAACCCTTAAATATGTTTATATACATCTCATTTAAATCACTACATATCCTTAAATATGTTTATATATATATATATATATATATATATATATATATATATATATATCATTTTAATCATTACATATCCCTTTAATATGTTTATATAAATCTCATTTCAATCACTACATATCCCTTAAATATATTTATATAAATCTCATTTCAATGATTACATATCCTTAAATACGTTTATATATATTTTATAACATTCACTACATATCCCTTTAATATGTTTATATACATCTCAATTTAATCACTACATATCCCTTAAATATGTTTATATACATCTCATTTCAATCACTATATATCCCTTAAATATGTTTATATACATCTCAATTTAATAACTACATATCCCTTAAATATCTTTATATACATCTCATTTCAATCACTACATATCCTTTAAATATATTTATATAAATCTCATTTCAATCATTACATATCCTTAAATACGTTTATATACATCACATTTCAATCACTACATATCCCTTAAATATATTTATATACATCTCAATTTAATCACTACATATCCCTTAAATATCTTTATATACATCTCATTTCAATCACTACATATCCCTTAAATATGTTTATATACATCTCATTTCAATCACTATATATCCCTTAAATATGTTTATATACATCTCAATTTAATCACTACATATCCCTTAAATATCTTTATATACATCTCATTTCAATCACTACATATCCTTTAAATATATTTATATAAATCTCATTTCAATCATTACATATCCTTAAATACGTTTATATACATCACATTTCAATCACTACATATCCCTTAAATATATTTATATACATCTCATTTCAATCACTACATATCCCTTAAATATATTTATATACATCACATTTCAATCACTACATATCCCTTAAATATATTTATATACATCTCAATTTAATCACTACATATCCCTTAAATATCTTTATATACATCTCATTTCAATCACTACATATCCCTTAAATATGTTTATATACATCTCAATTTAATCACTACATATCCCTTAAATATATTTATATACATCTCATTTCAATCACTATATATCCCTTAAATATCTTTATATACATCTCATTTCAATCACTGTATATCCCTTAAATATCTTTATATACATCTCATTTCAATCACTACATATCCCTTAAATATATTTATATACATCTCATTTAAATCACTACATATCCCTTAAATATCTTTATATATATCTCATTTCAATCACTACATATCCCTTAAATATGTTTATATATATATATCTCATTTCAATCACTACATAGACCTTTAATATGTTTATATACATCTGATTTCAACCATTTCGTATCCTTAAATATTTAAATATATTTATATAAATCTCATTTCAATCATTACATATCCTTAAATATGTTTATATAAATCTCATTTCAATCACTACATATCCCTTAAATATGTTTATATACATCTCATTTCAATCACTACATATCCCTTAAATATGTTTATATATATATATATATATATATATATATATATATATATATATATATATATATATATATATCTCATTTCAATCATTACATATCCT
Organism: Euprymna scolopes; assembly: GCF_053919585.1. Lineage (NCBI taxonomy): Eukaryota > Metazoa > Mollusca > Cephalopoda > Sepiida > Sepiolidae > Euprymna > Euprymna scolopes. The sequence continues at coordinate 19,624,964 of NC_136510.1, read as the reverse complement.
ATAATATATTTATATAGATCTCATGTCAATCATTACATATCCCGTTTATATGTTTATATACATCTCATTTCAATCATTACATATCCCTTAAATATGTTTATATAAATCTCATTTAAATCACTACATAGCCCTCAAATATGTTTATATACACCTCATTTCAATCACTACATATCCCTTAAATATGTTTATATATATCTCATTTCAATCACGACATATCCCTTAAATATGTTTATATATATTTGTTTCAATCATTACATATTCTTAAATATGTTTATATACATCTCATTTAAATCACTGCATATCCCTTAAATATGTTTATATATATTTCATTTCAATCATTACATATCCCTTAAATATGTTTATATAAATCTCATTTAAATCACTACATAGCCCTCAAATATGTTTATATACACCTCATTTCAATCACGACATATCCCTTAAATATGTTTATATATATTTGTTTCAATCATTACATATTCTTAAATATGTTTATATACATCTCATTTAAATCACTGCATATCCCTTAAATATGTTTATATATATTTCATTTCAATCACTACATATCCCTTAAATATGTTTATATATATTTCATTTCAATCACTACATATCCCTTAAATATGTTTATATTTCATTTCAATCATTACATATCCCTTAAATATGTTTATATATACTTTATTTCAATCATTACATATCCCTTAAATATGTTTATATATATTTCATTTCAATCACTACATATCCCTTAAATATGTTTATATATATCTCATTTCAATCACTACATATCCCTTAAATATGTTTATATTTCATTTCAATCATTACATATCCCTTAAATATGTTTATATATACTTTATTTCAATCACTACATATCCCTTAAATATGTTTATATATATTTCATTTCAATCACTACATATCCCTTAAATATGTTTATATTTCATTTCAATCATTACATATCCCTTAAATATGTTTATATATACTTTATTTCAATCATTACATATCCCTTAAATATGTTTATATATATTTCATTTCAATCACTACATATCCCTTAAATATGTTTATATATTCTATTTCAATCACTACATATCCCTTAAATATGTTTATATATATATCTCATTTCAATCTCTACATATCCCTTAAATACGTTTATATATTTTTTATTTCAATCACTAAATATCCCTTAAATATCTTTATATACATCTCATTTCAATCACTGCATATCCCTTAAATATATTTATATACATCTTATTTCAATCACTACATATCCCTTAAATACATTTATATATATTTTATTTCAATCACTAAATATCCCTTAAATATGTTTATATACATCTCATTTCAATCACTACATATGCCTTTAATATATTTATATACATCTCATTTCAATCAGGTCTTAGGCGCGATGATAGGAATTTATTTCCATCATGTATAACATCAAACTTTTTGTTTAAAATTTCTTCTTCAGAATTCACTATGGTCACTATATTGTATCACAAAAGTAAACAGATTACATCTTTTAGACTTACTATTAGTTTGGTGCCAAAATAATGTCGCTTTTTATATATAGCTGAACGTCAAAAATTATTTTTGCACCAACCTAATAGGTTTACCTTTTTCATCCTTATCCGCTATTGACCATTTTAATTCAAATGCTATTGTATTCTAATGTACTTCTCTTCTGATTTTTGATATTTATTCTTGTATTACCCTTCTTTCTAATCTTGTCATCAGTTCGAATTAGTTCCTTCTCTGCTCCAATGTTAAATGATGTAATATGATTTCCGTATCTGTCCTTAAAATTACGTTCACTTCTCCCTAAGTATATCTTTTTTATTATTATCCACCTTAACTTCACATTTGTAGACAATTCCAGAAATTAAACAATTGCCCTCCAATGGACATTCGTTAGATATTCTGCAGTTACATTTTTTCAGAATATTTAATTCGACTGATTCAATCAATGTGTATGTGTGCGAAATTTTGTCATTTTCTTTTAAATGCTTAGCTCAAGTGTTTATAACCAAATCGACGGTTTATTTAATACATCTCACGCACTTACAACCTCCCCCGCCCTCACCCCGGTTCGAAATATAAAGGGGTTGAAATTAATGTTGTACGTGTGACCCCTTTGAAGTCAGTTTTATTATACCGACGTTGTTAACGCCATCTCTTTGATCTAGATTGGCTGGCTGTGAATGATACACACTTTACACGTCACACCTTTCGTCCATTACTGCGAAAAATTTTTAAAGCGTAATTGATAAAATATGAATATATATATATTGGCATCTTAATGAATGCACTTGGTTTTGTGATATTTGTGTGTGTGTGTGTGTGTGTGTGTGTGTGTGTGTGTGTGTGTGTGTGTGTGTGTGTGTGTGTGTGTGTGTGTGTGCGTGCGTGCGTTTTTATTACCGACGATAAACATCTTTTTATTCCGCGGTTGTTTTGACCACGTGTATAAACAAAGCTGAAATCGACAAGCGAGAATTATTACAGTCCATCCATTTCAAAATGTTTCTTGTTTTAAATGCATTCAGTTTGAGTGACTTGGCGGATAGGTAGGTCTGTCACACTCCTTTTGTAAATCCCATCTTCAAACACCTAAATTTAATGGACGCAACTTTTAATTTAGATGCATCCAATCAGCTCTATAAAAATCTACGTCCATCGCTAGGTCGGTCAGGCTTGTCAACTTTGGAATAAAATCTTAATTGGTTTAAGTTTCAGATAGCACTTTCGTTGGTCCGTCACACTTAAGCTGGAAATAGCTTTTTATTCATCGCAAAGCGCACAGATTGAATGAACGCATCTTAAGAATAAGCATCGTTTCTGATTTCCTTTTTTGTTTGTTTACTAAGGTTTTTATTTTTCGTTTTTCCTGTTCTTCCTCTCTTTTTCGATCCGCTTTTCCTCTTCTTTTTTCTTTCTTTATCCCTCCCTGCTCCTTCCTCATTTCTTCTTCTTCTTCTTCTTCTTCTTCTTCTTCTTCTTCTTCTTCTTCTTCTTGTCCTCCTTCCTCCTCGTCTTCCTCGCCCTTTTTCTTTTTTCTACTTCCTTTTCTTTTTTGTTCTCTTCTTCTTCGTCGTCTTCTCTTCTTCTTCTTCTTCTTTTAATTCGTCTTCTTCTTCTTTGAATGCTTCTTTTAATTCTTCTTCTTTTTTTAATTCTTCTTCTCCTCCTCCTCCTCCTCCCCTTTCTATTTTCTATAATTTTTTTCGTTCTCTTCTTCGTTTTCTTTTTCTTCGACCATGATATTTTTACTTCCTTCCTCGTCTCCCCCTCTCTTCTTCTTCTTCTTCTTCTTCTTCTTTATCTTCTCCTTCTTTTTCTCCTTCTTTGTCACGCGCTTTTTCTACATTTTCTTCTCCTTGTTCTTCCTCTTATTTTTCTTCTTTTTCCTTCATCTCTTCGCCCTCCTCCTTTTTCTTTTTCTACTTCTCTTTTTGTCCTTTCATGTTTCTTCTTTTTCATTTTTTTTCTTCTTCTTCTTTTTCTTCTTCTTCTTTTTCTTTTTTTTTTGCTTTTCTTCTTGCTTTTTCTTGTTCTCATTTTTCTTCTTTTTTTCTCGTCTGTCTTCTACTACTTAACCACAGTAGTAGTAGTAGTAGTAGTAGTAGTAGTAGTAGTAGTAGTAGTAGTACCCGTTTTATATACTTTTCTACAACGCCATGCAGAAAAAATAATTTTTCGGCTCGTTTCTGTCCATTTGTCCGACGTTAAACAAAATTTCTTCCAGAATGTTTGATCGTGCCTTAATGTTTCGACCAATTTCTTGCGATATGATCCCCACTTCCCAACCTTCCGAATACATCCTACTGGTTCTCCACGAAAAGAATTTTTTTTTAACTTAAACGTTTGTATTCATAAAAGTCAACGTATGAATAATATTAAGGAAATGTTCCACATTCATTCAACAAATTACATATTCTATAAAGAATACAAGATTTTAATATATATATATATATATATATATATATATTAAAATCTTGTATTCTTTATAGAATATGTAATTTGTTGAATGAATGTGGAACATATATATATATATATATATATATATATATATATATATATAAATAAGGGGGTAGTCACCAACAATGTGTATTTTTTAACATTATTTTATTATTCCGTGTCTTCGTTTTTCATTAAGAATTATGTTTAGATCATTGGAATAATATTTTTAAATCATTGAAATCATTTTTAACGCGTTTCAGACGTTCTGTGAAGCGTCCTCGTCAGAAATTATTTAAATCTTTCTTTCGTTGGAATTTCTTAACCCATTTTATATATATATATATATATATATATATATATATATATATATATATATATATATATATATATATATATATACGAGCAAACAGTTAATAAAACATGTTAAAAAACACTTTGAAATGAGTTAAAACATATTTAATCTGAAAAGGAAACACTGGATAAGTGGACTATCCACTTATCTAGTGTTTCCTTTTCAGATTAAATATGTTTTAACTCATTTCAAAGTGTTTTTTAACATGTTTTATTAACTGTTTGCTCGTATTATAAGCTCTATCTCCTATTTGGTTTTATCGAGCTTTTACATCTGGCTGAGATAACTTTATAAATATTAATTCTTTAATATTTATAATATACTTTAATTTTACATCTTGGATCATTTTGGTAAATTTAATTGTACTTTTTTATTTTATATATATATATATATATATATATATATATATATATATATATATTAGTTTAAGCGCGAATTCTATTCATACAAATATATATACACATACAAAAATATTATAATGACCGATTAATTAGTTAAGGCGAGAATCCAGCCAATACAAATTTATAAACATATACACATACGTAAAATTCATAATGATCGGTTAATTCGTTTAGGCGCGATCATATCTATACAAATTTATAAACATATGCACATACATAAAGTAATAATGATCGGTTAATTAGTTTAGGCATACATCCTGTCCATAGAAATATATAATCATTTATAAACATATGCATATACATAAAATTCATACTGATCGGTTACGTAGTTTCTGCGCAAAACCTGTTCTTATAATTATATAAATATATACACATATATAAAATGCATAATGATTGGTTAATTAGTTTAGATTAGAATTTTATTATCCGTACAAATATATAAACATATGCGAATACAAAAAATTGATAATGATCGGTAAATTAGTTTCAGCGCGAATTCTATCCACACAAGTATATAAACACCTCATATTATAAGATCTTTTCCTGCCTTGACATAATTTCAAATTTACTTCGTAGCCTAGTGTGGGATGCTCTTTTTCTCACAGAACAGACGTTGCAAGCCTGTCTCTGCTTTATCGTTATTTTCATGGCAAGTGTACGTCTGAGCTCCAATCTATGGTCATCGCTCGCCAAACTTTCACGAAAAACACTCGTCTGTCTGCACCACTATCAATAATTTCTCCCACTCTTTATCTGTGCCTAAACCTAAACGTAGAGTTCATGAATAAAGCTTCTTTCTTAGAACTGCACGTCTATGGAACTATCTTCCGTTTGCCTGTTTTCCAGCTGACTATAATTTAGTAGTCTTCAAGTCCAACGTAAACAAATTTTTGAGGAACCGTCCCCTTAAATAATCCAATTTACCAAATCTCCATTACTAACGATTACTACGATATTATCCCATTGATTACTGTATACTCAATAAATCGTATCCTCGAGTGGACTCCAGTGACTCATATGTAAAAATAAACATATATTCATAAAAAATTAATAATTATTGGTTATTAGTTTAGGCATGAATCCTATCCACACAAATATATAAAACATTTGAATAACACTGGGCGTAGAGCCATTAATAATTTTTTTGTTGTTTTCTTGTTGTTTTTTGTTTTGTTTGTTTTTTGTTGTTTGTCTGTTTGTTTTTTTATAGTTTAATCATTTATTATTAAATGGGAAATAAAAATATTTTTCTTTTCTTTTCTTTTCTCCCCCCCTCCACCCTTAGCTCTAATCTCATGTTTAAAAGCATGAATTAGACAAAGGGGAATAAATAAGAACGAGGACGAAGGAGTAGGAAAAAAACGCTATCAAGACGTCTTTCGGCCGACACTTTTCAAAATGAGCGGCAGCAACAACGAGAAAACATCATTTAAACACGCGATCAAAAGACCATAAATTATTAACGAGAGTATGAAGAAAATTAGTACTGAGCAAAAGAGAAAAAAGAAACAATCTCATCAAACACTCATGAGTTCCAAACTATAAGAATGTCCGTGTTGCTTACACAGAGGCGGTTGGCGAAAATTAATAGATACAGCCTCGAGAATTTTAAAGTGAATTTTCGAGCGTGCTCTTTGTAAAATAGAGAAAGTTTCATCCGTGTGTCGTCCAATGCAGATCTAGCACTGCAATAAACGTTCACCGATGGCCGACTTATGAGCCTATACATGGCCGGATGTTGGACTTTTTTTTTTTTTGCCTACGTATCGAAGGTAGGAGACGTTGGGAAATGCTAACCTCGAAACGCTGAATGGTATGCCCAACGTAGCCAGTCCCGCACTGGTCGTTAAAACAATACACCACCATATGCTATTGAGTGGTAGGGATACCATCATTTCAAAAGCATTTCTCTTCCTTAACACCGTTCAAACCTGAGTTGCAAAATAGAAACGTGAAACGGCTGTAAAGATTTTATATGAAAACTCCTGGCTTTTGACATCAATCCACTAGAGCTTCACATATAGGAGACATTTTTGAGGGGGATAAATGAATGTACTTGGTTATTTATATTAATAATCGTTGAGCTTAATCAACTGAGTCAATTAATATTGACTTTGGTTTAATTAAATTGCTATATGAACATTACAGGGATTTAATAAGAAAATATTTGTTTAAAATCATATATATATATATACATATATATGCATATATATATACTTATATATATACATATATATGCATATATATATACTTATATATACATATATATATACATATATATACATATATATACTTATATATATACATATATATATACATATATATACTTATATATACATATATATGCATATATATACATATATATACATATATATACACATATCTATATTTTTATAAAGTAATAGGGTTCGTGTGTTTCTGTCTGTGTGTACAGCTCTCCATCATCAACGAAATATAAAGGAGGTAAGAGGGTAGATCTCTCCTGGTAGAGAAACATTAGAACCCATTTTAGGATGTTTCTGTTATAGGAGACATAAGAATCTATGCCTAATTTGTTTATATACTAGTCTACAAACCACCCCCATATCGAATGACTTATGCTCATTTGCATATCACATTATATTAAATCTCTTTAACTAATTACCTCGACCTTATTACGTATTGGAAATATTCTAATCATTTCAACTGTACTATTTACAAAGTCTATTTAATATTTAATTATTTAATATATTTTCATTTAATTTTATATTCGATTTATTTCACTTTACGTATATTATCAAAACAATTCATTGGCGAGCAAAGCTTTATGTTTTGGGATTGTATTGAAAATGTAATGGAAATTTCAATTTCGTTCCGTTTTAATCTTTTATATTTTACTTGCCAATATAATTGAAAGAATACAATTCAACTATCGTAATTGTATATAAATAAACAAAAACAAATATTTTAAAATAAAACTTTATTAAAAAAGAAATAATTTTATTTTTAAATGAAAAAAATCAATTTAGTAAAATAATTGTATTAAACACCCCCAGCCTTGTCAGCAAACCTGTAAACCTATAAAAGTTAACATTTCGAATGTAAACAGTGATTTTTCGATTTTGTTAGCGCTTGCCGCAATTAAAGACAATTAAAACGGAACTAACTTTATTTCCATTCTATTTTTTAAACAACCCCCAAAACATAACGCTCTCTTCCAGTTATAGCCAATTTTTTTTTAATTAAATAAAACAGGTCAAAATAAACAGATAAGCGCATTTTCTTTTACATTTTTCTTACAACCAACGTTGTCATTTTAACCAACTGCAGGATACCGTTACTTTTGTGGGGTTGTTTTGAAAATGGCACGGAGATTATAATTTCGTTCCAATTTAATCTTTCTGGTCGAGCCTATTTCGAAAGCCTGTTTATCATAGATTTGAACTACAAATAATTTATTACATTTTGATTATTACTATCTTAAGACTTAAAGCTTATATTTATTTCATTTTTCTATTTATATATTGAATTAGTTATTTCCAGTCTTATTTAAACTTAGTGCTTTCTTTAAACCGGATGAACCTTTTATAAAGGAATTTAGGAAAACTCGTCCCGGGAAAACTCGTCTCCGGAAAACTCGTCTCCGGAAAACTCGTCTCCGGTAAACTCGTCCCCTTTCGCTAGGTAGGAAAACTGGTCCCTAATTGAATAAATATCGATTGAAAACACATTTTATGATCGTTCTTGAAGGAGATATTGTTTTTTAAAATAAACTATAGCCCCCCCCCATAATATTTTTAAAAAAATATTTTTACTTGTTTAATGTTTTTTTTTTTTTTTTTTTTTTTTTTTTAAATAAAATCGATTTTCTAAGTGTCCGTTTTCTACCTAACTGGCTAAGTTCTTAGTGGTTTAACTTATTTTAAAGCGTTTATTATGTTCATACAAAGTTAATTACAATTTTTTTTTTGTTCTTATTTTAACGAATGTTTTTTGGAGTCATAAAAACAATAAAAAAAACAAAACCCAAAAATTAAAAAACAGGGAGCGATTCGATTCTTCGTTACGCTTTTGGTTTTGTTTTTTAATTTAGATAGTTTTTTGTTGTTATGTTTTTGTTTTCTGTCATACCAAATGCACTCATGCGTTATTTAAAATTATGATTTTATCAATTATCAACATTTATTGTCGTCCTGTCAAATTTTGCAAAAATTAACTAATAAATTAAAAGCGAAATATTTTTTGACGCGAGAGATGCCATGTGTTAACAATCTCTTGTTAACTCATTTTTAATTTTTTAAATTTTTACTTCAAAATTCTAAAATCAATCATTAAGAGAGAAAGTAATCACTAAATAAATTTATTAATCAATTTTATTGAAAACTCCGCTACCGTTTATCAAGAATCTTTTTAATTTCATTTTTTGTTGGTTGCTTTTCAAAGGGAGATATAGGTTTTATCCCCCCCCTCTCTCTCTAAATTATATTTTAAAAAATATTAAAATTTATTATTTTCTTTTAAAACCCAAATCTCCCTCAGTAATTTCTTTAATTTTCTATTTTTTAGCGATTATCAAGACCCCCTAAGCATTATTTCTCGTTCTCCCGTAACACTCGACCGACATGTTTTTTGTTTGTTTTCTGTTTTTTTTTCTTCGCCAAATAAACGATTCCAAATAAATAAATAACATAGTCGGCGAAGTAGAAAAATCGATTTTACCCTTTTATAAACAACAGTAAGTAAATTCGGGTTTGTATTACTGTACACATAGATTCGAAAAAGTTGTCAAAAAACAAATATATAACAAATAAATGTTACCAAAGGCAAGATAAGTTACTTTTCTACCTAACTGGATATATTTTTTGTGTTTTTATTCAGTGTAACATGCTTATTCAGCTCGAAAAACATGCAATGTTTACCGATGTATTGGAAAATTCAAAATGGCAGCCGACTGTCTCTCGGAGAGGGTACGTTTGGGAAAAGGTATTATAAATAATAAACTAGATAAAATACTGTTAGAAAACAACCGAATACATGTCAACTTATGTCACGGTAACATATATTGAGCGAATTTCTAACAGTATTTTGTCTAGTTTATTATTTATAATACCTTTTCCGAAACGTACCCTCTCCGAGAGACAGTCGGCTGCCATTTTGAATTTTCCAATACATCGGTAAACATTGCATGTTTTTCGAGCTGAATAAACATGTTACACTGAATAAAAACACAAAAAATATATCCAGTTAGGTAGAAAAGTAACTTATCTTGCCTTTGATAACATTTATTTGTTATATATTTGTTTTTTGAACACTTTTTCGAATCTATGTGTACACTAATACAAACCCGTAAATTCTTTTTATATTAATATAAAAAAAAATATGCGGTCTCGTTTATGAACATAATAAACGCTTTTATTAAAAACACAAAAAAAAACATTAAACAAGTAAAAATATTTTTTTTTAAATATTATGGGGGGGGGCTATAGTTTATTTTAAAAAACAATATCTCCTTCAAGAACGATCATAAAATGTGTTTTCAATCGATATTTATTCAATAAGGGACCAGTTTTCCTACCTAGCGAAAGGGGACGAGTTTTCCCGAGACGAGTTTTCCGGAGACGAGTTTTCCCGAGACGAGTTTTCCCGAGACGAGTTTTCCCGGGACGAGTTTTCCCGGCACCTTTATAAAGATATGAGTTTAACGTAAAGAACACGAACAAGGTTTTATTCAACTGAATTTCTTCCAGTTTACTAACAAAATATATAAATTTAAAAGAGATATAAATAATAAAATAAAAAGGTTATGTAATTTAAAAGAAATACACGTACTCACAAAAGCAGAACTTTTTTTTACACATTTTTTTCTTTAAAACCATAACAATGAGACTAACAATTACCTAGATCTTAGTAATTATTTGTTTTAATAGAACTGTTTTAATTGTACTGTTTACTTAGTTAACCTAAGTTGGTATTACATTTATTTTACATTTACTTTTTTTTTTAATTATTACTTTTAGACTGTGACGTTTACACCCGGAAGTAATGAGTCACACGTAGGTCGCTTTTATTCATTCCTTTTGGTCAAGATCAAAGTGTAGTATCTGCTCTTCAGATGCTGCACTTCATTTTCTTGTTCTCTTTCGGTGGAGGAGAAATCCTTCACGACTGAGACAATTTTTATTTTTGTACCTTTTCTCCACGTTAAAAAACGACCCTGGTGTCTAACTCTGTCCCGTGGGGAGGCATAATTGTTTATAATTGTACTATTCAGAAATATTATTTATAGTTCGTCCATTTCAGTTAGTATACATTTCCTTTACGCTTAATTAATTTACAATCATTAATATCGTTAAACAATTCCGTTTAAAACCGAAATTATGCCACCCAAACGAAGTAGAAACGAAAGTGAGGAAGAAAGAGTTGCTGCAATTCGCTCCAATGAAAACAATTCAGATAGAGAAAGACGTCTAGAACTTAACAGGATACGTCAAAGAGAAAGGAGAGCAAGACTGTCAGATTTGGAAAGAGAAACCCAACGTGAAGCTGACAGAACTAGACATGCTGTAAGGCGGTTAAATTCATCACAAGATGAAATTCAAGAAAGGCAAAGATATGCACTGGAAAGAGAAGCAATATTACGATCGAATGAATTATATGAGGTAAGTAGACGTACACAAGGTGAGTTGAGAGTGGCTCAACGACATCAGAATGAATCGGAAACCCAACGAAGCTTTCGCCTATACCAAGGGCAACAACGAGAGGCTGCATGGAGAGAGAGTATGACTTTGCCCCAGCAATTGACAGAAAACGAGGCAGCTAGACAACGAATGACTGCTTTGAGACACCATGAAATAGAACACTGCAATAGAAAAGGATTGCTCTACAACAAAAATGACTCTCTCACTACAGCTGATATAGGAAAAATGGACAAAGTATGTCAACATTGCTCAGCTGTAAAATTTAAAGGAGAAACCCCTGGTTGTTGTTGTTCTTCTGGCAAAGTTGTACTTGATAGCTTTCCACCACTGCCTCAGTTGCTTCAAGATTTGCTCTCCGGCAATGGTCCCATCTCTAAAGATTTTCTGCAAAATCTACGCAGTTATAACAATTGTTTTGCAATGACATCATTTGGTCACAAAATTGCGGCAGTACATGGGTGGAATCCTTCTTTTAGAATTCGAGGCCAGGTTTGCCACCAGATTGGGAGTCTTTTACCACCTGAAGATGAAACAGCAAAATTTATTCAAGTCTACTTCTTGGATAGTCTGGAAGAGGAACTACATAATCGGGGACGTGACAGTAGACTCAATAGAGACATTCTCCAAAGTCTGACTGAATTTTTACATGAGAACAACAGCTTTATTTGTCAGCTGAAAACAACAAAGGAGAGGATTGAAGAAGAACACTTGGTAGAACATAAAGTTGTCATAAGGGAAGACCGAAGGCTGCAAGAAGAGCATCCACGGCGATTCAATGCTCCAACAACAACGTATGAGATTGGAATATTAATGGAGAATGAACCAACAGCTAACCGGGATATTGTCTTGCGTTTTAGAAATGATACATTAAAATGGATCTCCGAACTACATCCCCTCTACGATACTTTAATGTACCCGTTAATGTACCCCTATGGTTCTCCATCTTACAACATCTACATGAAGGCATCCAATGGGCGAAAAGTTACCCAACAGCAATTTTATTCGTACCATTTAATGACTCGGCCTGGAAACTATTTTCTCTGGTACCGAAGGCTATTTCAACAATGGCTGGTGGATGTGTACTGCAAGATTGAAACAGAACGTTTACAGTTCCTGAGGCGTGAGCAACAGACCCTGAGAGCTGACAATTATAGCAACTTGAGAGATTCAATTCTTAGGGAGGATGGGAATCCAGAACAGTTTGGTCAACGAGTTGTACTTCCGGCAACTTATACAGGAGGCCCTCGATACATGTTTGAGCGTCAAAGTGATGCCATGGCATATGTTCGGCGAATGGGCCGAGCCGACCTCTTCATCATGTTCACAACAAATCCAAAGTGGACAGAAATTACAGAAAATTGTCTTCAAGGGCAAGACCCTCAGGATCGTCCAGATATTGTTGCCAGGGTTTTCAGGCAGAAGCTAAAAAAGTTACTTGAATTTATTAAAAAGGGAGGATTTGGCAGGTTGAGGGCTTTCCTGTACAGTATTGAATATCAAAAAAGAGGACTGATGGCACATATGGTGCATGGACCTTGTGGACCATTTAATCCAAATTGTCCATGTATGATTGACAACAAATGTTCCAAAAAATACCCAAAAGAATTTCTTCAGTGTACCAAGCAAGGCCAAGACTCTTACCCCAAGTACAGGCGAAGAAAACCAGAAGATGGAGGCCAGACTGGTACAATAAGGATGAAGAGAAATGGTCGGTATGTTAATCAAGAAATAACAAACCAGTGGATTGTTCCTTACAACAAGGTCCTCCTTCAGCAGTTCAACGCTCACATTAACGTAGAAATTTGCAGCTCGATCCAAAGCATCAAATATGTCCTCAAATACGTGAATAAAGGATGTGATCAAGCAGTGTTTGAACTACAAAGAACTGATAGAGCAGCTAACCAACAAGGCCAAGTACAAAGTCACATTGTGGATGAGATCCAGCAGTTCCAGAATGCAAGGTATGTCGGCAGTTCAGAGGCAGCCTGGAGGATATTGGAACATCCCATCCATGAACATTTCCCCCCAATTGTACAACTTTCTGTTCATCTTGAAAATGGGCAGCGTGTCATGTTCTCAGCTGATACTGCTCTGGAACGAGCCCAAGGTCCACCGCCTGCCACAACTTTGACAGCATTTTTTCAACTCTGCCATGAGGATGACTTTGCAAGGGGTCTCAAATACGTAGAAGTCCCTGAGTTTTACACTTGGAACAAATCGACAAAGAAATGGATGAGAAGAATGCGTGGGGTACAAGTTGAAGGTACTGAAAATGATGATGTATGGAAGGCACCATGCATTGGGAGAATCTACACGATTAGTCCAAAAGCAGGGGAGTGTTATTTCTTACGCCTGTTGCTCAATGAGGTTGCTGGTCCAACTTCATTTCAAAATTTGCGAGCATACAATGGTCAGGTGTTTGAAACATACAGAGCAGCGTGCCTTGCTCGAGGCCTTCTAGAAATTGACCATCACTTGCATCAAGCAGTAGGAGAGGCAAGTGCCACTCAATCACCTTCTAATTTGCGAAGCCTATTTGTGATAATTTTAACAGCCTGTGAGCCAAGAAATCCTCTTGAGATCTGGATGGCTTTTCGTGATGTAATATCTGAAGACATTCTTCACAGATACAGGCAAGAAGTTAACAATCCAGAAGCAGATTTTAATGAGGACATCTACAATAAAACTCTTTGTCTAATTGAAGAAAAAGTTCTCCTTATGTGCGGTCAACCATTGGCAAGCTATGGATTACCTGCACCAATGCAAGGGAGAGATGAAAGACTCGCGAGAGAGTATCAACGTGAAGTTACTTATAATCTTGAAGAACTTCCCTACAAGCAGAAAATATGCAAGAAAAACTGACCGATTCTCAAAGAGAAGTTTACAATTCATTCATGGCAATGTTGGAAGCACAAGGTGAAATGAACAAAAACATGATGTTTCTTGATGCTCCAGGTGGTACGGGCAAGACTTTTGTAATCAATTTGATCCTTGCAAAGATTAGATCCATGAGAAAGATTGTGCTTGCAACAGCATTCAGTGGCATTGCTGCTACTCTACTACAAGGTGGCCGCACTCTTCACAGCACTTTTAAAGTACCCTTGGATACTCATCGAATGGATCAGCCAGTTTGCAAAATTACTGGTAACTCAGCCTTGGCAAATGTAATTAGAGACACCTCTGCAATCATTGTAGATGAAGCCCCAATGACGCACAAGAGTGCTTATGAAGCAATTGACCGAACACTGCAAGACATCACAGGAAACAAGAATCCCATGGGTGGCATTCCAACCTTATTTTGCGGTGATTTCCGTCAAATCCTCCCAGTGGTTAAAAATGGCACAAGGGCTAACATTGTCAATGCAAGTTTGAAACAATCCTATCTCTGGAGGCACGTTATAGTGAAGAGACTGACTACTAATATGAGAGCCTATATCTCTGATAACACAGCTGCAGCAGACTTCTCAAAATTGCTTCTCCAAATCGGTAATGGTCAGTTTCCTATCACTTCTTCACCTGACACAATTAAGATTCCAACTGCGCTTGGTAAATGTGTCGGTAATCAGAAGCAACTGAAAGACAAAGTGTACCCAGACCTGCAAAACAATGGAAAATCACCGGATTGGCTTGCTGAGAGGGCTATTATTTCGCCATTAAACAGCAATGTGAATCATTTGAACAATTCAATAATGGATGAATTTCCAGGAGACACAAAGCAATACAAGTCAGTTGATTCAGCTACTAATGAATATGAAGCTGTTCACTACCCTGTGGAGTTTTTAAACTCTTTGGAGATATCTGGAATGCCTCCACACATTTTAAATCTCAAAATTGGATCGCCAATCATGATTCTTCGATCCTTGGAACCGCCAAAAATAACAAACGGAACCAGATGTGTTATCACCAGATTGCACACCAATGTACTTGAGGCCACCATTTCCTGTGGTCCCTACAAAGGCGAAACCGTTCTACTGCCAAGGATCCCCTTAGTTCCATCGGACTCAGTACTTCCATTTAAATTCCGGAGACTCCAATTTCCTGTGAAGGTGTGTTTTGCAATGAGCATAAACAAAAGTCAAGGTCAGACATTTAACACCATTGGCGTAGACTTGACATCAGACTGCTTCAGTCACGGTATGTTCTACGTCTCCATCAGCCGGACAGGAAGTTCAGAAAAACTCTACATTCTGGCTCCAAATCAAAGCAGCAGAAATGTAGTTTACCCTGAGGCTCTTTAGTGAAAAGTTCGAGAAATGGATATGAGGAAAAACTGACATGATCTGATTGTGGTAAGTTTTTAGTATTGAATGTGCAAGATAAAATTTAAGCAAGAGTTGAAAATGACTTCAATGAAAAATTTACTATGTAACATCAAGTAACCTTCCTTTTTGATGAAAATGTTTTGTGAAGTTCCTGATTGAATTTCAGTCACTACAAGAGGTAGTTAAAATGTTAATCACCTTATGCAATCGTTGCTCTTACAACATCAACTTACTGGAAAGGTGCCCACAGATTTTGGTACCCGAGTGCGCAACAAAGCTCCGTGCGAAGCACGGGTATCTTTGCTAGTATATACATAAATATATACATATATATACATATATACATATATATACATATGTACATATATACATATATACATATATATACATATATATACATATATACATATATATATGCATACATATATATATACATATACATATATATATACACATATACATATATATATACATATATATATATGTGTATATATATATATATATATATATATATATATATATATATATATATATATATATATATATACGGTTGTTAATTTATTTATTTTTTATTAGCGATTCTGCGGGGGGTTTTACGCAATTTATATTCTCGTCGCCTCTATTTTTGTTAATCTTATTAATTTTTAATTTACTAAACATTTGAAAATTTGATTCAAATAATTATTAAATAACACGCGTGTCCATGGATAACTTTTGTGTAAAAATATTTTGTAGGTATTTAAATAAAATATTGAAATGTTTAATAAATAAAAATTGATAATATATCTATCTATCTATCTATCTATCTGTCCATCTATCTATCTATCTATCTATCTATCAATCTATCTATATAAAAGTGAACGTGTCTGTGTGTCTGTGTACATTTCCCCACGCAATAACTCTGTCAATTTTTAGTCTACAGACTCGAAATTCGATATACAGGGTACTGAGATTTGGGAAAATTGATCTGATCGGTTTTTGGCCAGAAATTTGCCGATTAAGGGGTCAATGTTCTACGATTTGACCTTTGAGAACTCTACCAAATTTTTCCAACAATGTTGTGTCTACGCACTTGAAATTTTAGATATAGGTTCCTTGGACATGGATTTAACCTAATAACTGGATTTAAGCCCAAAACAATCAATGTTAAGGGGTGATAATAGGGGTCAAAGTTAAAAAAAAAAAAATTGACCTCTGCGGTCTCTTCTAAATTACTCAGACAATTTCTTGTCTAAATATTTGAAATTTTACATAAAGGGTATTCAGACATAGGGCAAGCTTTTTCATCAGTTTGGGTCGAAAATTTTTAGTTACTAATATATAAATGTATGCATGTATTCTGTTTGCATGTCTGCCTTAAACTTTCAATAGAAGCGACGGATTTTACCAAGATTAGTATCGTCTTAAAGTTCGACCTTTCATACGACAAATATCGAAAAATTGGCTAAAACCATTAATATCTTCCTCTTCAACTAGGCACTTTTCTACAGGGGGGGGTACTTTTTTGCCGATATTTTTTAAAGTTATCCTCTCCTTTAGATTGTCTAGCCTTAATATTTTAAAATGTCGCTTCCGGTTTGGCGGTGGTCGTAACAACATAAACGTTAGGTTTTACCCCGTTCTTTTCCTCCTTTGCGGTACGGGATCGAGCCTGTCTTCCTACTACCACCTTTTTTTTTTTTTGCTCAACATACAAATCCAAACACCCGACCAACGCCGGGCTGAAATGCTAGTATATCTATAAAAGTGGAAGTGTTTGTCTGTCAGTGTGAGTGCGTGGGTGTCTGTGTACATTTCCCTACGCAATAACTATTTCAATTTTTAGTCTACAGACTCGACATTTAATATACAGGGTACTGAGATTTGGGAAAATCGATGTGATCCGTATGCGGCCAGAAATTTGGCGATTAATGGGTCAAAGTTCAGCGATTTGACCTTTGAAAACTCTACCAAACTCCTCCGACAATTTTGGATCTACACACTTTAAATTTTAGATATAGGATTCCTTGGACATGGATCTAACGTAATAACTCGATTTGAGCCCAAAACAATAAATTTTAAGGGATCAAAGTAACACAAATTGAGCTTTTTTTTTTTTTTTTGCTCAACATACACCTCCAAATACTCGGCCAA
>NC_136510.1:19599694-19604694 GCF_053919585.1 Euprymna scolopes | reverse complement strand
TTTGTTTTGTGTTTTTTGAGAAAGTTTTGTTCAAATTATTGAGAAAACAAGTGAACCTTCCGACTTTAACGAAAGATCCGACATACAGAAAAAAAATGCATTATTTATTTTTTTTCCGCAAAATAAAATAAATAATCTGGCATTCATTTGTTGAAATAAAAAAAAAAAATAGAAATCAACATAAACGTCTCCCGTGAAAATGGATAAAACAGACGACAATGAGCGGAAATATCACCAAAACTATTTTCTTCATTTATTTCTATTTTCTTCATTTATTTATATTTTTTATTCCTTCCTTTTTATTTGCGAGAGGTAGGGGGGGGGCGTTTTGTAATAGAAATTCTTTTTCTCGCAGACATTTTCTTGTTCTTCCTTTTCTATTTGACCGTGAATTTTTAACTTCCTGTCGTCGACGACATTTTCTTCCCCCCCCCCCCAACTTTTGCAGATTGATTTTCTCTCACTTTTTTTCAATCTGTTAAGACTGTCAAGAGGCTGTGATTGTCTCTCGTCTCTTCTGTCAAGCAAAGACTTCACTTTTTGCTCTTCGTCAATTTTTTTTCTATTTGCTACTCCCTCTCCTGCACTCGATCAAAAAAAAAAAATGAAAAAGAAAGAAAAAAGAAATATCTCATATATGATTGATTGACTCCAATCTTTCTTTTTGTCAAAAACAAAAAAAAAAAAAAGAAATTGAAAAACGTGGCTCAATTATTTACGTTATTTTAAACTCTGTCGTCTACCGCAGACACAAGTGTATTCGTAAAAATTTTCACACACACACACACACACACACACACACACACACACACACACTCTCTCTCTCTCTCTCTCTCTCTCTCTCTCTCTCTCTCTCTCTCTCTCTCTCTCTCTTACTTTCGGCCCTCTCCAGGTATTTGTATACGAGATGCCTTCAATAGGTTTCCAGACATTTTTCGTACGGGCACTTTTAACGATAGTACACACACGAAACTCTAGTTCCCTAGTAATCTCCTCCGGCTGCAATGTGCGTGTTATACCGTTCCAACAACTTCTGGAAAGCCCCGTGGAAGTCATCTTGTGTGAGCGTGTCATCACAGCCTCTTTCTTCATCTCAGTTGTCTCATAACGACAGCTTCTAAGGTTTTCCTTGAGCTTAGAGAATACCTAATAGTCACAGGGAGCAAGTTCTGGACAATAGGGAGAGTGGGGAACTGAATTAATCAGCCCGGCCATCTCCCTGCTGTCATGACAACGTCTTTCTTTCTGATCTTCTCTGAGAAACCTTGGAACAAACTTCGCGCAAATCTTCTACATTTTCAGTTCCTCACAAATGTGTGTGTGTACAGTTCCCACACTGACATCAAATTGTGCACTTAATGTCTCTATAGACACACTGCGGCCCTTATCTATGAAATTCTTTTTCTCTCTCCCCCCTCTCTCTCTCTCTCTCTTTCTCTCTCTCACTCTCTCTCTCACTCTCTCTCTCAATTAACGCTGATGTTCTGACTTCCTTACTACTTCCACAACTCTCATCATCCCTTACGGACTCCCTGCCTTCCTTGAATCTCTTATGCCACTCATAACTGATGCTCGATTCATGGAAAATGGTCGAAAAGCTGTCTGAAGCACTCCGTACGATTTTGTGGCATTTTTGCCAAGTTTTAAAAAGAAATTTATTGCATATCCTTCTGCTAAAGTGTCCTCACGTCCAGATTTTTAAAATTCACCACCAGTGACAATCAGGCTTTAATAGGGTGTATTGCAATTGTTGCTGTAGCTGTTCATTCGAGCCTGAAATCATAAAAATTGGCCAGTCATTTCATAAGACATATACCAATAACATACTAAACTTTCAAGAGACCATGACAATTTTAAATGCCTGTACTAAAAAGTCTAAACTTATTGAAGTTACATCGTACGTTTATATATTTGCATGTACATGCTTCAGTCCTAAAATAATTAACCGATCATTATGAGTTTTGGAGCATAGCAGCTACGCGTAAAAAGGTTATTTTTAGTTTAATTTCGTTCCATACAAAGGTTGGAAATAGGGGTAGAAGTCCTTCATGAAAATTAAGATGTTTGTCCAATTTTAACAAACGGTATTAGAAATGAATATTTTCAAAATTGTAGTTTCTTTTCATTATTTTAAATGGTTTTAAAGAACGCAATAGAGACATAACATCCCGGTTGAAAATTAAAGTATTTCAGACTAGCAGGGAGATCCGATGTTGCCCAGGAGTTACTGATGATCAACGAATGTTTCACACTCTCATATTTTATTATCTGGTCCTGGATATGACCTTAAACTATATCCAGTGGTGAGGCCCCGGCTTGTGGGCTTTGGGGAGTGTGGAGTCACCCTTTGATCACCATTGCTCCCAGGTCCACTCTGACCCGGAGTGGTAGTACCTGTTAGGGTTCCAACTATGGGTTAAATAGAAACCGACTTGAAAACAACAAATATATTGTATTAATAATTTTTCCTTCAAAATCTTTGGATTCGGCATTAAATAACCCAAAAAGGGTTGATATGCCGTAAAACAACCATCCAACAAACCAACCAACCAACCAACATATTTTATTGTCATTGAAATCGGTAAATTCGCCCATTTTTCAACATTCTACGCAGTTACGTAGTACACAATACATTGTAATCGACATTGCACTGTAGAGAACCTACTGTTGATTTTATAAAATTATTTTATATAATGGCTTTAATTAAAGTTTAAAATGTAAATATCAATTATCATGCTTCAATTGTGCTATTAAGAAAAACATTCATTTTGAAAACGCCCCTGCCATATTAAAGAGTTTACTGTTGATTTTATGTAGAACCCTTCTGCTTGTGTGGTAATAAAAACTTCTCAAATTAATTTTTAATGCTAGCTGTCACTTTAGTTAAAATCGCGTGTTCCTTCTTCTATTGTTTGTTTCGATAATCGATTATCGATACTTATCGAAGATATTCCAATACAAGACCTATCTGAAAACACTGCCAGGCACATAAAGTATATTTTGTAATTTTTTTTAAATCGGCCTAGCCGTTTAGGAGTATATAGGGAACGTACTCACATACAGAAATACACACACATGCAGGCAAAGTTTCTTTTTTATATATATAATATTAAGGTGGGGGCGGCTTTGTCCGATCGTAAAATACGCTTAAAAATATTTTAATTTTTACAGATTTCGTATATGTAACTATACCAATGTGACACTCATGAGAACTGATTAAAAATAAACTAAGATAAATGTACAAAATGTATAATGATTTTTTCAATTTTGACCCATTTTTGACCCCTTAAAACTATTTAAATCGGCTAAAGATCCATAAAAGAACGGTCCATAAAAAATCCAATAATTTGAGGCCCCTAGCGCCGCGCCGCTCTGCAACTTTTTCTGCTTGTTTGTTTTTTATTTCGCAACTTGGAACGTAATATAATTAATTTAATAAAAACAATAACAGACTTACACTGAATTAGTTGAACTGCTGGTCATCATATAAGATTAACGGTTAAAATAGTGACAGAAAAGGTGGGAGGAATCTTGAAATCCTGGGACAGATTATTTTGAAAATATTTTTGTCTATCATACAAACAGACAGACAAACATAGTGAGTTTTATAAATTAGACTAGAGATTAACATTAAATTTTTTCCATAATCATTATGCACGATTTCCTTAATTCCAATTTCTTATCAATCTATTATTCAAACATTTTTTGGAATAAAAATCATATAATTGATTTTGACCAGCATTTCATTAAGGATTCTAGGTACCACCATAACCTTATGGAAAACCTTTGATCTTTGAAGCGCCTGGTTTGGAGCAAGGATTGAGAGAAAATCCTCTGGGAATAAATCCCATCTCTTTTCAGAGAGACGTAAGGAAACGAAATCAGAAGTTATTATTATTATTATTATTATTATTATTATTATTATTATTATTACTATTACTACTATTATTATTATTATTATTATTATTATTATTATTATTACTATTATTATTATTGTTGTTGTTGTTGTTGTTGTTGTTGTTATTATTATTATTATTATTATTATTATTATTATTATTATTGGTGTAAAGGGGTAGTACCTTTGGCAGATAAGGCGTATACACGGGATTAAAATACAAATAATCCCGATCGTAGTTGGTACACTAGGAGTAGTATCAAGTCGTCTGGAAGGACAATTGAAAAAACTACAAATTCCCGATGTTTTAGGCGGCCTTCAAACCTCTGCAATTATAGGTACCACCAACATCCTTAGGAAAACTCTTGATCTTTGAAGCTCCTGATTTGAAGCCGGGATTAAGGGAAATCCTCTGGAAATGAATCCCATCCCTTTCCAGAGAGACGTTGATAAACGAAATCAGAATTATTATTGGCTCGTAAGGAGCATTAACACAGGTCATAATGGATCTCTCCTTGAGAAGAACCTGTGGTGTTCCCTGGAAGCTGAGTGACAATAAGTCTCCCCAGATTTCCAGTACTCTCCGCCACTTTCGATCACATTTGCAAATGAATTTGCATTATCGCAACAGCCAATTACCATTCATTTCCTGTTAGCAGCGGTCATTTGGTCTCCATTGGAATTTGGATGGCAATAAGCCTTCCCAAGCTCCCAGTTCTCTTGGTACTTGTCCACCGGAAGTATGGCCAGCACTCTCTCCTCGATCTTTCCATCCTCCACGATTCTTCTCGGCTATTTGACATCATTCTTTTTTAGGGAGGGGGCGGTGATTAGGTAATGGGAGGGGATGGGAAGGAGATAGTGAACTTATAAGTATGCAGCTTCATTGTTCTTGGTTCTATATTATTATTATTATTATTATTATTATTATTATTATTATTATTATCATTATTATTATTATTATTATTATTTACTCACCAGGAGTAGTTTAACCGGCCATTATCAAAGATTTCTCTTTGAGAACAACTTATGGCGTTCCCTGGAGTCTGAGTGACAACAAGTCTCCTCAAATTTCCAGTACTCGCCACCAGTTTCGATAACTTTT
>NC_136510.1:19567194-19594694 GCF_053919585.1 Euprymna scolopes | reverse complement strand
CTCTTACCATTGATTTCTCGCTGGCAGTGGCCATTAGTTTATACTGGAATTTGAAGCCTCCTCAAGGTCTCAGTTCTATTCGCGTTTGTCCAGCCGAGGTCGGGCCAGCGCTCTCTCCTCGGTCTTTCAGTTCTCCTTGACCCTTCTCGGGCTCTTTGGTATCACTTTTCTATTGGGAGGAACGGTGATGAGACAATGGGGGGTGCATGATGGGGTGTAGAACTTGTAGATTATTATTATTATTATTATTATTATTATTATTATTATTATTATTACTATTATTATTATTATTATTATTATTATTATTATTATTATTATTATTTATTATTTTTTTTTTAATTTAATTTTTTTTTTTTTGCATAAAAAATTATTAAAACGCGTTTCGTTCCTATATCCGCATTTCACAATTTTAAATTACAACGTTACATCAGCATCGGTCAGCCATGTTGGTTATTCAACTTCCAAGAGCCCATATAGCCCTGATTGCTGTGAGGTTTTATTGAAATTATATAGAACCCTTTATGTGTGCAGGATTTTTGATTACGATTATCAGCAGTAATTTTTATACATTGTCTTGTTTAGTAATTATAAACGTGCACCACTTTCCAGGTTATCTGTTCTGTCTTCGGGAAAGTAGTGGTCCAGCTGTTCTCACACCAGCTATAAATCAAATAGTAAAATAGAGTACACTTTCTAACCTTGGTTGTGCATCTAACCTAGGGAAAAGAAAACTCGCGATAACAAACAAATCGGCGGATGATGAGTACGCAACACTTGCTTCTCTCTAGATACAACCATAGTTTAAAAATTCCACTACGCTCTATCTGTGACAAAAAAACTAAACGCAAATTCCATGGACAAAGTTTCTTTCCTATAACTGTCCGCTTGCGGAATTCTGTTCCGTGGCGCTGCATTCTATGACCGTTTTCAAGTCCAATGTAAACAAATGTGTTGATCCATCTTCTTAAATAATCAAATTACGCTCAATTTTCACCACAACCCATCATTGCAGTGAAGTCTCATCGACCTTAGAGACTCATTAACCTTTATCCTCGAGTGAGCTTTGGCTCCTGATGATTGGTAGAAAAAGGGAACCCTTACAATTATGTTTTATTTGGCCTGGTGTAGTGTTTATAAGCACTGGTTCTTGATGTGGCGTTCTGCCTGGAAACAAAAAAAAAAAAGAAAAGAAAGAAAGAATAAAAGAAAGAAAAAGAAATTCCTCATTGGACAAAATCCGAACACAAACGCGGATTCAACTTCCAGTCATTTTTTACCATCTATTTTTCTTTCTTTCTGAAGAAACAATGGACGTTTCGTTTTGATAAGGTCAACATCTTCCATCTGCCTTTTCTTTCGAACTGACAAGACACATGCGGCTTTTTGACAGTCGCCGTCAGCTCAGACGTATATAACCGCCACCTGTTTTTTGTCTGCCGTCGCTCTACAGCGTCCCACGATGCACGCTCTAAATAGACGCATCAAGGAGAAAGATGACAGAATACTGTGCACACCCACGACTTTTCATTCTGCCAAAAAATCACCTTTACAAAATTAATCATTTTAAAGAGTTTTCCAAGACGTCTTTTTCTTCTTCATGAATTATATCGGAAGCATTGATGCTTATGTCTCATTAGTAATCTCTAGCGTTTACTGTCTCCCCATCATGTTCTTTGCAGTATAGTATCAATAGTAGGCTTCAATCACTTGCTATAGGGGCTATCAGTATCATGTGCCTAACACCAATTACGGAAGAAACCATCATGCTGGTTAACAGTTCATCCAGCACCTGCCTGCTGTAACTTCACATTTTTTTTTCTTTTTTACATGGCGTTGACCACTTATCAAGGCCCAAGTCGGAGAGTCGGGCGGGGGAGGGGTGCTCAGCATTGCCCAAAGGTCTCCCACTGGATAGCGGAGGGTAGAAGATGTCTTACTGCTCCTAATAGGGGAATCGCTTCCACCCGCCACCCTATACAACACATATTATTTCTTAATGATTACCAATCTAGTACTTTCCAAGGTCATCGTTGCTTAACTTAAGTGATCTGGCGAGAACCGGTGTGTCAACGTGAGTATGCCATATTTTCTCGTTATAGCTCATTAATTTTCTTCATTTTTTTTTTTTTTTCAAAACTTGGTGAGAGGTATTTTGTTGACTTAGTGGATATCGTTTGTGACTATGCGATATGCTATTCCTGTGACAATATTAAGGTGAGAATTAGTAGATAACCCAACAACAAGTCAAATGTGATTTGGTTTCATCTGGAA
The DNA here is from genome assembly GCF_053919585.1 of Euprymna scolopes. Taxonomy (NCBI): domain Eukaryota; kingdom Metazoa; phylum Mollusca; class Cephalopoda; order Sepiida; family Sepiolidae; genus Euprymna; species Euprymna scolopes. The sequence continues at coordinate 19,592,423 of NC_136510.1, read as the reverse complement.
TTCAAGACTGATGGTTTTTTTTTACAAGTTTTGATTCACTAAAGATGGATATTTAATTATTCAAGTAAAACTTTGGGTTTTGGCTTTGTAAAATTAAAACAGTTAAAAGATATTAATAAATTCAAACGGAAAATTGGTAGAATTAAAACAAATAAACGATTTCTAAAATTAAAAAGATAATCCGTAATATGTAAAACAAAAACTGATAAAATATTTAAAATATTTAAAATATTTAAAATATTGGATACTTTGAGATGCGCCATTTGTATATTTTATTTATTTATTTATTTGCAGGCTGTTATCCTCATCTTCATGGTTATAGTTTCACGACGTTTCAGCCAATTATTCATCTGTCCTTCGTTAGGTGGTTAACTGCGACGGGTTAGCAATGATGAATCTCTTAACTGTATCTTCAGCAATCACTACCTTCCATAGTTGTTGTCTCACCAGGTTTTGGCCAAATATTCCTTTGACCGGCTTTGGGTAGGATTGAAATCGCTATCGTCAGACAATGCTCACCCGGAACTGTAGAGATTCAACGTCTCTATCCACTGCGTCACAGGCCCCAAAGGGCGATCAAGGTTGGTCTTATGAATCCAAGTAATAATTTTTTTTATTGTCGGGTCCGTACCAAATTGTTTAATTATTGGAATTCTTTGGAGATGATTAATTTGTATATTTTATTTATTTATGTGCGGATTATTGTTCTCATCTTTATAGTTGTTGTTTCACAGCGTTTCGGCCAATTATTCCTCTAGCCTTCGTCAGATGGTTAACCGCGATGAGATAGGAATGCTGAATCTCTTACGTTTATCTTGAGCAATTACTGCCTTATATATATATATATATATATATATATATATATATATAAATATATATATATATATATACTAGCCTGTGTATCCGGCGTTGCTTGGGTGTTTGGAGGTGTGTGTTGAGCAAACGAAAAAAAAGTGGTAGTAGACAGACAGGCTCGAACCCGTACGCGAAGGAGAAAAAAAAACGTGAAAAAAAAGTGCCGTCTTTGCTGTTGCGCCTATTGCCAAACCGGAATTGACGTATGTTTAAATAAAGGCTAGTCAATCGAAAAGAGGGGATGACTTTCGAAAATATCGGCGAAAAAAGCGCCCCGTCCCTGTAAAAATGTGTCAAGTTGAGGGTGAAGGAATTAATGTTTTTTGCCAATTCTTCGATATTTTTCGCCCGAAGGGTCGAGCTTCAAAATGATTCCGATCTCGTGAAAATCCATTGCATCTGTCGAAAGTTTTAGGCAGATATACAAACATACATACATTCATTCATACATACACACATACATACGTACATACATACATTTAAACAGAGAGGTGAGATTTATATTATAGATATACCTTCTTTTAGAAGTACCAATGCAGTTTGTGTGGTGACCCGTTTTCTGATAGGTATGCAAACGGGCTTCACAAAGTACCATAACTTTCTCTATCTCTAGGATAGTCGAGCTGTATCTTAGTATTACAAGCAGAAAAATTGGGGTCTAAGAAGCATATTCATCCCTGACGAATACAAGGCAAAGGAGAATCTTCTAGACATAAATAAGATGCGTCTTACTCCTTTTTGCATCATAATTGGTTTGATGAAGAATTTTGTGAAGGCAATGAAGCGAATGGCGCTGCCTACATACATTTGTCTACTGTGTTCCCCGCTCTCAATGCTGCTAAGCTCAGGAGAGCATTTTTGTTGCACCTCAGATACGAGAATTGATGAACGATACTGGTCTTGAGGGGCTTCTTTTCTTAAAGAAACTGAGAGCATGGGAAGCATTAAAGTCGGTCTGTATTGACTTCCTTGATAACACACGCGTACGAAATTACCAAGCCTATATTGAGAAGTTGCTGAAGATTTATAAGGATGCCGAATGTCACTCGAAATTTATTTTCTCCATTCCCATCTCAAATTCTTCCCTCAAAACCTTGGAGCAGTTGATGATGAGAAAAGAGAAAGTTTCCAACAAGAGATTACGAAGATGGAGAGTAACTACCAAAGCAAGTGGAAATGTTACAGAGAGTGCATGCGCGTATGAAAATGCATGCGAAATGACGTCACCGGTAAAGGAAAAAAGGACTATAATAGGGAGAAAGTGGATGATCACATTAGAGGCGTGGATGACGTTCGAGAGCGCGTTCGAGAAGTCGATCACGTGAGGAACGTTACAGCGGTAACGAAAGAATGAAGAAATAAATGTCGCTGTACAACAAAAAAGTTGAAGTTTTTTTTCTATTCTTGATCTGCTTTGCGACTGAGGCTACAACGAGTTTGTTCCGGAAAATGTTACTGAACTCTGACATGATGGGAAATTCCTGTTGGGTGCTCTTGTGTGACATCTCAGTGGCAAAATACTCCATATCATATAAGAAAACACATTTCTATGGGGGGTACTATAGATTGAGTACATTGCGTCATCCAATGTTCCTTATCTATCCTGTTTTATTTACATAGATTAAACATTAGATGTATGTATTAATGTGTGTCAAATTATTGAACCAATCAACCCTTAAACTACTGGTCACACAACACTGAAATTGACAGGAAATAGTAATCATACACCAAGGATGGTTTATAACGAGTAAAATCTTGATTCGGATGGATGAATAATGGGTATAGAAATATATCGGCATTTCATTTCAACTTACCAACATTTTTATTAGTTTTACGCATGCGCAAATTCAGTCATGACCGAGAAGTGGTTTAATTTTTAATCTATTTTAATCTATCGGTCCCGTTAGCTCAAACGGTATAGAACGCGACTGGCACCCAAGTCATTTTTCAAGTTCTCATTTACTCCCAAGTTGTATAGATAGATCTGAGTTAGTAAAGAAGTTCAGAATATTATCTTCCTTTCTCCGATTCATTGTTTAAATATTTTATCGAATACCTTTTTGTTTATTTTGGTTTTACTAGATTCCAGGACAAGAATTCATCTAGTCTTGTGGAATATCCAGCATAGTGCCATTACTTGAGCTAACATCACTTAGATAAGGTACATGATCGCGTTGCCACACCGGTTCTCGCCAAATCACCGAAGTTAAGTAACATTGAGCATGGCCAGTACCAGATGGGTGACCATTTGGAAGGCGAGGCGCTGTATGTACCACGAGGTAAAATACCAGGTTGAAACTGTCCTTCTCTCGAGGGTAGATTGGCCTCTCTTAGCCGTGGTAAGCAACCCATCTAGTGATAGTGTCACGATAAAAAGAATACCCTTGATAACCCTAGCGAAGCATCAAGTATTTAGCTACGGACAAGATTTGAATTACACTATAAACTTGTGTAGTGAGTTCAATCTCGGCTGCGGTTGCATGTTATGTTTACGTTTTTTAAGCACCATCTATCATATTAAACTCACCGGTCCGTTTAAATGTATGTATGTATGTATGTATGTATGTATGTCTCGCAAGACATTTCGACAGAGGCGACGGGTCCTGACGAGATCAGTATCATTAAGAAGCTCGACATCTCGAACGACAAATATCAAAAGCTTGGCTTAAACATTAATTCCTTAACCCTAAACTTGGCCGTTTTGTACAAGGAGAGGTCGATTTTTTTTTTTTTTTTTTTTTTTGGCTGACATTTTAGCAAGTCATCTTCATCGTTGAATTGATTTCGGTTAATTTTGACGCTTTAGACTTCCGGTCACGTCATGGAGACATCGGCTAAGACGTCAGATTTGCTTCCACTTTTTTTCCGTCATTGCGTCACGGGTTCGAGCCTTCCTACCACCCTTTTTAAAATACCTCTCTTCATCCGTGCTGCCTACTGTTGTTTTGATTCCCTCTCCACGCTGCTATAATTTTTTTTAACACCTCTCTCTACATTCACGTGTTCGAGCCTGCCTGACTACTACTACTTTTTTTTTTTGTTTTTGCTCAATACACCCCCAAGCAACTGAGCAACGCCGGGTATCAAGGCTAGTCTATAATATAAATCTCACCTGTCTGTTTAAATGTATGTTTGTATGTCTGATTAGAACTTTCGACAGAGGCGACGGATTTTCACGGGATCCGTATTGTTTTGAACATCGGTGCTTCGGACGACAAATATCGAAAAATTGGCTTAAAACATTAATTCCTTCACCCTGAATTGGACACTTTTTTACAGGGAAGGGTACTTTTTTCGCCGACATTTCCCAAAGTCATCCCTACTTTTCGATTGACTAGCCTTAATTTAAACCTACGTCACTTCTGTGTTTGGCGATGGACGCAACAGCAAAGACGTCACGTTTTGGTTTTTTTTTTCGTTCTTTTCCTCCTTCGCGGTACTGGTTCGAGCCTGCCTGCCTGCCTACTACCACTTTTTTTTCTCTCAAAACACACATCCAAACACCCAAGCAACGCCGGGCACTCAGTCTAGTCTATTTTATAAATCTCACCTGTATGTTTAAATGTGTGTACGTTTAAATGTATGTATGTATGTATGTATGTCTTACACTTTTCTCAACAGTATCGGACCGGGTGTAAATCGGTACTGTCTGAAAAATCGAATAATCTGTAAAAATTAGAACAAACGTTCAATTATTTCATCTAGAAATACACGTTCACAATGAGGAAAGATAGCAAAAAATCGTTCTTTCATGACAGTTTAGCTAAACACGCATGTGAGAAAAAACGTTCTTTCTTGAATTAGTTTAAATTTAAAAAAAAAAACGGTATTACTTCGCTGGTTATAGTGACAGCGTCGCTATCTTAAGGTTGGACGTTCGCGCCAACATATCAGACATTTTTTTTTTTCGATTTTTAAAGTTTAAATATTTAAACAGGGTTTAAGTATTCCATTTTTTTTTTTTTCGTTCGCTTATTCTTTATTTTGCATCACGTTCGCTGTTTTTTTTTTGTTTTTGTTTTTCCGATTTTTTAAACAGGATATTTTTTTGTTCGCTTATTATTTTATTATTTTTTTATTAACCTCCTCCCCCCCCCCACGCATACACACCTCACTACACCCGGGCAACGCTGGGTACCCCCGCTAGTTCCTCATAAAGGCCAGTGTGGGTTCGGCATACAGAGGAGATTATATTTGGCTGCGAATAAAATGTCTTTTGGAATATTTGTTCAAGTTTTACTTGTAGAAAAATAATCCTCATGCCATGTTGTACAAATCGACCTTAGACACTCGAGGACAGTGTTTAATCGGCATTCAAGTTCTCATGTGTATGCCTGTGTGTAAATCGTAGCTAAATATAAAACAATCATACTGTCTTGATGGGATTGTGTGCCTGTGCGTATATGTTTGTGTGTGTACGCGTGTGTATGCGTAAGAATATACTTATATAAACATACCACTTCAACGAAACCTGCAAAAAATGTTTCTATTATAAAAATTAGAATGAAAAAAAATAAATAAACGAACAAATCGGTATTCTGGAACCCTTTTAATATTTTACCCCACCTTTGTTTTCCAAATCGCTGGCCCCCGGGGGGGGGGGGTTCAGATCCCTGAAAAGATAGACCTCGCAAATGGATCAAAGTCTTTGATCTTGGGGAGGGATTTTCGAGCGCGTACATGACAACGGAGCTGGAAGAAAACAAGTAGGTCCGGAAGAATTTAACAACAACAAAAAATTCTTAGAACCGAGGAATTGGGATACCCCCCTTCTCTCAACCTCTACACCCTAACGTTCGATTCTTGGCTCTAATTAATTCCAAATAACAGTATTAAAACGGTTCTTCTCGCCTACTCTTCTCGCTTAACTCTGTTTATCTACGAAGAAGACACCAGGAAGTCAGAAGAAAGAACGAAAGAACAAAACAAAAAAAAAAAACAACTAGAAATCAAAGTCGAAATAAAGACCAAAAAAATGGGCGTGAATTCTAGAAGTCGTTTTAACAGGTGCGAGTAAGTTTCGAGCGGTTTTCATTTTCTTTCCGCCATCACGGTGGTCGCTCTTCTATTTTTTAAGTCCGAAAAAGACTTAGAGATTTTGCCGACAGATGACAGGTTGGAAAGAGTCAAGAAATAAATATTGGCATCGAGTTACCATTTTCCATCATGATTCTTTCTCTTTTGCTCCATTTATTTCTTCGGCGAAACTTATGTGTTTTAGATGCGTCCAGGCAGTTTTACAAGTGGGTTCGTCCGTTGGCCGATCTATTTGTCATTATTTTAAAATAGCATTATTCTCGGTTTGTCACGCGTTTGTTTAGAATCGTATTATTTAAGATGCGCCTGATCTCTATAAGATGCCCTGTTTATCTGTCGGTCTGTCACGCTTATTTTTGAAATAGCATTTGTAGATTTGTCCACGGATCTCAAAATTTAATATCGCGTTTTTGGATAGGGGGAGGGGGGTAAGGGCTATCAAGCTTCAATTTATAAAACGCATTTTTATTAATATTGCATTCAATTTTTAAATCACGTTTCAACTTTGATGTGTGTGTTTTTTTTTTACTTGGGAGTCGCCATTTCTCAAGGCCCGAAATCCACTCGAGGATAATGAATGGCTACCATGTTGTATTCAACCGGTAAGCAGGCTAGCTGAACTGTGTTTCACTGACGGGCAGTTCTGGGAAATAAACTTTGTTCATGGAATCTGTGTTTAGAATTAGGCATAGATAGGGAGTAGCAGAAATCATATATAGTTGTCGTAGCTAGTCAAGTGTTTTTTTTTGTGAAAGTTTAGCAAGGTGGAAACATAGATTGGTGTTCAGTCGAGCTCTTGCCATGAAAATAACGATAAAGCAGAGACAGGCTCGCAATGTCTGTTTTGTAGGAAAGAGGCTGTAAGGAAAGGAAAGGGCACCACCTATTAGGTTTTGAAGTCGGTTTTGTACTCTATCAAGGCTGGATATGTCGCGCCGAGCAGCTCCTGCTCAGATGTGCCAACAGTACTCCATTTTAGGGCGTACCTGGCTCTTATACAGATAGAGGATTGCATCGGCATAAAGATACTTTCTGGAGCGGTAGAGTGATCTTATCATTTTCCAGCAAGCATGGCAACATATTTGATGTATGTGTTCTATTTCAGACCATTTTCATTTTCTTTACTCTGTCACGCTCTATATTTTTTTTATTATGTGTTTTTTTCATCTTCACGCAAAAAAGGCACAGTGCCACTTTGATGTAGGGGGCTACCGTCTGGGACATAATTGCAGGGATATTATGAAGGGAGTTGAGCAGTAATATGTCGGTTTACATTACACTTGAACTTCTGCATGTCAGTACAGTCAGTGAAGCGAGGACTCGGAAGGGAATTCCAAAGTCTACCAGTCCGAAGGAAGAAAATATTAGAGTAAGAGGGTTTTCTGGCGTGTAGCATATCTACTGTGTAAAGGTGGGATTTTGTTGTTTGTCGAGTTGGTCGGGGGGGGTTACGTCGAGGGGGTACAAGGGCTTGTAGTTCGTCGGAGCATTTAACAATAAAATACTTGTAAAACAGGCAGAGGGATGCAACATTTCGTAGATGGGACAGAAGCTGAAACCTACCTGACAGTGCGGGACCTATTAGGTTCACGACTCTTTTTTAACTTTGTCTAAGAGTGACAGACTAGTCTACCATAGCGAGTATTTCCGTTATTGTTAAAGAGTTTTTTTTTAAATTATTTTATACAGCTTATTTATTTTGATTTCGATTTATTTGTTTACTTTAATTAATACATTCATTAAAACTATTTTGTCTGCTCGAGAGAGAATGATAAGAAAAGGGCGTGGTCGAGTCTATGTGTGCGTGTGTGTGTGTGTGTGTGTGTGTGTGTGTGTGTGTGTGTGTGTGTGTGTGTGTGTGTGTGTACATATATATTAATTGTTAAATGTGTTTAATATGTTAAGAATAATAACAGGTGTTACATCTTGACCAGGGGGGGGGGCTAGAACCGTGCAAGGCAGAGGTGTTCGTCTCTCTAGATTGTTATATAGGGTAGAACGCTAAAATTGATGTCCGAGAAAAACAGCATGATTCCATTTCCGTTTAATGAAAAACAGTTTTCTTTCTTTTTTTTTTTGTTGCAGACTATGTACTAGTTGACCACTGGTCATGCTCTAATTTGAAATTGTATCTTCTTTGGTCTGTCGTGCTTACTAGTTTATATAAGGTCACACATATTTATAAGAGATGCTGTCTTTCTGACGATCTCTCACGCTTAAGTTTGAAATACTATTTTCTTTTTTAACCATGCTAATTGAATAGACGCACTTTAACAGTTTGTGTTCTTTTTTTCTATACCTCTTCTTCTTCTTCTTCTTCTTCTTCTTCTTCTTCTTCTTCTGTTACCGTTAACACATAACAACAATAACAAAAAACTGTTCTGAAAAAATTAAATTTTGAAAATGTCTAAAATCAATTTTAACGGACAAAAAAGAAATCATGATTGATGAAAATCAAATTACATCGTTTCAAACGAATTAATGAATCCATTTATCAAACTGAATGCATTTTACAGATACGAAACCCCAATTGAAACTAAGCCGATCCCATGTTGACATTAAAAACACGTGCGAAAACATCCAGTTTATATTTGTGCCAATCAATTCACATTCAGTTCACCAATTATCAAAGTTTTGCTTGCGGAAGGACGGGTCCGAAGCTTCATCGTCAAGATTTATTATCGACGCAGGCAGTACCACCGACAGTAGTTAATGTTATGTGATAGTTTTTCAGTTGCTTTACAACAGCCTTAGAGTCTCGTACGAATTGTGACCTTAAAGTTCATCCAATGGTTTGGCCAGTGGGAGTTTTTAAGGATGTAGAGTTGCATTTAAGTTGCAACTGCTCCCAGATCCACTGAATCTAAATGGTAGTGCCTATTAGATCAGTGTTTCTGAACGAATTCCAATGGTCCCCTCTTTAGGTTTCAACTTCACAATACTTGTGTTCCGAATCTGCTTTATTATTAATCTTCCGATCAAAGTCGTTATTCAAAATTAAAAATCTGCTTCATAAGGAAGAACAAACAAAATCAATAAATTGTACGATCGTTTCGGAAACGATGATTTTATTGTGATAGACATTGAGTCTTGGACAATAATTTTATCATATAGTTTTTTTTAAAAAAAAGTCTCCTCATCAGCAAATTATTGGGTGGATTTATTGAAAAGACACCAAAAATAAACTTAGCATTTTTTAAGTAAGGCAGATGTAGCAAGGAAAATATTTAAAATGTAAAGGAAAATGATTAGTTTTTTGATGTTGATAAACAAAGTAAGATAAAATAAAAAGAAAAAGAAAATAAGATAAAATCGGGTTGAAAGTTTAAAGTTAAGAGTGTAAATTTTAAATATTTGTGACAATATATATATATATATATATATATATATATATATATATATATATATATATATATATATATATATATATTATGGCAGTTTAGTTTGGTTTCCTAGAAATACATTAACTGAAACAACATGTGTCTACCAAAAGTGCGCAATGAGTTAACAGAGGAGATACATTAAATTTATTTATACAAACATTAATGGCTACATATGTGCATACATGTTTTTATAATGACCCGTTTAAGGGAAATTCTTGGCCTGATGCTGTAGTCTCCGTTAAACGGGTGATTACAGAAACATGTATATACATGTGTAGCCATATATATATATATATATATATATATATATATATATATATGTATATATATATATATATATATATACTAGCAGTGAGACCCGACGTTGTTCAGAATTGAATAAGAATCAATAAATGTTCCACTCTCCTGTATTTTCATCGAAATCGGTGAAATCGCTATTTTTAATTAAATCGATAGATTGTCTGATCAAGTAAGGGACCAACATACAGTGATTTAGTTCACAATACATTGTAGTCACATAGATTCGAAAAAGTTGTCAAAAAACAAAAAACAAATATATAACAAATAAATGTTACCAAAGGCAAGATAAGTTACCTTTCAACCTAACTGGATACTTTTTTAGTGTTTTTATTTAATGTAACATGTTTATTAAACTCGAAAAACCTTCAGTCTTTACCGATGTATTGGACAATTTAAAATGGCGCCCGACTCTCTCTTGAACGTGGTAAGTTTGGGAAAATGAGTTGCAAATAAGAAACTATATAAAATACTGTTAGAAACCCACTGAATATATGTCAGCCCATGTCATGGTAACATATTGAGCGAATTTCTAACAGTATTTTGTATAGTTTTTTTTATTTTTAACTCAGTTTTCCAAACTTACCGTTTTCAAGAGAGATTCGGGTGATATTTAAAATTTTTCAATACATCGGTAAACACTGTATGTTTTTCGAGTTGAATAAACATGTTACATTAGATAAAAACACTAAAAACTTATACAGTTAGGTAGAAAAATAACTCATCTTGCCTTTGATAATATTTATTTGTTATATATTGGTTTTTGACAACTTTTTCGAATTTATGTGTATAGTAAAACAAACCCTTTATTCAATTTTTAATTATTTTATATAGTTTATTTATTTTGATTTCGATTTATTTTTTAATTTAATCAATACATTTATTTAAACTATTTTGTTCTTCCGAGCGCGAAGGATAAGAAAGAGGTGTGATCGAGTCTATATATATATATATGGCTGACGAGAGCCTAACATCATTTACGTTTTACCATTAACTGGTCCCCTTTATGTTGGTTTCAAAACCGACGGTACCAATGTTTTTCTGAACTTCTGTACTATTAAATAAATATATATATATGTGTGTGTGTGTGTGTGTGTGTGTGTGTGTGTGTGTGTGTGTGTGTGCGTGTGTGTGTATTAATATTTAATTATATTTAATATGTTAGGAAAGAAAACAGGTGGTAGAACTGCAAGGCAGGAGTATTCGTCTCCCTAGGTTGTTATATAGATTGGAACGATAAAATTGTCGCCCGATAAAAGACATGGTTGTATTTCCGTTTGGTAAACACCAGGTTTCTGTATTTTTCTTGTAGACCACCTACTAGTTGACCAGTTACGTACAAATCCCAAGAGCGATAGGAGCCTTCTATCATGTTTGAAAGTAACACAATGTTCAACGAGCAAGATCAGAGATGCGCCGCTGTACAAATTATGCTCTCTATCGATCCACGTTATAACAACAGGAACATTTCCAGCATCTTCAGAATGCATCGCTGGATTGCCGGGAAACACAGGAACGTGTCCAGGGTGATAAAAACAAAGTTTCCGGTCACGGTTATGGTCTTTGGTGTAGTTTCAAGTAAGGGTCACATCATGCCACCTCACATCTTCGAAGTCGGCTTTAAAGTCAACACTAAAGTATACCTCGATGTGTTGAAGAGTGTAGTGCTCCTTTGGTGCAATCATGTGGCCGCTGGCAGACACTGGATGTGGCAGCAGGACTCGCCGCCAGTCCACAAGTCCAAAGAGACCCAGGCTTAGGGCAGAAGGAGTGCTACGAATTTGTACCCTTCTCTCACTGACCCCCTCCTCTCCTGGCCTGAACCAGCTAAACCGCTTTGTTTGGTCACATGTCGAGAAAATCACCAGCATGACCTCCTACAAAAGCCAGTCTGGTCGCCGCTATTCGCAGAGTATTCGCCAAGCTCCCACCAGCGCTTGTGGAAGGGGTATGCTCTGAGTTCCGGACCCGTATCCAGATGGTGATTGTAGCTGAAGGCGGCTACATAATCGAGTCGCCTGAATTGATTTTTTTTTAAATAAAAGTTTTTAAAATAAAGCTGTAGTGCTGCTTTCTTTAGGGCGACAATGTTATCGTTCCACCCTATTATTTGTTGACCTGAGTATGTACAATACCTAGTATTCCGAAAGTGTCAGCTATCTTGGGCTGGTCAGGTTCAACATCTCCTATATTTGGTTATTTAACCAGAATCGGTGTGTCAACGTGATTATTGCGTGCATGATGCATGTGTAATGCTCCTAACTTATCTTCCATAGGTGGGGTAAAAAGTTATGCAAAATTCGACCGCTTTCTCTCTCTCTTTTTCTCTCTCTCTCTCTCTCTCTCTCTCTCTCTCTTTCTCTCTCTCTCTCTATCTATCTATCGATCTATCGCACTCTCTATCTATCTGTCTTTATCTCTACTTCTCTCTTACTGCCGATTCAGTGAAAAGAGAATTATCTAATCTACTCATTCGCCACGTCTCAATAGCGACTTCCTGTTTCTGACGTAACTATCTTGACATGTAGAGCTTACTTAATTCCAAATGGAAAATTCCACTCTAATTAATTCTAATCTTATATACAGATTACTCATTATAAATTTAATTTTACACGCCAACAATCATCACATGTGCTCGACTGAGTTTCACGTTATGCCTCCTCTCCCCCTGCACAACATTTGCAACAAATCCTCGTCTGGCTACAACAACTGGCAATAATTTCACTTACTTTCTATCAATGCTTAAAATTGTGTGCACAAAGTTTGTTTCCTAGAACTTTTCGTCTATGGAACACAATGCCGCGGGGCTGCCTCTAAGCTGACTATAACATGGCCGTTTTCAAATCTAATGTAAATATGTTCTTATTGAGTCGTCCTCCTAAATAATCAACCCCTGCCCAAGTTCCATCGTTACCAATCTTCAAGGGACTGTCCGCCTGACACACTCACTAACGCTTATCCTCGAGTGACACTTGGGCCTTGATAAACAGTAATTCCCTAGTAAAATAAAAATTCAGATCAAATATTTTAAATTAACTTAAACAAAACTAAACTTTCTTAATGCTATCACCCAACAAACACAACTTGGAATGTACATCATTGTGGCAAAAAAAATAATCATGGATAAAGAAAACGTGAAATATCAACAGTGAATGGTCCTCATCCCCAGTACAGCCTGTCCCACCCAAGTGTTCATGTACAAAAAAGGAGGAAATGTCCAAGTTCTGTAATGACAAAATTTATCGAAACATCTTCGGTAAACAACTGAGCTGCGCAGCAAGACTCATTGTCACTTGCAACCCAACCTTAAACTTAATACCCTAAGATTTCGCCCTCCCTGAAGAATCCACGTATAGAGGTCTCTTCCCACTTCTAATTTCCTGTTGGAAGAAAAAGCACCTGTTTTTTGTTTGGGTTTTGGATTTTTGCGAGATAATCACAGTTTGTATCGGTGAGATTAACCAAACAAACTGACCGACAGATCCATCCTTACGTGCGCCCGTTCAATCTACGCGTGTAACGATTATGAATCTCGATAAAAATTAAAAAGGGAGATCAATGAAAATTCAATTTTAAACCTTAAAAAAGAAAAATTCTATTTAAAAATCTAAAAAAGGAAAATTCTATTTAAAAACCTAAAAAAAAAAGGAAAATTCTATTTACAAACATAAAAACAGGAAAAATCTATTTCAAAGTTAAAAGACGGGGATGAAAGAAAATTCTATCTAAAACCTGAGATAAATGAAAAATTCTATTTCACACCTAAAAAGGGGGAAATAAGCGAAAATTCGATTTCAAACTTAAAATAAGGGGAAATAAACGAAAATTCTATTTTAAACTTAAAATAAGGGGAGATAAATGAAAATTCTATTTCAAACTTAAAAACGGAAGTTATATTTCAAATTTTATCGTGGAAATCTATGTATGTCAAACCGACCAAGTAAGATTCTATTTCAAACATAAGTGCAACCAGCCGTTTAAAATGCTATTTTAAATTTTAACGTGACCGGCCGACCAACTGATGGGCAAAAATTCTTGTCGCGATGCCTGGACGCATCTTACTGTAGGTCGGGTCATTCAATCTAAGGGCGTTTAGCGCTAACAATGCTATCGCAAACTGAAGTTTACAGAGGGGCATGTGAGGAAGCATCAAACGATAACACGTGCATTTTGCAAGTTCGCTCATTCAGCGTCAAGAGTTAAGTAACGTAAACATGTTACGGGTTTGTTAGGTTTTAAAATAGAACTGCAAATAACAAATAACACATCATGAGAGGAGCGTTCTTTATCAACACATACACACACACACACACACACACACACACACACGCACACACGTGTTTCATCCACGTACGTTTCATCAGCACAGCTGAACCGGACGAGAATCGAACCCAGGGACTTGTTCGTCCGGTTCAGCTACCCTGACGAGTTGTATGACAACGAAACACGTGCTCGGGATTATGGCCTAACGGTTAAGGCACCGGACTGTGGTAAACATGGTCTGAGGTTCGATCCCTAGAAACAGTTGAACTACGTTGACGAGAGGTAATGACTTCGAAACACGTGTGTACGTAGATTACTGTTTTAAAAATAATAAATAAATAAAAATGTTATACACGTCCAAACAAATTAAAAAGGGCGACTTTTTAAGTAAATAAAAAAAATGAGCTTCGAGGCGGAGCCAATATTAATCATATGTATCGCTTGAAAAACAACAATAACAATATATATATATATATATATATATATATATATATATATATATATATATATATATATATATAAGGAGAAAGAGGGGATGGGTGCTCTTGGCCAACTGTTGGGGTGTTTAAATCTGGATGTGGTTCGGAGAAGTAGGAAGATAGATAGAAAGAGGAGGGGGAGGACACCGACTATATCCCATTCCTCGCATTGTGATAGCCTTCTAAATCTCATATATATATATATATATATATATATATATATATATATATATATGTGTGTGTGTGTGTGTGTCAGAATTTGGATGATAATCCCATCGTCATGCAGGATAATGCTCCCATCGACACAGCTGGCAATGTCAAGAGCTTCCTGAAAGAGCATGATATTCCGTGTTTGAATTGGCCCGCACAATCTCCAGACTTCAATCCTATCAAAAATGTATGGCATTACATCAAGCAACAGCTATGCAATGATAAAATTTCAAATTTAGAAAAACTTTGGACAAAAATTAAAGAAAAATGGGATGCCTTGGAGTATTGCTGCAGTCTAATTCTAGGAATTCCCAAAAGATTGCAGGCTGTCAAATTGCAGAAGCGCTATGCTACTAAATATTAACTAGTTCATTGTGTTCCTGTTGTATTTGCGTTGCATTAATGCCTTCAAGTTACATTTAAATAACAATTTTCCATTGTGCGGACTTTTTTTTTGCCTCCTCAATTTGAAGTTATTTCTTTTAAATTGACGTGAACACTAGAAGATTTCTATTAAAAGTCAAATATGAACAGGTAAAATTATAGAAGAATAAAAGGCCAATCAAATGAGGTATATTTTGTTTAAACAGTTACATGTAATTTAGCTTAAATTTGAGTTTTTGTTTAAATTTACAAGGGCGGACTGTCTTCTTGCCACCAGTATATATATATATATATATATATATATATATATATATATATATATATATATATTATCTTGAGTTGAGAATATTGAGAAGTGATACACGAATTACCATTAGCGTATAAGCGATGCGCTTTGTGTAAACAAATCGAGGAGAGGTAGTTCGGCCGATGTCAAAGCATCGTTAAACTCATGACTCATACAGCAGCCGCCAATAGCGTAGTGGTTGGTAGCCTTGACTGTCGTACAAACGGTCGGGTTTCAACCCTGGCTTGAGGTAGTTACCTGTCTAGTCCCACTGATGAGCTGCGAAACAGTACTGTATGTGGATGATTATATTTAATATACATAGTAAGTTATAAAATATATATGGCGATTAAGCTACACAGAATATTCCGCGTTTCATCCATGCTAGGATTCCTCAGGTTTATGGGAGAATTTTGTGGTTGTCTCGCGTTTTTATGTACGCACCTTCTATTGAGTTTTTAGTTAGCCAATCAGCTTTCTAGTTTCCACGTCACCCTTCTTAATCAGCCAATGAGCAGGCACTTACAGGACAAAGGCCGAGTTTACCCCCGGTTTACTCGTTCCTTTTTTTTGTGCTGTTTTAGCGAGGAGCGTAGATATCTAGCGAACTGACCTATTTTAAAACTACGTTATTTTTTAAATATATGCTTGTTTATACATATATATATATATTTGTGTGTGTATGTGTGTAAATATATATATGTGTATATATATATGTGTGTGTGATAGTTTATGTATGTGTATGCCTATTTATTTTTGTTATAGTTAGTTTTCAAATTATTTTGTATCCCTATCCTAGAATATATTTATCCTGTGGACACAGTTGTTCGCTATTTCTCTCCTACAGTTTAATAGATGTTGGGGTTCTTTAAAGTAAAAGATAGCAAATTTTTTATTGAAAATTTTGTGTAAGGGATTGGGGGCGGGGAAGTGCTTTTCGATAAGATATAGAAATTTCTTGCCAAGTTTTGTTTTTAACGTTTGGTTGTATGGCGCCGTATACCAGATTATATTTCTTTTTCTTCTATTTTAATTTTATTATAGTTATTGGTGTTTTGTTGCTTATATTTGATAACAATATTTCTGTATCCACTATTTCTAGGGCTGTTTTATAGATATTGGTTTACCTGTTAAATACATTTTCAGCGCTTGAGTTATTGCTGATTTAGGAATCTGTTTTATAATTGATGATGGGTGATTGGACTTAGGGTTTACGTATATTGGATTAGCGTTATCTTTTAAGTAGGGTTTATATGTTTTATTTATCTAAATTGCATGTGACTTGGCAAGAAATTTCTAGATCTTATCGAAAAGCACTTCCCCGCCACCAATCCCTTACACAAAATTTTCAATAAAAATGACCTAAAGCTATCCTAGAGCTGCTGTAAAAATTTAGAAATGATAATTAAAGCACATAATAATAAAATATTAAATAAAAGCAATGAAAACAACAACAAAATAAAAAATAAAAAGTGGACACCACGACAAAAATAAAACTAACACAAAGGATACATATGTAACTACTAGAAATAATAATAATAATAATAATAATAATAATAATAATAATAATAATAATAATAATAATAATAATAATATCCTAGCTGACTACAAGGTGAGTATGAAAGAAAAGGAGAAACGAAGCAAATACACAGAGCTAGTCAGAGAGTTAAAAGGGATTTGGATGATAAAGAAAATCAAAATAGTACCGATAATAGTAGGGGCTCTAGGAACAATTCCGAAAAACTTCGAAAAAAACATGTCAGAAATTGGAATCAGAGGAATAATTGCAAAAGTACAACGAATGACGATAATGAAAACGACTGAAATATTAAGGAAACCCCTTGAATGCGGAGAATAATACAAGAAGACAATATAACGAATAAGCGTTACAGGGAATGAAGAACACCGAAGCTGCATATCTACAAGTTCTACACCCCCATCATGCATCCCCCCCATAGTTTCATCGCCCCCCCCCCAAAAAAATAGCGATATCAAAGGGCCGAGAAGGGTCGATAAGGACTGAAAGACGAAGGAGCGAGCGCTAACCAAACCTCGGTTGGACAAGACCAAAGAGAACTGGGACCTTGGGGGAGGCTGTGCCACTCAAATTCCAGTATAAACCAATGGCCACGACCAGCGAGAAATTAATGGTAAGCGGTTATTGCGATGATGCAAGTTCATTTGCAAATGCTATCGAAGGAGGTGGAGAGAGCTGGACATCTGGGGAGACTTGTTGTCACTCAGCTTCCAGAGAACACCACAGGTTTCCAATCAGATCGTCTGTTGACTTGTGTGAAAGCTCCATGTGAGCCAATAATAAAAAAAAAAAACTCCAGACAAAGAAAACCATACTAGAAATAAAAATAAAAATACCAATAACGAACAAGATAAATGCAACTGTAGCTACCACAGACTTTGCTCACTCCAAAATAAATGTCTAACCAAAAGCATAGTTTACCAGACCACAATATTTGCGAAAGAAAACCCGAATAACAAGAAATATTACGTAGGTATAACTTCCTTAGATTTTAAAACTCGATATTAGGACCACAAAAGTACATTCAATAATAAGAAACACCTAAGGAAAACAGCCCTAGCAAACAAATACTGGAAACTAAAGGAAAACGGGCGTTCGCCGGTAGTCGAATGGAAAATAGTAAGACAACCAAGCACATGTAGAGACCTAGACGATACATGTAGATTATGCCATCATGAAAAATTTGCTATCCTTTACTCTAAAGAACCCCAACTGTAGGAGAGAAATAGCGAACAACTGTGTTCAGAGGATAAAATTTATTCTAGGGTAGAGATACAAAATAACTTTAAAAATAACAATAACAAAAAATAAATAAATAAACATACACATACATAAACTATCACACCCAAACCCCCCACACACACATATATATATATATATATATATATATATATATATATATATATATATATATATATATATATATACTAGCAAAAGTACCCGTCGTTGACTGGGTTAAAAAAAAACAGCCTACAGAAAATAGACTCTGATTTATGAAAGTATGAGAGGTTATGAAAAGGAAGGGTTGTAAAGGGATAGCTTCGACTTTGGGGGTATCAAAACCAAAGCAAAATATGATGAAAGTAAAAATAAAATAGATAAACCCCATAATTTATTATACCATACCTGTTCACACTGAAACACTTATCACATTATTCTGTGGATCTATATTAAAAAAAAAAACTTGTTAAACTTTGTGACATATTTCCATTCTATGGAGGTAAGATGTGAACGAACACCCCATAATTTTATTATACTATATTTCTTCAACTGAAACATAATTATCAAAGTATACTTACGCAGATAGATGTGAAAAGTCTTTATTAAAGTTTGTGCCTATTTCCATTCTATGGAGGCCATGCGCGAATGCAGACTCCACAATTTTATTATACCATACCTTTTTTAAGTTAAAACATACTTGTCAAAGTATTATTATGTACATCTATATCAAAAACACTTGTAAACGTTTTTTTTTAATTTTTTAATTTTTTATTTCCATACTTTGTGGACAAGGCGCGAACAATTTTAATGAGCCACCGTTCTGCCAGACCAAACATACCCATTCCTGTGTCTCGATACATCTTCTATCATTATATGTAATCAGTTTTTTTTTAAATAGTCAACCATATAGGAGCCTATTCGTGACCAGTCACACACACCCACACAAACATTCAGCTTTATATTATATATATATATATATATATATATATATATATATATGCAAGCATATATTTAAAAAAAAATGAACCTAGATTTAAAATAGGTCAGTTCACTAGATATCTACGCTCCTCGCTAAAACAGGACACACGAAGGAACGGGTCAATCGGGGGTAAACTGGGCCTTTGTACTGTAAGTGCCTGCTCATTGGCTGATTAGGAAGGGTGACGTGGAAACTAGAAAGCTGATTGGCTAACTAAAAACTCAATAGAAGGTGGGTATATAGAAACGCGAGACAACCACAAAATTCTCGCATAAGCCTGAGGAATCCTAGCGTGGATGAAACGCGGAATATTCTGTGTAGCTTAATCGCCATATATATTTTATAACTTACTACCTAGCTCTACATACGTATTGAGCACTGTTGAATAAAATACTTAAAGTTTACACATAAATTTATACTTTCGTATATTAATTTATGTGACTAAACGAAGTATATATATATATATATATATATATATATATATATATATATATATATATATATATATATATATATTAGCGATTCAGTTGTATTCAATTGTTTCGTTTACCTAAAACGATAAAATCATGTGTAAAAATTTGACAGTGATAAAAAATCATCAGACTGCCAAGTTAAGAGTTCGATTCTTCTCAAAATGTTTAGCTCTATTGACGATGGATAAGTTTTAATAAAATTAATTTAATAAATATCTAAATTACAAGAAATTATATTTAATAAATAAAAATGCAAATACATATTTATATCTATCATCCCTTATCTTGAAATATTGATATAGACAGAGTATTAGAACGACAAGTAATTTTTTTCTGCTTACGTTTACATGTGCGGTAATAACTCAGCTTTTATTGTCTGGTAATAATATTTCCGCGTGTTGAATGATTTACGACATGTCATCTTGTGTACTAATTCACCTCATTTTATGTGCATAAAAATAAAAGACATACAATTTTAACGTGTTACATTCTGTGGCGTAATCATTGTTTAAAATAGCTGCAACAAGTCTGTAACCAAGTCACAAATTCTAAAACGAGTCAAAAATTTACTCCGCCTACAGGATAGTATACATCCTGTTTGTGTTATGAGAGCTGAATTCATCTTCCCTATTTCTGACTCTCACTCGCTTTCTCTCTCTCTCATCCTCCTCCTCTCTCTCTCTCTATCTCTCTCTCTCTCGCTATCTATCTATATATATATATATATATACATATATATATATAGAGAGAGAGAGAGAGAGAGAGAAAGAGAGGGAGAGAGAGATATAGTACGTTTACTGTAAAAACGTTATTCGTTACACATGTACATACATGTTTGAGTGAGATATCAATTCAGACAGACCACCTCAATATCGACCACTCTTTAATAAACGCGAGGGTTTCAGTGGATCTGTGGATCTGATCGTGTACTTTATATATATATATATATATATATATATATATATATATATGTTTAAAGAAAAAATAGAAAAAACCGAATGAAATTATTAAAAAATCAACGTTTCGTCCTTGTCTCAGAGGACATCTTCAGGATAATTGAAATAAAAATGTGATAAAAGAAAAAGTCATAGATCGTGCGAAAAAAGACAGTTTTTTAAAATCCAACCCATGTCGGGAAAGGACGAATATGTGTGCGTATGGGAAGGTTGTTTGATGTCTATATATACAATTTTAAAATGCATTTAAAATAAATATGTACATTTTTTTTTTTTTTTTTTTTTTCTTCTGCGAAACTACTCATTTTCCTGAAACATTCAAAGAAAAACGGCTAGCCAGGATCCACCCTGATACCTTGCTCTTTGATTATTATTTTCCCTATGCTAGGGGTTAAATGGTTTCTTTTATCACATTTTTATTTCAATTATCCTGAAGATGTCCTCTGAGACAAGGACGAAACGTTGATTTTTTAATAATTTCATTCGGTTTTTTCTATTTTTTCTTTAAACATAACGTCAACCACCGCTGGTACATTTTTTCATTCCTTATACATATATATATATATATATATATATATATATATACATTTGTAAAGTCATTTATTCTCTCTGTCTCTCTCTCTCTCTCTCTCTCTCTATATATATATATATATATATATATATATATATATATATATATATATATATATATATATATATATATATATATATATAAAGTCTATGTTCCAAATTTCAATATGTTAAACCATCTTACCGGTTATTTCTTTAAGTACGCTGACATGCACAATTCTTGATAGCACCTGTTTCGTAGCGCAGAATCATTCAGGCGATTATTATGTCAATTATTGAACTTATTCTGCCCTTAACTCATCAGAAGTGAAAGCACTTATAAATTTTCAAAGAATATAAACGCATATGGACATGCTTATAAAATTCGAAAATTGGTAAAGAAGTTGCAATTATTTTTTTTTATTTGTTACGCCATCTTTTAATTTTCATGTAAAATCACCAACTTTAAATGTTCGTTATTAATAAATTGGGTAAATTTTTAGTTTACCGACCCCTCGGCATTCACCTTAAATTTATCGACTTTTATATGTTTTCGGGTAAGCTGATAACGACTATCGCATTTATTTTTTTGTGCAAACACGTAGTTATCCATATTTGAAGACATCCAGTATCCAACGTAATCCTTATCATTTTTAATGGCGGTCATGTTGTTTTCCAATAGCGAAAAAACGCCAAAAGGAGCTAAATATGCCACATGTAACTGAAATCCCCCCCTCCACCACCGGCGTTGGAGTAAAAAAGGTTTATTGGAGGGGGAAGGGGTAAATTCCAACAAATCTTTCGCCAAAGGAAAGAACGTAAAGACAAGACCACAAATTAAAAACAATATTTAGATTAATATTTATTAAAATAAATTAAAAGGTAAATATTGCCTTTCGCTAAAACAGAACACCGACCACTAATTTTTTTTTTTTTTTTTTTTTTTTTTTTTTTTTTTTTTTAGGGATATTCGATGTTGCGAGCCACAAATCTGATAATCAAATCCGTCGGAAATTTACGATTTTAATTGATCTAAAAAAAAATTAAGTTTTCACGAGCGGTTTACAAAAGCATATTTGATATTTTTCGTTCTTTTTTTTGGGGGGGGAATTCAATTATAGAACTTGTGTAGTTTAACAGGTCCTTCGCAGTTTAATTAATCGTTTTTGCATGGAGCTGCTACAACACATCTGCCCCCGCCCAACCATGCAAAAACAGAAGCACCTGTTAAACTATACAAGTTCTATAATTGAATACCTACCCAAACCCCCAAAAAGAACGAAAAGCATAACATATGTTTTTGTAAACCGCTCGTGAAACCTTACTGACTGAGCAATATTTTTACTCTTAAATGAGGTGAAAACTTTTTATGTTATGAAAAATATTTCTTGTCATTTAAAATGCCCGCTATGTATTTATGCACCTTGTGAAACGTCAAGTGACTACGCGCGTGCGCACATTTTAGTAAGAAAGTGAAAAAAAAAAGGAATATAATTTAGAAAGTGAAAAAAATTAATGTAATTAAGAAAGTGAAAAAAAGATTGTCCGTTTCGATATCGATAAAAACAAATACCATAAATTGTATCAATTTTGTATATACATTTTGCAAAAATATATTTAATTTAATTTTTTATTAATTTATTATATATTTTATTACTTTTTTATTAATTTATTATATATTTTTTTATTTGGAGAATATTCAAATCTATAATGTGTGTATTTGTGTTTATATTTATTAAAAACTAATTCCATAATCTATTGATTTGGTTATGGTAGTAACCTTTGATTAATTAGACCTTAGCTTTTCATAGCTATAATCTTGTTTTATTACATACCAGCAAGTCGCCCCGCAATGCCCGGTCGTAAAATACGTTTAAATATGATATTTTGATTAATGTAGATTTCGTATTTGTAATTTTATTATATTGAACCCAATATTTAGTAATGATTTAAAATGAAAAAAAATATATATGAAAAAAAAAAAATAGATGACTCGTGCGCCACCACCGAGAATTGAAACCAAAATGTTTAGCTTCCGATTTACTTTTTCCTCTACCATAAATAGCTGAGCTATGAAGACATGTTTGCTGCAAGGTTAAAAATTAAAACATGAACCAATAGCTACTACGTTATGTATGCATATTCGTAATGCCGGCGTTTGGCCTTCACCTGGAAAATTTAATTTTTTTTTTTAATTTTCACACTTTTGTACCGATTTTCCCAGGCTAAAACCAAAATATAAGATTTCGCGTGGGTTTAAATACCTTATATATTAATTTTCATGTCTATAGACCAAAAACTGTAGGAGGAGTTTACTAGGCAAACTTTTTAAACAAAAACATATATGTACTAGCATTTCAGCCCAGTGTTTGGATGTGTATGTTGAGCATAAAAAAGCGGTGAATTTTTAACTTTGACTCCTATTATTACCCCTTAACATTTATTGTTTTGGGCTCAAATCAAGTTATAAAGTTAGATCCATGTCCAAGGAACCTATTTCTAAAATTTCAAGTGTTTAGACGCAAAATTTGATAGAGTTCTCAAAGGTCAAATCGTTGAACTTTGACCCCTGATCAGCCAAATTTCTGGCCGACAACGGATCACACAGAGTTTCCCAAATCACAGTACCCTGTATATCAAATTTCGAGTCTGTAAACTTAAAATTAACAGAGTTATTGCGTAGGGAAATGTACACAGACAGACACACACACAGACACGTTCACTTTTATAGATGCAACAAAAATATATACGTATACATAAACATATATGGAAACAATTTTGTTTCCTGTAAACTTTTTACGCAAATATTATGCAAGTATAAATCATGTAGAATATCTGCATGAACATAATTACACGCAATAGTTAACTAAAGATGATCATCCAATAAGAAAACAAAAAAAATCTAATAGGGAATTAATTAAAATGAATGTTTAAAAGAATATGCAAATTAGTTAGATCTTTTGCAGATGAATTCAATTCAATTAACCATATATAAGAAAATTGTATTTCCTTTTTAAATAAATAGAAAAAATTTTTTTAATATGAATATCAATACACACAAAAGAAAAACGAATTTATATATATATATATATATATATATATATATATATATATATATATAAAGAGTTTGGTTTAGTTATTGTATAGGGATAATAATTATAGATTTATAATTGTAAAAGTAAAAGTTGTATAACTATAAATCTATAACTATTATCCCTTTTCATTTATACAAAAAGATCTTATACTAATTTCATTGGACGCATGTATCTACCTTTGAACTGGGCGTATCTTTGCTCTATCTGCCCCTATCACCACAGTAGCTGAACGCCACAGAAACTCTAACTGAATTATGACTTTGTTAGCACGTGAAAATTACTACTGCTCACTATTGACACGTGTTTACATACTTTTCTTCGTTATTTATCCCTTTCGGTCTCTCTTTCGAACTCTATTATATTTTCCTTTTCTCCCCCACCCCACCTTTTTACAAACAATCTCCTATCTTCTTTTAATTAATTTTAATTTCTTTCCTTATATTCTTAATATTTAATTTCAATTCTAACTATATAATCTATATTTCTCCACACATCTCTTTACTTTTTCTTTTCTTATTATTTTCTCTCGGTCCTCACTACCCTATCTATATCCAGCACTCTTTTGATAATCAGATGTAATTTAAAAGAACCTTTTTCTTCTAATTTATTTTGGCCTAAATTGTCTGACGAGATCGGCATAATAATTTTAGTGAACTGTCAATTAAAACAACTTGTAATGATTTAAGCAAAAATCCCAGAAGTTGAAATAAACACACACACGCGCGCGCGCACGCACACACATAAACACACACACGCATACACACACACACACACACACACACACATATATATATATATATATATATAGTTAATAAATTACAAAAGACTATATTCTACAGATCATTATTATAGATCATGTTTAGACCAGAAATTGTCTGAGAAATTTGGTAGAGACCGCAGTGGTCAATTTTTTTAACTTTGACCCCTATTATGACCCCTTAAAATTTATTGTTTTGGGCTCAAATTATGTTATTAAGTTACATCCATGTCCAAGGAATCTATATCTAAAATTTCAAGTGTTTAGACCCAAAATTGTCAGAGTTCTCAAAGGTCAAATTCTTGAACTTTGACCCCTTTACAACCAAATTTCTGGCCGAAAACGGATTACAAAGATTTTCCCAAATGTCAGTACATTATATAGCAAATTTTGAGTCTGTAGACTGAAAATTGACAGAGTTATTGCGTAGAGAAATGTATACAGAAACACACACAGACAGACACACAC
>NC_136510.1:19537194-19559694 GCF_053919585.1 Euprymna scolopes | reverse complement strand
GAGGTCTCAACTGTTGACTATTCTGTACTTTACCATGCGTCAATATACATTTTTTTAAATTACAAAACATCCATTAATCATTTTCTTTGAATTTTTTTTTTATCCGTTCGTAGTGATTAAAAATAAATCTCCATGCAAATAGATTTTCGCTGAAAAATGTGTACAGAAAAAAATGGCGGTTTAAAATTCATCAGTTTTTATTTATTTTTTTTTTTTCGGAATGTATTGAAGTCTTTCTTTTTTATTTTATTTATTTATTTTTTTTTTTTACTTTACGTGTAATTTGTATGTTCCTATATTTCTTATAGGAATAAAAACATTGTTCAGAGTTTATTCTGTTGTTATATATTTCAAATCTGTGTTCATTAAAATACCTCTGGTGCGTTTGTAGATTCGTGATCTCTTAAACCAACGCATTTCAGGTGAAAACATTATTACGTACTTACGTGTCATGTCGAAATAAATCCCTCCCCAAATTACGAAAAATGGTCCAGAAAAATAATTACAAGTAAAAAATATAATTCATCGAGTTTTATCGTCTGTTTTAATATGGAACAGTTGTGCGACCAACTCAGTATGACAAACTGACTATATCCCTTGATTGATATTGACTTAAATTAAGGGTCAGACATTTTAAAACATCAAATCTCAGAATGTAAGTGTGGATGTCTTTTTGAAAAATGCATCGAGTACATCTTCAACTAAATCATTTTCCGTAATTTTTTGGAATTCATACTAATTTCGGCATGACACGTAAGTATGTAATAATGTTTTTACTTGAAATACATTGGTTTAAAAAAAAATCACCTATCTACATAAGTATCATGCCTCCAATTGCAAAATAATTGTTGTCCATTCTCAATTTCCGGCAATGTCGTCTACAATCCTTACAACGCATTAATCTGCGTGATAATTATTGCGCCGTAAGTTGCATTTATTGTCGACCATATTTTTTTCACGGACTGAATATTTTAACGGATTCGATTAAATTTTTTAAATGTATTTAAAATCTGTCAAAAGAAACAAAATGTCAGTAAATGTGTGTGTAATCACCCTATGCAATGAGATTTTACTTTTTAGGCGTATACATGTAAACACCCTGTAAAAATATTTTATGGAAGTCGCTCCAGAAAAGACATGAATATAAAAGAAAGAAAAGTGCATGTTTATCTTATTTACGCGGCGATATTTGACATAAGGTCGGGAAAATAACATTTTAAAAGACTAGAGAAAGACCACTTTAGGTTGCAAGAAAAATGCCTGGGAAACACCGTCGGCATTCCCTGGTAGAGGCGCTTCGGGTGATTAACAGTAAACTAATCCTTTGTCAATATACGGCATAATCACGCTAAATTACCGAAATTAAGCAAAGTTGAGCCTGGTTAGTGCCAGATGGGTGACCATTTGGGAATATCAGGCGCTGTATGTAAGAATATGTCGATATTCACCCATAAAAACTGCAAAACCTAACATCGTCAACTCCCCTGACCGAGGTATACATGCGGCTGGGGGGGGGGGCGTTTGTGAATTTTATATTCCCTTGAAACTTCCTCCTTCTAGTTTAACCCGCTTAGAGTGCATGCCATTGGCTTACTTTTCTAATCCCTTCTCAAAGGGTGAGAAGGTTAAGCTTGGGAGAGTAGACTGTGCTAGAAATGTACAGGACAGAGAAAATACTGAGGACAAAAGGAAACAATTGCCTAAACTCTAGTAGTTTTGGGGGCCGAGGGAACCCCCTAGCTGGAACCTGCTAAAAACAAAGGCGATTAAGTAGCAAAATCATATAAAAAAAAAGAGAGAAAGATTGAATCACTTCAAAGCAAGAAAATCTTTTAACTGGCCGAATTCAGAGGTCAAGATAATCGAACTTAAATACGAAATATTAGCATGGCAGTCATTTTCTTCAGAAATACCCCAAGGGTCACACCTCTATATGCAATTAGTGCTGATGGTGAAACATCTAAATGGGGCTACTCCTTAGTTCGGTATCCTGGACTATTGTAACGTTGCCCGGGAACCAACACGTTGTAATCCCAGTCGCAAAGTAGACAAAGAATTAAAAAAGAAACTTCAATTCGCTTTTTCTTCGTAACAACGACATTTATTTACTCCGTGTTACGGCCGTGACGTCACCCACGTACTATCGAACATCATCAACGCCTCTACCGTGATCTCGAACGTTATTTCTGTATCTAACCTGATCTTTTTTTTTACAAGGTAGTCACCACTTATCAAGGCCCGGAAGCCACTCAGAGATAAGGGTTATTGTGTGTACAGTACGTTAGTGTTGGAGATTTGATAAAGTGTCTTACTTAAGGAGGCGGTTCATCAGGAATTTGTTTACACTGGACTTGAAGACATCCAGGATGTAGTCATTTGGGAAACAGGCAACCGGAACAGAGTTCCACAGGCGTACACTTCTAAGAAAGAAGATTTTGTTCATGGAATCTACGTTTTGATTTTGGCACAGATAAGGAGTGGGGAAAACTTTTGACAGTGGCAGGCGGGTGTTTATCGTGAAAGATTGGCGAGGGGGGCAGAGATTGGAGTTCAGACGAGCACCTGCCATGGTAGTAACGATAAAACAAAGACAGGCTTGCAACGTTTTCCTGTGGGAGAGAGGTTGCAGGAAAGAGAAAAGGGCATCACCCACTAGGCCATGAAGCCTATTTTGTACTCTATCAAGGCAGGATGGGCTGTTTTTAGCAGCTGCTGCCCAGATGTGGCAGCAGTACTCCATCCTTGGATGTATTTGGCTTTTATACAGATAGAGAATTGCATCAGGGGTGAGATATCTTCTGGAGCGGTAGAAGGATCCCACCATTTTTCCAGCCTTTATTTTTCACTACCGGTGACGTCATTTCGCATGTATTTGCATACGCGCGTTCGCGTTGTGTTATACTGTCACAGCGAAAAATACCGATCAGAAAAACATTATAACCTTCTCATCTACTAAGGGTGCTTAACGACTTTCATTATCTGTCAGTAACCAGAAAAAAAACTAAGCCTGAAAGAAACTCCTTCGTCACTGTTCCGCTGCACGGGCTTCAAATATACTAGCCAAGAAGTGCAGCCCAATGGTGAAGCAATGAGTTTTGAGGATGCCCGACAAAACAGTTACACCTCAATAATTTGGAATAGGGACCAGTTTTGCATTTTGATTCAACGTAAAATAATCAGCTGTTTCCGGATGTTTTCTAATCGGATAGCGTTTTAAAGGGGATATAACAAAGGAAATCCACAATAGAATCAAGATCTTAAACTCATGCCTATGACAAATGTCAAAGGTCAACAACCTCTAAGAAATAGTCTGAAAAACCTGATGGTAAAAAAAAAAAATACTAACCCAAAGTCCAAGTGGAAACAGACCCCCCCCCAAAAAAAAATATTTATCCAAAAAACAGAACATTTTTACACATCGTTGAAATCTGGTCGGAAAGTGGGCGATCATTTTACCTTAAATTTATACACTAATTTGATCTCTCACTTTAAAGTCTAAAATATTTTTGTTTTTGTTTTTGTAGTAATTTACCGCTAATTTTTTCGGGGTGTTTACGCGTAATCGCCAAAAAGTAGAATCTATTTTTTTTTATCATTTTCGGTAGGGTACTATACAATAATACAAAATAAAAATTTATAGTTTTGTTATATATTTCAAAAGTCTCATTATATATATATATATATATATATATATATATATATATATGTGTGTGTGTGTGTGTGTGTGTGTGTGTGTGTGTGTGTGTGTGTTTGTTTCGCTAGATTCAGACACTTTGAGTCGTGTCAGTGAATAATTATATTTTAAATCAATATATATATATATATATATAAAATCAATATATATATATATATATATATATATATATATATATATATATATATATATATATAGTTGTTTTTATAACGTTTTTAGTCTGTCATATAGTTAAATGGAGAACAGTTTATCTCATATGTACATACGCACGAAAATCTTTCCTAGCATGAAAAGTCTTGCTCACCCGTTTTTTTATTATTATTATTATTATTATATTTTTTTATTTAATTTTATTGTATTTTATTTTATTTCATGTTATTTTATTTTATTTTTTTAATTTTTTTTTCATGTTCTTAGATTTTCTACCGCAAGCGGCATTACTGTCGAAATCATAGGAGCCGTGGAATCATCTCTCGGTAATCCACCAATGTCTTTTGTATTTCCGTTACTGTCTGTGGAAACGGTCTTCTTCATGCAAGACACGCGCCGATGGAACAGGTATTCGTGACCGTATATTTTACGGTAGGTATAACACCGCAGTTTATACATAAGAAGATGGATGAGTTGCAGGAGCGGGGTCACGACGAAGGCCAAGATAAGGGCTAGCGCCATCGACGACCAGGGATAATTCCAGTCGAGGATTCCGACATAGACGATATTCTTTTCCGGATCGTACGACCAATACGTTATGTTGAAGATCATATACATGAGTCCGTAAAGCACCGAGTACAGGAAATGGTAGAACCGCACAGGGTAGGCAGAAAACATGACTTCCAGAACGACAAACACTGTGTTGAGAGCGTGGATATTAATGTCCTCAAACGAGATTCCCTTCTCAAGGGCCTCCTGGCCAAAAGTGGGATAAATCGCCCCAAAGAAAACCAACGTAACGATGATAGACCAATTAAAAACGACACTGAAAACAAGCCATGACAATTTCATATACCAGGTACTACGGTCGGCGTTCATGTTGAACTCTGACGTCATATCCGCTTCAAGATCAGCCTCGGATTTGCCCTGAAAGTAGACATCCGGGTCAGCCTTTTCGTCGTAGAGGCCGATCGGTAGAGTGAGCCGGCGAATACCCGTTGGCTTGACTGGGTGTGGTGTATCTCCGACCCGATTAATGGACCTGCGTTCGCACCACAAGCAATAGACGGCGTTGAGGGCAGCCAGGTTGAAATGGATCACCAGTAAGATGTACGTCCAGGTGGTCATATATACCATCACGTTGTGGGCCACATCTTTGTGGGCTGACATTACGACAACGTAATCAAGGAGACAGCCGGTGGTGTAGACAGCCAATACGATCCGGTAGAGCAGGTACAGCAGCCATGACCATTGCCACTAGAAAATAAAAGAATAAAAACAAAAATTAATGACTTGAAAATTACTTGAAAACTTGTTTTCCTTTTTTACATTTTTTGAATTTTAAATTCTTTCGAAATATGATTAAGTTTTGGGTTTTTTTTTTTTTAGCGTCACAAATTATCAATACCTGGAGGCTACTCGAGGATAAGGATAAGGGTAAGGTGGTTGGTAAGACAATAGCGTAGTGATCGGTAGTGGTGGAAATTAGAATATAATTATTTAAGGGGACAGCCTAACAATAACTTGTTTACATTGAACTTGAAAACGACCATATGTAGTTAACTTTCTTTCTCTTTATTTTTCAAACGTGCATGGCAGATTTTATTGTAGATGCAGCAGGAATTGGGAATTAACTTATCTGTTTCGGATTAATAATTTATTAACATCGGACGTATGTTGTTACTCGATATTATTTGCAGTTTTTATTCAAAATTTTAGCTTTACTTTCTTACCTTTGTATCTTTATTCATTTACTAGCAGGCCGCCCGGCATTGCCCGGTCGTAAAATACGATCAAATATGATATTTTGATTAATGCAGATTTCGTATTTATTATTATATTGTATTGGACCCAATATATAGTAATGATTTTAAAAAATTTTTTTAAAAAGGCTCGTGCGCAACCACCGAGAATCGAAACCAAAACGTTTAGCCTACGATTTACTTTTTCCTTTCACGTTAATGTCAAAACTATGAAGACACCTCTGCTGCAAGGCTAAAAATTAAAATATGAACCAATAACTATTACGTTACGCATGCATATTTGTAATGTAATCGTTCGTCGTTCACCTGGCAAATTTCATTTTTTTTTTTTTAATTTTCACACTTTTGCATTGGCTTCCCCCGGCTAAAACCCAAACATAGAATTCCGTATGGGTTCGAATACCGTATATATTAAGTTTCATGTCTGTAAACCACAAACTAACAGAGGAGTTTGGTAGGCAAAATTTTTTAAGCAAATATATATACGCATATATATATATATATATATATATATATATATATAAAGATGTTTGTGTTTACTATAAACGTTTACGCAATTATTACGCAAATATAAATCATATAGAATATCTGCATGAATATGATTCATTAATTAACTAAAGATGATCATCCCATAAGAAAACCGAAAAAAAACTAATAGAAAATTAATTAAAATGAATATTTAAAAGAATATACAAAGTAGCTCGATCTGTTGCAGATAAATGCAATTACATGACCCATGTATAACAAAGTTGTATTTTCTTTTTAAATGAATAGAAAAAAGGATTTTAATATGAATATCAATATACACAAAAAAAATTATAAGAGTATAGATTTTATTTATGTGTTTTCTGCGGTTCTCTAAGGATCGTTAGGCGTTTTCATTTTGTTTTTCTTTTATATTTGGTACTATTATTATCGGGCGTGATTTGGTATTCGATATCATTTCATAATATTACCATAAATACGATATGTACGACATAACCACGTCCACACACCGGCTTTCGTTGGATCACCGAAGCTTAGCAACTTTGAGGCTGATCAGTACCAGATGGGTGACCAATTTGGGAATTCCAGGCGCTGCAAGTAGGAGGACGTCGACCCTTCCCTGCAAGTGTTGCAGAATCCTAACGGGATATACATGCGACTGGGGATCGCTTGTGAATTTTATACTCCCATGAAACTTCCTCCTTTGGAGGAAGCCTGTTTAATCCGCATGGAATTAGTGCCGTCTCCAATAAATACGATATTATTTAATAATATTACAATGAAATCTCTCACGCACGTTTGAAAGTTGAACACGCAAAACATGACGAAGGGAAGACATCTCGAAATATAGCATTACGGACATATCACTTCACCGTCTGACGCATGTAAGAACAACCTACATGTAAAATATTATATGTATAATATATATATATATATATATATATACATATATACACATATATATATATATATATATATATACATATATGGTTACACATATATATATGGTTACACATATACGCATGAATTGGAGCAGATATATATATATATACACAGGAAGTGGGACTGCATAGCTAGTTGCACAATAATATCTAAAGTTGAGCCTATCCGTCAGACTTTTGCATTGTTCTGGCTTCTATAAACTGAAATTTCTTATATACACATTAAACAATGCTTCAAGTAAACTACATTATACTATTTCCCTACTTCTATTATTTAAAAACTATTAAAACGAACTTCTCGTTATATTCATGCATAAAAGTTAACTAATTTGCATATTCCTTTAAAAACGAACTTTTATTAATTTAGTATTCAATTTTATGGTTTCTTATCAAATGAGCGGTTTCATTTAACTGTTACGTTTGTTTCTATGTATGCATATTTCCAACGGTGTGCATGTTTGCGTAGTATTTAAAAAGAAAAATTCCTAAGCAGGCATACATATATATATGTGTGTGTGTGTGTGTGTGTGTGTGTGTGTGTGTGTGTCTGTGTGTGTGTCTGTGTGTGTGTGCGTGTGTGTACCATTATATAAAAGTCTCTTTGTGTGTGTGAGAGAGTTCTTTCCCCATAGGTTCCGAAACGGCAGTGCATATCTTTTGAAAACTTAATACAAAATTAATTTATATATCTGGCAGTGTTCTTAGATATGTTTTGTACAGAAATTCATCCGATAAGTATCGAAAAGCGAAAAAAAAAAAATCCGATCTTAAAAATAGTCTTTCTTTCTTATATATGTAAAAGAATTTTTACAGTGAAATAGTTTTCAGTTACATTGGTCAAGGGAGATAATTCTCACCAGATCAAGGAGGATTCAATTCCCGGCAAATCATTTCTTCATAAAAAGAATCGGCACTATTGTCGTCTAGAGATATTTCTCAGAGATAGAGTATTCGACTGCAGATCGAATGGTCTCCTGTTTAAGCCCGGGGTGTACCTTACTATTTTATTTTAATTTTTTTTTCTTATTAATAAGTTCGATTTGCGATAAGAGAAGAGGTACCATTACACTTTTCTGGATGTTGAAGGTTCGATTCTCAGTGCGTGCAACACTTAAAATACAATTGCCAATGACCTATGACCTCTACTCAGTCATGGCTGATGGAAAGAGAATATACTACCTCTGTGTACTAAAAAAAAAGGTTCCGTTTGAAATTTCGTGCAGATCCACTAGTTCGATAGAAATATTGCCGAGTTCAACAATATACACCTGAAGAAGGTCGATGGAATCTTTGTGAAAATAACGCTCAAGAAGAATACAGTATTTCGAAGACTCCAACGTGGAATATAGATGATGATGCTATAAATATGAAACAGGCTGTTATTCAAGTTAAAAGTTGGGGCTGTTGGTGTTGCAAAAGCCTTGTTTATTAACCTGATAGCCGGCATTCGTTGGATTCTTTGTAAATGTTCGCTTTCAAAGTGATTCAAGCGAATCAGCGTGAATCTTGTTTTCTCAGCGGGATTCAACTCTGCACATATTTTACAGGCTTTTAGATTGCCAAACCATTCACTCAGCTTTCACAATAAAAACACAAATTATACATACATACATACATACATACATACATATATATGTTATATATATATATATGTACTAGCTGATCGCTTGGCGTTGTCCGGTCTTACAATATACTTGAACATGATATTTTAATTTATGCAAGATTGCATATTTATTATTACAGAATCAATCCTCTATTGATTATAATATATTATGAGGAATAATTTACACGGTGGACTAATTCGCAACAAAAATATAAAAAATAATAATGATATTCTTGTTCAACAAATTCCGTCTGTGTTAGTTTATAATATCACGTCAGCTAATATTTGGGCTGGACGATATTAAAAATAGTATTTCTTCTCTTTTAGAATAAAAGAAGAATGTTCACATGGGAATATTTTACGTTACGCCGCCTGGTGTAACATAAAATGTTTGCCAGTTAAAATTCTTTATATATATATATATATATATATATATATATATATATATATATATATATATATAGGAAAGAAAGACTATTTTTAAGACCTGGCTTTTTCGATTTTCTTATAATTACTGGATGGTTTTCTGTATAAAGCATATCTAAGAACGCTGCGAGACATGTAAATTAGCTTTTTGTAAAATTTGAAAAAGATAGGCCTAAGCCGTTTCGGAACCTAGGAGGAAGAAATACACACACACACACACACACACACACAAAGTGACTTTTATATATATATATATATATATATATATATATATATATATATATATATATATATATATATAAGAATTACAATAAATTTTCCAAAGATTATCCAAAATAGCAGACTTAAAATATATGATAAGTATTAAAGACTTAATATTTATAAAGTAATCCTAACCAGATGTAAAAACTCAATAAAACCAAATAGAAAATTGAGCTTATAAAAAAAATAGGACAATCCACTTAATTTGTGTCTCATTATGAAAATCAAATAGGTGTTTAACTCTTGTTAAAGTGTTTATAACATCTTTTATTAATTCTTCGTCTATATATATATGTGTGTGTGTGTGTGTGTGTGTGTACATACATATATATATATATATATATATATATATATATATATATATATGTATGTATGTATGTATGTATGTATGTATGTATATAAAATAAAATATCAATCAATTTCTCCGATCCTTTTAAATAAGGCTCTAATCTTTGCTAAAAGAAATTCTGATTTAACTAATTTAGAAATTAAATTAATTCTCCTAGCGAGAAAGTCCCTTATGCAATTTAACAATAAGCTTTGGACTAGAAAGGACATCCCTGATAATTTTGACATCTTGATGGGTGCTTCTGATCTGCAAAGTTACCGATTTAGTAAGACTCTTCTTAGTGAAAGAACTTAAATACCACTTCAAACATATCCAAGGGGGCCTTTATAGAGATGATGCCCTTTTTACAGCCAGGCCAAGAGAGTACAACAAAACAATTAAAAAATTACATAACTTCTTTAATAACTTTGGCCTTTCTATAATTATCGAACCAAACAAAAACCTTCAAATTTTCTAGTTGTTACATTTAATCTTAACACCGAAACTCATACCCCTATCATAAACCCAATCTTACGCTTTTATACGTCCCTAAATCTTCTAACCACCCCAACTCAATTATAAAATCTATAGTACCATCCGTCTCTAGAAGAATTTCTGCTCTTTCTGCTAATAAAAAAAAACTTTTAATCAAAATGCTACTTTCTTCAATAATTCCTTAAGGAACTCAGGACACAAGGAAAAGATTAAATACAATAATTATGCTCCTCCTGTAGGCCGCCTTAAATCTGTAATCACACACAATATGACTCGTAAGAAACCAGTTCAAATAACAAGATCTGCCGTTATGAATAACAATCAACCAATTTACATATATAATCCAAACCAAAATACTAATCGTAATACCTCTAATCCACCCAGTCGCATCAGGAGGAAGAAAAATATTTTGCGTAAATGTCAAAACTAATATACCTAAGGAATTCTTCAACATTGTAAAAAACTCTTTCAAATACCCACACAGATATAGTTCTATTTTCAATAAAAACTCAATCAGGATTTCTTATTCAACAATGCCTAATTTAGCACAAAGAAGCTTAACTTCTAATAACAATAAACTTAAATCAGCCCAAAAAACCCAATTAAATCCAATTAAACCCAAAACTAACTGTACTTGTAATAACAAACATCTTTGCACACTCAATAATGATTGCATCCATAAAGATGTTATATATTCTTGCACAATTACTGAGCTCCCACGCAATCCCCCCATAACAGACACTATTATTCGTCTTCAAGTTATCCTTCTTCCCATCCTCCATCTGATATAGTTACTAATCCAATCTACCACTCGAGCATCTACAATCATACAACTAGCAATAATAATAATAATATTAATGAGAATAATAATATTTCTCCTAACAGCCATCGTAACACTAGCAACACTCATTATCCACTCCAAAATAGTCCGCGTACAATCATTGTCCCACCCATGTCCTTGAACACAATGAACAAAATTCAAACTATTTAACTAATACAAATCAGCAAATTAATATGAATATCAGACCTTAAGCTTTTAATAAAGTACATACATATATCGGCGCTACTTTAAGAAAAGAATATCAAACCACATTTCTTCTTTTAACAACCATAATTCTAATAATAACCAAGGAACTTCTCTAACCACTTTAATTTAAAAAAAAAAAACTTAACTCTAATAATACCCCCTTCTGAATCAAATGGACTATCATGAAAAAAGTTAAGTCTTACACTCTAGGCTCTAAGTCATGTCGCCCCTGCACAACCGAAGCTATAACTATAATTACTTCCCCTCAAAGTAACCATATAATAAATTATAAAAACGAACTGATCTCTTTCTGTAAACATAAGTCCAAATTTAATTATGGTAATTTTGAAATTACATAGTTATTACTTTAAGCTTTCAGGTAGATATATAATTTTTCTTTATCATTATCGTTTTTTCTAACTACTTTCTTAATACTTTATAACTTAATAATCCTTTATTTTAATTCTTTATTTTTTCTTTGCTTGGTCGGTTTTTATCTGCAACTTCCGTTTTAGTCTTTAAATATTCCTATCTATCTAATATATCAATCTATCCACACATTCATATCCTGTATGTATATTTACTTATATTTTACTATATGCATTTACTTACATACTTACTTGCTTTATCCGGAATTTGTATATACCGGCAATCCTCTCCCCTTTAAAAAAGTTTTCATTTTTTATTTTATATTTTATTTTTTATTTTTTATTTATTATTTATTCATTTATTAATTAATTTATTTATTTTTTCCATTTAGTGTCTTTTAACAACTCTTGCTGACATTTTCTTAAGTAATAACCTGTACATTTTAGTTGACATCTTTTTGCCCTATATTTTTCGCGCCTTTTTACATCATTTTGTCTGGATTATTTTGACATTTGCTTTTCTATTTTATATTTAATTCTATCATCATTTCATTTTTTTCTCTCGCTTCTTCTTCTCTGATTTTTCTACCCTCTGATGAGAAGGAAAGTATTTCTTCGAAACTCCGCGGATTAAGGACTATCCACTTATTAAGTGTTTCCTTTTCAGATTAAATATGTTTTTAACTCTTTTTCAAAGTGTTTTTTAACATGTTTTATTAACTATTTGCTCATATTATAAGCTCTATTTCCTATTTGGTTTTATCGAGATTTTACATCTATATATATATATATATATATATAATTGCATCGCTTTTGTTTTGAAGACGAAAATCCACTAAAACTTTTTTTTTATCACAAAGAGCTCACTGACAGGCATTGCTTAATTATAGCGTAATTATTTATTATTGATTACATCTTTCTGCGGCGTTTTCAAGGCAGATTTCTGAATTAAATTTGACTACATATAAAATATCCATTACATATATATATATATATATATATATATATATATATACATTATTGCATGAGCCAACTTCATATATATATATATATATATATATATATATATATATATATATACATTATTGCATGAGCCAACTTCTAAAAAGTCTATAATTACAAAAGAGAATTCAATTATATAAAAAAAAGGAAAAACAAGCAAAATTGTTAAATAGAACCATGTAGCTTTTTCGGAGATTATATATATATATATATATATATATATATATATATATATATATATATATATGTGTGTGTGTGTGTGTGTGTGTGTGTGTGTGTGTGTGTGTGTGTGTGTGTGTGTGTATTTATGACTACTTCATTTAAAAACACATAAATTAATATACGAAGATATAATCTTATGTGTAAATTGTCAATACATAGGTAGAACTAGGTATTAAGTTATCAGAATATATATGGTAATCAAGCTACACAGAATATTCCACATTTCATTCTGGTATATATATATATATATATATATATATATATATATATATATATATATATATATATATATATATATATATGAGAGAAAGAGAGAGAGAGAGTGAGAGAGAGAGGCAGAACGAAACAAAAAGATATAGAGAATGAACGAAAGAGACGAGAAAGAGGAGGGGACAGGGAAAAAGAGATTTCCCGCCGAGAAATAATAGTGCGAATAATAACAGGATCTTAAACAACCATTTAGTCGACTTGCAAAAAAAAAATTCAGGGCATCAAAACAAATGTTTCGTTGGCAGGATAAACAAGCCGACACGCACTGCATTATATGATAAGCATTGAACAACGATGGGGGTTCTTGGAAGTTCTAAAGTTGTTGTTTTCGTGCAGCCAGCCTAATATATATATATATATATATATATATATATATATATATATATATATATATATATATATATATATATATATATATATATATATATATATATATATATATAACTGTGAGGTGTTTGTGGGAAAACAGCCTCGCAAATGTTCGATTATTAAAAGCCACATCAATATAAGAGCATAAATTTATTTACAAAATATCACAAAAAAAATCGGTACCATTGGTTTCAAATCTGATATAAGAGAACCAGTTTATGATCGAAAAACATTTAATTCGCTGCAGCGTCTGTGTTTTTTTCTGTAGACAGATGTACAACAGATATATTTATCTGACTTTATGTAAAATATATGTGTGTGCCTACTGCATATATATATATATGTGTGTGTGTGTGTGTGTGTGTGTGTGTGTGTGTGTGTGTGTGTGTGTGTGTGTGTGTGTGTGTGTGTGTATGTGTGTCGGTACACCCACACACAGACATATGTATATACATGTATATATGTGCATACGGCATTATATATATATATATATATATATATATTAGCCTATTTTCCGATGCTACAACCGATTCCTTTAGTTATATATTTTATTTGATTCTGTTTTTATAAAAACATCTTCCACCAAATATGTAAATATATATGTATATATATTGAGTAAAATAATTAATAATTGTAAATTATGAATCAGTTTCAAAAGGAAAAATAAACAAAATCAAATCGGGTGTACGATCGTTTCGGAAACGAAATTCATTTTTTTTTAAATTGACAATAATTATTGACAATAATTGACAATAATTATTGACAATAATTGACAATAATTATTGACAATAATTATTGACAATAATTGACAAAGGTTTTGTCTTGGAACATAAGCTCCTCATCAGTAGGGGGGGAGTTTAAGAAACCAAAATAAAACTAGCATTTTTGTAGTAAGTAAGGCGAATATTCCTTATTAAGCTCCAGTAGAAAATTTGTTTTAACTTCAGTCAGTATATCTTTGGGCATACCGCTGGATCTTGTCTCCGATTGGTTGAAATGTTGCATCCTTCTGCCTGTTTTACAAGTATATTAATGGTAGATGCTCCGACGAACTACAAGACCTTGTATCCTTTCGACGTAATACCCTCGACAAACCCGACAAGCAGCAAAATCCCACCTCTACACAGTAGAAATCCCAAAATATCAAAACCTTCTACTCTAATAGTTTCTTCCCCAGAACTGCTAGACTTTGGAACTCCCATCCGAGTTCTTACTTATCCGACTGTGCTGGCATGCAGAAGTTCAAGTGTAATGTGAACAGACATCTTGCTGCGAAACTCCCTACATAGTATCCCTGCAATTATGTCCCAAATACTTGCCCTCTATATCAAAGGTGCAATGTGCCTTGTCTGGAATGAAAATGCAAAAAAAAAAAAAAGAAAAGAAAAAAGAGATCTGGTCCCAAATAGTAGCCCTTTACGATAAAATGGCACTGTGCCTTCTTTAGGTAAAATGACAGTAAAAGACTGTTATAATTCTGATACAGATTTAAATTCAACCATTTTCTTTCCATAACTCCTGCTTTTATTTATCGTCATTTGTTAGTCCCCCTTTTTTTCTTCACCTCTAACATATTTACAATTTCTTCCTTTCCGACCTCAAGCATTCTACACACGAACCATTTTGCCCTTTATTTGACCAATCCACTTGACCTTATTTATCTTATTCTTCCCCCCACCCTTAATTTCAACTATTCTACCAATCCTCTTATCCCTTTTAGTGGGGTTCCGATTGTATTTAGCAGCGCTTCTCTCTGCATATTTATTGTACACATATGGAGATTTGCGGCGTGTGTATGCGTTATGATATCAGTATCTAAATTCTTTGGATTCACGAAGACATCTTTAAGAGAAAACGGAATATATTTGTGATAAAAAAAACAAATCCCTGGATTTGTAATATTAAATTGCAAAAACCGAACGCAGTTCACGGCGGCGTTATCATCTTTTATGGCTTCTATGCGAAGAATATGAGGCAGGCGAAAATAAATGCCGTCTTGTAAGAAGAACCTAAACCGGAATTAAGGAAATTCTTAACAACTTCTCTCGTAATCGCTCATTTGCCTCGTTTTGATGTTCCCTGGCGAAATCAATCATTTACCTGCGTTCGTATTTCCGGTGTACAATTTGATTCGACTTCCGGATTGAATGACGTCATTCTATTCCCCAAATATTCATTCTGTTTTCTATTTGGAGACAATTTGAAGTCATTCATTTCTAAATAAAATTCGTGAAATACTAGACGAAGAAACAAATAATAATCTCATATTTTGTCATTTTTCCCCTTCTTAAAAAAATAACTGAAAATAAAAAATAACGATTCACCATTTACTAGTTAAGCATGACAGACTGACGGACGAGGATGCGCTGTCATAAAGACGTATGGATGAATGTTATCATCATCATCATCATCATCATCATCATCATGTAGTCCATCAGCTTTGACGATGACTAGTCGAGGCCTCAGTGCTTTATCCTTCGCTACAGGATTTTCCACCTTGGCTCCAAACTTGCTTTTGCAGTTTAGGTGTAGTATCTGTTGCGCATCAGATAAACACTCTCTGAACCTCCAATGCTCATTTCCAATGGAGCGAACCCGCGACGACTGGCAGCAGAGGAGGCCGCAGCTTCTGGCCGAAAGTAATTTCAGTGAGGTGGGCAGTCGCCCTATCGTGTCCGTTACTACGCCTTTTCTTTCTGAATGAGCGTCAATAGCCTTTTAAGGAAAACTGCAAGACAGCAGTAGGATTTGAAGTTATAGTTCCCGTCCCTTAGCGTTTTGCTGTGATAAGGCCCACAAGGCAGTGGTGTTTGATTTTGGGGTTGGTTCCTCTAGTCTTCGCCCAACCAAGGGCACCCACAAAACAGTGGGATAGGGATTGGTAGTGTACCAGGGCGTGTTTACACATCGGTGGGCCATAACGCACTGTTTCTGGGGTCCCTTACTACTCCGAGATCTCATACAGGTTTAGCCTAGGGCCGCAAGACACCCAGTTACCGTGTGTGATCAACGTGGAGGCACTGTAGGAGTCTTGATTATGGAGAGGCTATGTACTGGCAGGGAAGACTTATGCATAGCTGCTCCCTTTTCACCGTAAGGTTAGTAAGCGGTGTTAGCATGAACTTAACACTAACTTATACCTAACACACTAGACGCATCACATCCCCCTGCCAGATTAAGAATCCAAACACACATGGGCGCACATAGAATGCTGTTCAATGCTAAAGCGTGGCAGACACACGAAAATGCTATTTGAATTGACAGTCAAACAAAATTGGCATTTTAAACATGGTCGATGAACAAGCGAAAATGCGAAAATTTCAAGTTTAATAAATGCTATTCCAGTATTATTTGAAAGTCACAAAAAGACAACGAAAATGTTGTTTAATACTTCAGTATGGCAAACACTGTACTGCAGGCATATAAAGAAACTGGAGCTGTTTCACATGCGAGCTCTCCGCTCCATCCTTGGAATCAAATGGCAGGATCGCACCACCAATCTGAAGGTCATTGACAAAGCTAAGTCCACCAGTATAGAGGCCACCATCATCAAGACCCAACTTCGTTGGGTTGGACACGTGATTCGAATGGACGCATGCCTGATGTACGGAGCGCTCCAGGCCGGCAAAAGAAACCAAGGTCGACCAAAACTGCGGTATGTTTCATCTTTCTGGAATCATCAGTGCAGGGAGTTACGATTACTACTGATCGGGAGATCCGAACCTGGCCATGAAATCATCTCTGACTGTTAAAGCCAATCTGCA
The DNA here is from genome assembly GCF_053919585.1 of Euprymna scolopes. Classification (NCBI taxonomy): domain Eukaryota; kingdom Metazoa; phylum Mollusca; class Cephalopoda; order Sepiida; family Sepiolidae; genus Euprymna; species Euprymna scolopes. Next base: position 19,542,525 of record NC_136510.1, on the reverse strand, counting down.
ATGGTGTCGTATCAAACCGGGAGACCTAGAGGAACATGCTATGGACAGACCAAAATGGCGAGGCTCAACTCACAAGGCTGCTGCCAACTTTGAAGAGGCTCGTAGCCAGAAACTCACTGCTGCCAGAGAGAGACACCACAGAGCAGCTTCAGCGGTGATCACAACAAGTGATTTCCAGTGCTCCCCCAATGTTGTAGACTATGTGCCTCTAGACTGGGGCTGCAGGGCCACCTCCGTGTGCACAGATGAGATGCAGAACACAAACGTCATCATCGGATTCGATGGACAACCACCATGACAGACATACAGCACAATCACGTTGACACACAGGTTCTCGCGAGTTCCTTGGTTAAGCAATAATGAGCCTCGCCAGTATCAGATGAGTAACAATTTTAGAAAGGCTAGGTGCTGTATGTGCTCTCCGCTTATCTCGGCACAGCTTCCAGTCGTCCTAAAAGTATATATACTTACAACTGGAATTAAAACTGCCGATTCAGGAGAAATATGTTTAAAGATTGCGCAACTTTTGCCACAATAATTTCACGTGTAGGCACCCTTCAGTAGGTATCCATAGCCTGATAAGTCTAAACGGAGTCATTTATGACAGACAAACGAAGGTAATGTTTCAAACATGCGTGACATACAAACAAACATGCTATTTCAGTATTATTTCAAAGTCACACATGAAAAAGCAACAAAATGTCATTTAATAATCGAGTGTGACAGACAAACGAAAGTGATATATCACAAACGCTTGATAAAGTGGAGAAAATGCTATTTCAAAGTCATGAACGATCAAGAAATTGTTATTTATAACTTAAGCGTTACTGATCGATGCAAATTCAGAGTTTAACGTGACAGACTCAGAAACATGCTCTTAATATCTTATTTTCGACACACAAACGAAGACGTTATTTAAAACATGCGTGAAAGACAAACGAAGATGCTATTCGAAACGTGCGTGACAGACGAACCGACGGACAGTGAATCCACAAAGACGCATCTAAAATAAAAATCTGACAAACTAATCTACAACTTAAATGCTTTTTGAAACTGAAATAATCGACCAACCGACGGAACCTTCAGAGAGATTTCATGACGCATTTAGAAAAAATGGCACCGTTTTAATTTCATGATCGGTAATGCACATACAGAGAATGGTGCTTCGTTTAAATGTCAACTTTTGACTGTAATTGAAACGATTTGTCTTGTTTTTGTTTTTCCTTTTTCTTTTTTTTGCTTGTTGGTTGATATTTGGAGGAAAACGAGTTTCGATGCTTTGAGAATTCATCAGGATTCATTTGCCGTAGCTGCCATACCGTTTTTTTTTTTGTTTTTTTTTTTTGTTTTCTGTTTATTTTTAATGTTATAGTTGTTAAATATGGCAACGGCATTCGTAACGGGTAGATTTCAAGAGTTTAAATCAATAGGATGACTTCTGTTTCGATGGATTTTATGATATATTGATTTGGGGGATTTATAAAAGATAGAGACAGGGTTAGAGAGACAGAGAGATAAAGAGATAACTCCTTAAATTAAAATAGTAGATTTGAAACAGTAAAGCTCACAATACCATTAGAAAATATTTGAAAATAAAATGTGCTTAGTAAAGAAACACTTATCAATGATAAAAATAAGTGTTTCCGACTAGAATATATATATATATATATATATATATATATATATATATATATGTGTGTGTGTGTGTGTGTGTGTGTGTGTGTGTGTGTTATTTGCTTTTGGTTTTGCGATACGTTTTGAATCAATTCAATTATTTACGAAAATGCATTTTTAACTAAATGCGTTTTGGGAATAATTATATTTGGGATTTGGGAATAATTATATTTTATATTTAGGAATTAAAAACAATATATATATATACATATATATATATATATATATATATATATATATATATATATATATATATATATATATATATATATAAGTGTTGCTATAATTATTGTTAATGTCTACGGACACATTTCGGAAATCATCAGTGAAGCGATTTACGATTTCAGCCGATCGGGAGATTCGAACCCACCCACAAAACCATCTCCAACTCCATTAATAAGGAACAAACAACACGTCCAACTTTAACCACGAGAATTGGAATTAACATTTTTATATGAATGTCTAGACGGATCAGGTGATCTTATGATTAAAACCTTATGATCTTTGCATGCGAGCTTAATTGACCGATTTATATTGCAGTTACAAAGTGCTCATCAATAGGAACTGATTACTATAATTAATTTTTACTACCTACAGACACTAGTGTTTCATCTTTTTGGGAATCATCAGTTCAGGGAGTTACGATTACTACTGATCGGGAGATCCGAACCCGGCCATGAAACCATATCTGACTTCGTTAGCAAAGGACAAACCACACGGCCAACTTTAATCGCGAGAAATACAATTGAAATTAACATTTTTATACATGTGTGTGTGTATTTATGTATGTATATATGTATATTCGACATAATCACGTTGACGTCGAAAAACGAAAAAAAATTCGATCTTAAAAACAGTCTTTCTTTCTCATAGGTAGAAAGAAGAATTTTTTGCAGGGGAATATTTTACGTTACACCGGCAAGGGAGATCATAAAATCCTAGCAAAACATTTCTTTAAACAAAAACAGAATTATTGACATCTGGAGATATAACTCAGTGGTAGTGCATTCGAATACAGATCGAATGCCCCCCCCTCTGTTCAAGCAAGCGTGTACCTCACCATTTTATTTCATTTTTTTTTCTTATTAATGGGTCCAGTTTACGATAAAAGAAGAGGTACCTTTTAAAATCGCCGCAAATCATTTCTTCGTTTGCATATTTTAAAATTAAACATTAATCAGAAGTGACTTTTCCAGGGCATTCATCGTCAAGCCTAAATATCAGCTAATGCGATGGCAAAGACGGAATTTGATGAACGACATTATCATTATTATTTTATTATTGTTAATATTATTTTTTTAATTATTTATTTATTTATTTATTTTACGAGTTAGTCCATCAGCCAAACTATTCCTCGTAATATGTAATAATCAATAGAGGATTGATTCTATAATAATACATACGCAATTTGCATAAATTAAAACATCATGTTTAAGAGTATTATACGACCGGGCAACGCCGGGCGTCCAGCTAGTATAATATAATTGAGTGCAATGGATTAATTAGGATAACAACAATAAAAAAGAAGAAGGAGTCTAAGTAGGGGGAGTCGGAAGAAAATTGTATGAGAAAAAAAATTAACTTTTGAAAGAAAGAGACGCCAAATGAAAGAACAAATATATAAAGAGAGACTATAAAAAGAAATGAAAGAGAAAATAAGAAGAGGGGGAAATAGAAACAGAGTGGGGGAAAAAAAGGAAAGAGGCTGACAACAAGAAAGTGAGGAGTGGTTAACATGTAGCTTTATTATTTGTCTCTCTTTTGTAAATGAATGAACAAATAATGTTACGTGTCTGCGTAGAATGTCGAATGCCCCCCCTCTGTTCAAGCAAGCGTGTACCTCACCATTTTATTTCATTTTTATTTCGCTTTCCTCAAGAAAAAGAGTAATTTCCGAAGTCTGCGATGCCCTTCCTTCTTTCAAGAATAGAGGGTATCTTGAAAACAGCTGCGGACATATTTTTGTTTTTTATCTGGCTTGGGCGGTGTCATAGTGACGGGCTCGCTCCATTAAAAACTGACCTTGTTTTAAAATGGCCCTCATGCCCGAGAAGCGCGACCAACGTATCCAGCATTTCTAAGCAAAGGGATTAAACTGTCGTTGTAAACTTTCAAGTGTCATAGCAAATTCCACACACACACACACACACACACACACACACACACACACACACACATATATATATATATATATATATATATATATATATATATATATATATATTCCATTCGCCGAGCGGTATTTTTTTATATCGGCTGGCATGTTGTATATATCCAGAATAATCGGAAAAAAGAACAACTCTGCCGTGTTCAATCAGACGTGCTTGAATAATGCCTTTCTACCAATATATATGTGTGTGTGTGTGTGTGTGTGTGTGTGTGTGTGTGTGTGTGTGTGTAACTTCCCTGCCAAATAACTCTGTCAATTTTCGGTCTACAGACTCAAGATTTGACATAGGGGTTATTGAGATTAGGGAAAATCTTTTTAATCGGGTTTCGGCCAGAAATTTGGCGGTTAAGGGGTCAAAGTTCAACGATTTGACCTTTGATAACTCTACCAAACTCCTCCGCCAATTTTGGGTCTAAACACCTGACATTTTAGATATAGGTTACTTGGACATGGATCTAACTTTGGAAGTTGATTTGAGCCCAAAAACAATTAATATTAAAGGGTTATAATTGGATGAAATTTTTTAGTAAAATTGACCTCTGCGGTCTCTACAAAATTACTCAGCCAATTTTTGGTCTAAATATTTGAAATTTTACATAAAGGGTATTAAATATAGGGAAAGCTTTTTAATCTTTTTTTTTCTGAAACTTTGGCTAGCAAGGAGTCAAAGTTCAAAAGATTTTATCTTCGCGGTCTCTAGCAAACTATTCAGCCAATTTTGGGTCTAAAACATTTGAAATTTAACATAAAGGGGATTCAGACATGCAGCAAACTTTTTAATCAGTTTTTAAGCGAAAATTGACTGGCAAGAAGTCAAAGTTTCCAGAGTTGACCTTTGCAGACTCTACGAAACACCTCCGTAAGAATACTTTGATAAGTATGTTTCAACTTAAATAGGGATGGTATAATAAAATATGGCACAAACTTTGACAAAGACTTTTCATATTTATTTGCGTAAGTATACTTTGATAATTATGTTTCAGTTTGAAGAAATATGGTATAATAAAATTATTGGGTGTTCGTTCGTGCCTGACCTCCATAGAATGTAAATATGTCACAAAGTTTAACAAGGTTTTTTTAAAAGGGGTGAGGGTCCACAATAACACCTTAACTTTAATCTTAATTCACGTTAGCTTTTATTTATTTTTTTGAGTTGAATCATATCGTGTCGAATAACTTCACCTGATAAATTCACGTTCTTATTAAAGTGAAAGCCAAAACAAGTCGGAACTTTAGACAATTCTCGGCAAAAATTTTGCATAACTCTGTTTTTTTCCTTCTCCACTTGCACGTGGCACTCTTTCGAAAATAGATAAATGGATAAATAATAAAAAATAAGAACGTTACTTGTTATCGTGGCAAAAGAAGGAAAAAATCATGCTCACGTGATTACGTGTCTTTTTTAAAACATTTACATAACCTTTTTATTTATATTTATATATCTGTTTAAGCTTTTTTTTTGTCAGTGTACTAGAAGGGATTCAGTT
>NC_136510.1:19514694-19529694 GCF_053919585.1 Euprymna scolopes | reverse complement strand
GAAAAGGTACAAAAATAAAAATTGTCTCAATCGTGAAGGACTGCTCCTCCACCGAAAGAGAACGAGAAATGGAAGTGCAGCATCTGAAGAACAGATACTACACTTTGATCTTGTTTATATATTTTATTGCTTTTAAAATTTTGTAAATAAACAAAAAACAAAAGATTATCAAACAACAAAATTAAGTACAAGGCCCTACAAGAGGAAAGAGTGACGTAAGCATTCGTTTAAAAGTCGATTTTGTTCACATACTTAATTGGGAATAAACAGGCACGTCGTCTTACGTCATCAAAGAGCGAAATTAATTATGAAGTCTATTTTATTCATTTAATAAAAAAAATTAAAATTATTTGTGTTCTGGGTATTTAGTTCTCTCCCACCGCAAGAACTATGACATTAATGTTGGAAACTGGGATTGAAAAAGTTAGTGCTCAAAAGAAGGGTCACTCTGTTCTGCAAACGATGTCTGTGCAGCCCCGTAAACATTCCCAGCAGGGCGTCGCAGGCGATTAGCAATAAACTAACCCCTTCTCAAAAAGAGAAGGCAAAGCTGTGAATGGTGAACCACCTAGAACTGCACAGGAACAGCATTATACAACAATCAACACGGACCAGGAATGGTCTAATTTCTGGTGACTTTCGGAGCCCAGGATCGCAATCCCTGTCTTTCTACATTATTTGCTCCTCTGGTTTCTTTAAATAACTAAAATTCGCTGTTTTTAAAGCAAAATAAAGCAAAAACATTTCTTAAAAAAAAAAAAAAATTATGACGTCAAAAGTCTCAGAAAAAAATAAAATAAATGATTCCATTCATTTAACTAGCAAGCTGCATGGCGTTGCCAGGTCGTAAAATACGCTTCATTATGCTATTTAATTTATTCGTATTTATTATCACAGTGCCATCAGCTGGAATCGAAACCGTAGTATTCTAAGCTGGTGACGTTATCACTGTACCAACATGACGCGTATATGAACTGATTAAAAATTAAAAATAAACTAAGATGAATGTACAAAATGTATAACGATTTTTTTTGTCTCAATTTTGCCCCATTTTTGACCCCTTAAAAACTATTTTAACTGGCTAAAGATCCATAAAAGAATGGTCTTTAAAAAAAATCTAATCACTTGTGGCTCCTAGCGCCGCTCTACGACTTTTCGTTTCGGAGGAAATTATTTGAAAATATGGAGACAGACCGACAGATCTTTGATATTTATATATTAGATTATTATTATTTGGAATATATATAATATATTATAGATATTTATATATTAGATTATTATTATTTGGTGTTTTAACCTCTTCTATATAATTTTACCAAATCATGTTTTTCACATGTGACTAATCTCTTCAATTTATAGTAAAATGAGTTTTAAAACTTAAAACGCGCTGTAGACATTTGTGTATAAGTCGATATTGTTCAAAGACATTACGAAATAAATAGACACTATGTATCGACATGTTTTAGATAAGGCTTATCTAATAATTACATTATTCCTACTATTTTCATCTTGAATACCATTCTTACAGAGTTTCGGTCGGTGTAACCTCTTATGATTTTCAAGTGCATTTGTTGAACTCGGGAATCTTCATATGGAATTTTGAACAAAACCATTTAACTACACGTGTCATCCATGTCTGACTTGTCCACCAAGTTTTAGTTCATAAATGTCCAATAGTCTTTGTTTTATTGCTGTTCAGTGATATAAAGGACGAACTGTTGGTTGTCTTGTTAGATATTGACCAGATAACGCCGGGTAACCTTGTCGATTATTATTTTATTATTATTATTATTATTATCATTATTATTATTATTAAAAAAATGAAACAATTAGATTTTGGAAAATGTATGGACTGTTTCGTTATGGATATATAAGCAGAAATAAAATAAATAAAGTCGATTTAGGAATTTTAAAAAAGATTGGAATTTGGCTAGTTACATAAACAAAGTTTTAGCTTACGTCAACGACACATGATTCGGTCTGCTTTGCTGATTTAATAGTTAGCAGAGATCAAACTGACGAGTTGGCGAAAAATGCGTTAGTGAACAGACATGTGAACTACCCTCTTGCAAACAAAAAAAGGGAAGAACCTAGAAAATGTAGAAAGAGACTCGGCGTGCCACACTCCGATAAGACGAATAAAACACATGTAAAATATAACTCGTTGTTATGGCTTTCTTTTAGAGTGGACAAATATGTGATTCTTTTGGTCTGTGACAAGCAAAAACATCGTTTGATTGTAAGAAAAGCTGTCTGTAAATGTTTAAGTGTTAACTGCGTGCATTTGTAAAGAAGGAACCGCACACACAATGGACATTTTATATACATGCAGGAAAATTAATATTTCTTACACTGTACGCACACCTTTATTATATATGAAAAACACTATTCTATATACATCATTAGACAATTGACACAAGTAAGGTTGGTCGGTTGTTTGGTTGGTTGGTTGGTTGGTTGTTTTTGTTTTACGGCATATCAACCCTTTTCGGGTTATTTAATGCCGAATCCAAAGATTTTGAAGAAAGATTTTTTTAATAGAATGTATTTGTTGTTTTGTTTTCACGTCGGTTTCTATTTAACCTATAGTTGGGACCCTAACAGGTACTACCACTCCGGGTCAGAGTGGACCTGGGAGCAATGGTACTTAAAGGGTGGCTCCACACTCCCCAAAGCCCACAAGCTGGGCCTCACCACTGGATATTTTTTTTTTTATTTTTTTTATTACATTTTCACCCCAAACAAGGCACATTGCCACTTTAATGTAGGGGGCTACTATCAGGGGAAACATCTACTGGGGTACTATGTAGGGATTAGGGCAGCGAGATGTTGGTTCACGTTGCACTTGAACTTATGCATGTCAGTACAGTTGGGGAAGCAGTGACCTGGAATAGAATTCCAAAGTCTAGCAGTTCTGGGGAAGAAACTACTGGAGTAGAAAGATCTTTTACATCTAGGGATCTCTACAGTGTGGGGGTGGGATTTTGTAGCTTGTCGGGTCTGTCGAGGGTGTTCACGTCGTGGGGGCACAAGTGCTTGCAGTTCTTCAGAGTATTCACCATTATAGTTTAAGGTCATATCCATGACCTCCATTGAGGGACTTTTACCCTCTGCAGGGGGGCAGTCGGCGTATTCTAATGCCCCACCGACAGGGCTGACACAAGTAAGATATACAGACACGTATATATACCCACTAACGATGGAACAGTCTCATTAGTAAGTGATGTTATCCTAAATGTGCTTCACATCAACCGAACTTGAACCTCCAGATTAAAAAAAGACTCGCTAGATTATTTCTGAACTGAAGAAGGCCATTAGTGAAGTGCATAAGAGTGTTTATTGTTGAACGACTATAAATTAAAATCTGTTGGATATTCATGATAAAAACTTGGTGGACAAGTCAGACATAAAATTAACTCTATAATATTATTTGCTTCCCTCGATGTACATACACTCGACACCCGACAAGCAGAAAAAACCCACCCCTTCACTAGTGAGATCATAAGATACAGAAAAAACTTCTGCAATAATAGTCTCTTCCCTCGGACTTTGGAATTCCTTCCCTGTTTTCCGCTTCCTTGACTGACTGTTTCCTGCTTGACTTGATTTGACTGATCCTGCAGAAATTTAAATGTAATGTGAACAGATGTCGCGCTGCTCAGCTCACTGCACTCCTCGATTAAACACGATCAAAAATAGTAGCTCCTACGTTTCAAGTGGCAATTTGACTTGTTTGGAGTGAAAACGATTAAAAATAATATTTGTATCAAATATTGAGGGGGGGAGGAGTACAGACAGAACTGTGAATTTTATCAACAATTTCACATTCTTAGTAGAAAAGCAACCAATGCTGTCGCAAAACGATATTAAGCTGGTTTACTGACCAGGCGTCGTATATTGTATGAATGAAAAAATCTTAAAGCCTAGACTTCCGACCTGCTTCCTGTATTCTGGAAATCACTGGGGACGCGTGTCACAAACGCTTACCCTAATATCAAGCATCTTCTCTTCCACTCTACTCCCATTGTTTTTGTTGTACTTGATGCTCCCTGCTTGACCCAGCAGTCTTGTTTCCGGGTCGAAGGGTCAATGACACCAAATCTCAACGGGGACATTTGAAGCTGATAATGGCACGACGGTCTGTTAAGACGAAGATGTCCGAAAAACTGTATCGTCGGGAGGAAGTAGGGGGAAGAAGATTATGATTCGGGTGAAAAGGAGCAGAAGAAGAATTGATGATGGGATGAACAGACAAAAGGAAATGCATGATGCTAACCGGATGACTATATATATATATATATATATATATATAGTCATCGACATACAGTACTGTTTCGCTGTATCACAGCTCATCAGTGCGGCTATACCCGTATTTCCCTAGACAGGGATTGAACCTACTACTATCGCGTTCACTGTCGGTAGTTCTAATTTCTGGTCCTTGGGATCGGTGCTCGTAAATAACCTCATCAAATGTCTATTTAAAAATACACCCGCCCATTGATTTTATAGTGCTCCAGCTGTTTGCTTATTTACAAAGAGCGAGCCTCGCATTTATGTAAATTAAGTAGCGGACGAGACATATTTACGACAGTGTTCTACCCATAGGAGGGGGGTGCTTAGAATAAAGTCATCCATATACAATACTGTTTCGCTCGGTCACAGCCTATTAGTGCGACTAGACTAGCACATTTCCCTAGCTACGGATTGAACCTAAAACCATCGGGTTGATAGTCGATAGTTCTAACCTCTGGTCCATGGGATCGGTGCTCACAAATAACCTCATCAAATGCCAATTTAAAAAGACATTCGCCCACCGCTTTTATAGTGCTCCAGCTATTTGTTTATTTACAAACAAAGAGCATTAATGACAATTAAACATCTGGTGAGATACATTTACGATTTACGACGAATTTACGTGTTCTATATATATATATATATATATATATATATATATATATATATATATATATATATATATATAAATGAACTCATTTTCCCCTATGATTTGGACCTTAATAGGATTAAAAATCAAAACATTTCATGCAAATGTAATATGCACAGACTGCAGTACAATATCTGAGGTGTGTCATAGGCATATTACCTCTCCACTTCCTCGCTAATCGTAGATTCCTATATGTTTTCTGTTGAGAGTTCCCTGCCAAAATCGGTTAAGATCAATGGAAGTGGTAAAACCTTTTCTCTCTAATAAATTCCTCCTTTCACCGCTACCACTTACACCGTTACTGGGATCGTTCACAAGGGACAGTTACGAAGAAACACCGGTTTCGGTATTCTTTACTTCGAAGTGACTTTAAAAAAACTGGAATGGAATTTCAACGTTCCTTTTCGTGCTATGCTTTCTACTGGTTGAAACGCACAATGGACTTCACTGAATCAAAGGGTTATTTATGCCATTTTTTTTTTCGCTGCGTTTTGTTTTTTCCGCGTTTTTAAATAAGTTTAACATTGTTTTTTATTTATATTTAAACAGGGTTATTACTTCGCTTATTCTTTACTATACTCCCCTCACCGTACATACACACACCTCCAAACGCCCGGGGCACCGTCGGCTACCTCCGCTAGTAAATAAATATAGCGCTCTTATTTTTTTTCTTAATAAATAAGTACTCTTCTGTAGTTCTGTTGCGCTAAGTTTACACACACATATCTGTGTGTGTGTGTGTGTGTGTGTGTGTGTGTGTGTGTGTGTGTGTGTGTGTGTGTGTGTGTGTGTGTGTGAATTCGGTCCTGTTAGATTAACGAAGTAGTTAAGCGTCGTTCCAACTGAACAGCATAAAATGAGTGACCATTTGGGAATACCAGGCGCTGTATGTTCTCTCCACATTTCCCGGTATTGTTTTCAGTCTCTCTGCACTTCTTCTTGCCACTGGAATCAAGCAGTGCCGACTCAGAAGAGAAATGGTTTCAGATTACGCAACCCTTGCTTCACAATTAACACATGATCCTCGACGTTCAAACAAACAAACAAACATCCACCAATATGCAGAAATTTAAATGCAGCAATTTTTGCCGGCTAAAAATGAAAGCGAAAATGTGCTAGAGGTCCAAATACCCAATATATCAAATTATAACTCTGTAGACCAAATATTCAGAGAGGAGTTTGGTAGAGAGTTTTCTCATACACACTGACAAGGTCAGTTGCGCTAGAACGTTTTCATCTTAAATTTTATGCAATTATGTAGAACGTAGACACTATGCATAAATAGAATTTAGGGTAATAGTGAAATGCAAGCAAGCATCTAATAAGAAACCATAAAAATGATTATGCAATTAGTTAACGCTCTATTTAAAGGAATTTATAAATTAGTTAACTGCCATGTAGTTGTTCGCATATCCATGACTGAGTATATTAAAAAGTTCGTTTTGATAAATCTTAAATAGAAAAGGTAAGGTTTAAATGTCGATATCAGAGTGAGAAAAACTCAACTATATATATATATATATATATATATATATATATATATATATATATATATATATATATATATATATATATATATATATCTCCGATATTGGAAGTAAGACGGAAAATATAAAACTAGGTAGACCTCCGTAGGGCTTTGTAGTACTCCCTTTTGTGACCCTCCCCACTCACGCTGCAAGCTGTGACACATCCTCGTAGTCTGTAGACCGGCTCTAGGTGACGTGATAGAATGGTCTTAAGTTCAACCCACTCCTTGTACTTATTAGCCAGGTTTTAAACAACCCAAAACGTGTTTTAATTGGCTGAAATCTCTCCATCTATAAACTAATTGGCCGATATCTTTCAGTCTATCTATCTTTCTTACTCTTGAGATATTCATCTCTCCTTCAACTCGATGGTCAACCAAACCCTCGATTTTAAATAACTTATGTCAAGCCCTGGACACTTGACCGTATAAAGTAGTGAGGAGTAGTTCGAAACGTTTTATGTTTTCTTTTGCTTTAAGGTGTAGGTTGTCGCCGACCAGGAAGTAATCAATGACTATCCTCTTTTCTTCTGAGGTGTACCGTAAATGCAAGTTTTCAATCTTTATAACGTGTGACATTTCAAGAATTTAACTACGAAAATGGAATCGAAATTTGAACAAAACAAAACTACAGGATGGAATGATAAAATTATCACCCTGGAAAAAGACGGCATGGTTCCATTTCTGTTTGATGAAAACCAGTTTTCTTTTACTTTTTCATTTTTTTTTTTTTTTTTTTTTTTTTTGCAGACCATCTACTAGTTGGCCAGTTGTGTACAAATCCCAAGAGCGATAAGAACCTTCTATCATGTCTTAAAGTGATACAATGTTCAACGAGCGAGATCGGCGAGCGTCGCTATACAAATCATGCTCTTTACCGATCCAAGTTATGACAACAGGACCATTGCCAGCACCTTCAAAATGCAAATCTGGACGGTTCAATTCTTGAGGTCACAGCTTAACGCATCGGAAGACCCACGGCTACGATCTTTAGTGTGCTTTCAAGTGAGGGCCACATCATGCCACCTCACATCTTCGAAGTCGGCTTGAAATTAACACCAAGGTGTAACTGGATGTGATGAAGAGGGTGGTGATCCTCTGGGGCAATCAGGTGACCGCCGGCAGACCTTGGAGGGGGCCAATGAGAAAAGGGTATAAAGCTGTAGCACTCCTTCTGAACCCAAGCCTATGTCTCTTTGGGCGTCGGCCGGTGCCGAGTCCTGCTGCCACATCCAAGATCTGCCAGCGGTCACCTGATTGCCCCAGAGGTCATCACACTCCTCAGCACATCCAGTTACACCTTGGTCCTAATTTCAAGCCGACTTCGAAGATCTGAGGTGACATGTATTCTGGCCATCTTTCGTCTTCTCGACCTGATAATACTTGAAAATACAGGAGCTGTTATCCAAGTAAGTGGCCACCACTAATATTCATTTTATAAAAGAGTACCTCTCCAACCAGACACAATCTAAAAGGAATTACACCTCATTGCCAACTAATCGAAAGATAAACGATGCACTTAATGGCCTGGCGCATTCATTATTTATTTATTTTTATTTTTTATTTTTTATTTTTGTTTTCTACTTAGTATTAATTAATGAAGATTAGAACCTCAACAGTTTGTTTTGAGCGAACAGATGATTGCAATGAAAGCGGAAATGAGTGAGAAAGAAAAGATGGCGACGTGGCCGCTGGAATGACGGTGGGATGGGTGAGCAAAGAATTGGTTCAAGAAATACAATTGAGATATGGTACCAGAAACACATTTTTCTTTCCTTTTTACATATCCTCAATTCCATTGCACTGAATGATCGTCGCCAAAAGCGTTACTAACCCTGACCTACACGCATTCCTTTCTTTATTATATTGTATTAAATTATACATCACTTTACTTTATAGATAAAGTATATACGTACACACAAACACACACACACACACATACATACACACAGATGTGTGTATGTGTGTTTGTAAAATAGGTTTTTTTACTTATATTTCATTCTTTGTGTCTACCAATCCTTTTTTTAGAAGCTCAATGTTTGTTAAAAATAACAACAGAGCACAAAAAAATAACACTATAGTTTCGTTCCAGTATCCAAATATTTATTTTTCATGCAAACCAGCTCCTCCAGCATGATAAAATTTCGGTACATTCTTTACAGATCCGTTTCGTTAAGCAGAAACAAGCGATTATTATTATGTGAATACCGTGTGATTTTTCGTGCATATACTCTTCAGAAAAAGTAGAAATTCTTTGCAGCATTATAGTGCCATGCATTTTTTTCTCAAACCTGCACCCCTGTTGGGTTTTATTTACATACAACCAAATCTTATTTTTCACAACATTTGAGGGAACCTCCTGATATTAATTGTCTGTGGCAAGGAAGGGTTGATATTTCCATTGCAAATTTTGCTTGAAATCGTATAAGCTGTATCGTCTGAAGAGGTCTCTAGTTACTGGTAGCTAGCTGATCGAAACATGCTCATGACTGTGTAGCAGCATATTATTACTTATGCAAAAACAAATGAAGAGTATAAGTTGTACGACGAATAAATATTAAAGTGAAAATCATAATAAAAATTTACGAGAAAGGGGGCTTCAACAGTTAAGGGGTGCGATTTTGTTGCTTGTCAGTTTAATTAGGAGGATTACGCCGAGAAGGCACTTGTGCTATAAGTTCATCAGAGCACATTTCATTAAAGTACTTGTAAAATAGGCACAGGGATGCAACACTGCAGCGATGGGTCAGAGGTTGGAGCTTGGTCGATAGTGCGGGACTTATTAGATTTGATATTCTTTTTTGGACCTTATCTAAGCGGGAGTGACTAGTGGTAGATGCACCAGCCCAGATGTGGCAACAATACTCCATGCATGGGCGAATGGTGGCTTTGTAAAAATATACGACACTCCCTTATCTGAGTAATATTCTAGCATGATAGAATGGGACCACACTTTCTTTGCAGCAGCATTTGCAATGTCTGTTATGTATCTGTTCCAGTTCGTGTCGCCTGTAAATGTTCCTATTTACTTGCCTCCCCACGAGGGCAGAGTTAGACACCAAGGTCGGTTTGTAATGTGGGAGGAAGGGACAAAAATAAAAAAAAATTCTCAGTTGGTGAAGAATTTTCTCCTGCACTAACCGAGAACAAAAAAAAATGAAGTGTAACATCAGAACAGATACTGCATAATACTTGGCCCTATGGAAAAAATGTTAAGCCGAGAAGTTTGAAAGATAGGCTCTCGGGTAGGTTGACTTTACTTTATTGTATAGAAGATGATCTTTTTTTTTTTTTTTTGTCTGCGATAGTAATGTTCTTTTCTATTATTCTTTAGTAATCCCAAACTTAATGGCGTTGCTGCCCGTTCGCACTAGGTGCGGAGTGGGCAAGAGTGCGTACCTCGTACGTCTGCTTCTCGGCTCTCCCTCTTCGTATCAATGTCTTGACTTATGGCTTAAGAAAACGGAGTCCTCTTTCTCAAGTAGATAACAATCGTTAACTCGTACAATGATCTCCTCCCACTAACATGGCCTTGTCCTCTGGAAACTGGAGACGGAGGATTGAGTGACCAGCGCGACGGGGCGGCGTTGTTTTCATACACATAGTCATGACCACGTGATATGTAAACCTTCAAATAACATTTGTAGTGTGCCCATATGCCATAAAGCGTCGTTTTGGTCAACAGCCAGCTAGCTTACCTGAATACATTTGCTTATTTATACAAATACCCCCTAACACGAATATCCACGCCATATGTATGTGCGCGCAGCGTATGCGTGTGTGGCTGTGTCAACGCACGCGCGCGCACACACACATATATATATATATATATATATATATATATATATATATATATATTATTTGTTTTTGAATGAATTCAATTATTTACGAAAGTGCATTTGTACCTAAATGCAAGTTGGGAATAATTTTCTCTTTAACCAATTTGAGACCCCCACATGGGGAGCGACATATATATTATTTTTAAATATTTAAAATTTTTATTTTTTATCCACTGACACGTGTTTCGTCGTCTACGACTCATCAGAGTGGCTGTATCTAGCGAGATTCGAAATCGGGACCCCATAGTAAGAAGCCTAAACCCTTACCCCTCGTCCACCTCGCTGACTGTTCGGATATATCGCGATTTATGTATATGTTATTTGTTTTTGTTTTTGCGATACGTCTTGAATGAATTCAATTATTACGAAAATGAATTTTTACCTAAATGCGAGTTGGGAATAATTTCTCCTTTAAACAATTTGGTACCCCCACATGGGGAGCGGCATATATATTATTTTTAATATATATATATATATATATATATATATATATCGGCAGCCAGTATATGGTGGGTGCCCATCACAATACTAATAAGTTATTTATCGCCAGCCAGTGCATGGCGAGTGCAGACTAGTGTCAATTGCCAGCCAGTGGCCGGTGGGTGCAGATCACAATACAAAACTAGTTATTATTGTTATTGTTATTATTATTATTGTTGTTGTTGTTGTTGTTGTTATTATTATTATTATTATTATTATTATTATTATTTATATGTCCTAAATAGTCATAATAAATAAGTAAATATATAAATTAATATATAAATAGTAAAGATATGAATAAGAAATAAATGTAATTGCATTTAAGAGTTCATTATAAACTATTGAGTTTTGTGCGATTAACAACTAGCAATGTTTAAAAAAGCACCCATTACTAATAATACTCTATCTGAGAGCTCTTCTTTCAAACTTCTAGGCTAAACATTTACAGGCAACATGATCTTGAACAAATATATTGAGGACATTGCGAAGGCTGCTGCAAAGAAGACTGATTCCCTCTATCGTGCTCGAAGACTACTCACACCTGAGAGTATTTTGTACCCCAACAATGTCACCATTCGCCTATGCATGGAGTATTGTCATCACATCTGGGTTGGTGCATCTACCAATAGTCTCTCCTTCTTGGATAGGGTTCAAAGAAGAGTCTTTATCTAATAGGTCCCGCATTATCAACAAAGCTTCAACCCTGTCCCATCGCCGCAATGTTGTATCCCTGAACCTGATTTTCAAATATTTTTTTTAATGAGGTGTGCCCTGCTGAAGTCATAGCACGCTTACCCCCCCACCCCCACCCCACCCCACGACAAACATGTTTAGCAATAAAATACGACTACTTCACGGTAGATGTCCCTACATGCCGGAAAGCTTTCTACTCTAATAGTTTATTCTTTCGGATTGTTAGACTTTGGAATTCCCTCCTTCTTTCCTGCTTCCTTGACTGTATTAACATGTAAAATATTAAACAAAGTTGAACGTGAACCAACATCTTGTTTATCTTTCCTTTACATGGCCCCAAATAATAGCTCCTTACGTCCAAGTGGCAATAAGTTGTGTTCGGTGTGAAAATGACTAAAGAAAATGACTGAATCTCGCTGGGAATCCTGATATGCCGAATCAGTTGTCTGTGGATTACTACTCTTCTCTCCCCCCCCCCTCTCTCTCTCTCTCTCTCTCTCTCTCTCTCTCTCTCTCTCTCTCTCTCTCTGACCATTCCAAGTCCAAAATATTGGGAGGGTCATATTCAGATAGATCTTAACTTCATTGGCTACAGCCCTGCCCGCCCGCACTCATGTTCCCATCATTCATACTGAAGAAGACCGAAGGATCGGTCGAAAGTTTTGTGAAAGAGCATCGCTTATACGCTAATGGTAATTGGTGTATCACTTCTCAATATGCTCAACTCAAGGTGAGGGGCATTATATCATCCACATACAGTACTAGACAGAGTGAGAGAGAGAGAGAGGAAGAGAAAGAGAGGGGGATAAAGGGGGTAAAGAAAGAGTTCTATTAGTAAAATTAATATCCAACAAATGATACTATATCACTCTTATTTTTCTAGCCTTGTGCCAGTTTAAACAATGCTTATGGAACATATCATTTTCAGTTTTAATTAAAGTTGGTTCCGTCAATATTTTTCTTTCTTTGCAAATTCCTGGTGTGTCATAAAAACGTCAACGGGTGGTGACTGTCACCCATGTTCCAGCTCTGGCGAAGCGCCATAATTAGTCACAAGCCACTCTCTCCTCAATCCGCGCCGTTGTTTTCGACATCTTGAATTCATTCGTTTATTCATTCATTTCATACGTTAATTTATTTGTTTATTCTTTATTCCTGTTTGCTTATTTCCAGTTTCAGCCCGTCCGCTTCTTTCGAAACCCGATTGCTGCGCAATGCGTCAGTCAATCGGAAATCCCAGTAGTTGCAGATGCCGTAACCTTAAACATTGTCACACGACGCGACATCCCCCTTTCAATCCTTCCATCGTCTTAAACTGGATGTCACTTGACGTCACAGCAAGATCCAAGACATCCTAGACCATTCTGTTTAAAAATAAATAAATAAAATTTAAAAAATGGCTACCGTCAGTTTGGCATTGACGAAGAAACTCCTTTATGTCATTCTTTAGAAACCCCAATGTCTAAATTGTCGGCCATTTTTTTTTTCTTTTTCAAATGCGTAGGAATGTACTTTCTTGGTTATGATTAATTTTGATGCTTTTTATTGAACGAGCATGCTTTTATTTTATTTTTATTTTTTAGGAAAACTAGAAAAACATGTGACCGGTTAGTTCATCCGTTGAACTCGGGTGTGATTGTTTTAATTAATGAAAAAAAAAAGAGAATTTGGTTGTTTGGTTTGTTTTGTTATTTAATACAGAATCCAGTTATTTTGGAAACAGCTTTTATGCTTCAAGTTCTTTATATCTAGATTTGTAGAGTTTGGTTTGGTTGTTTTACGGCATATAAACCATTTTCTGGTTATTTTAATGCGGAATCCAGTTATTCTGGAAACAGTTTTTATGCTTTATACGATTCTTTAACCGAAACATGTGTAACTAAGCAGATAAAAATGTAACTCTGCAATAGTACTGAGCACTCTCTTCAGGCTTTTACTAATTACCATTTTGATATATATATATATATATATATATATATATATATATATATATATATATATGTATATATATATATATAGATAGATAGATATATATAATATATATATATATATATAACAAATAAATGACAAAACGCCCTGAAGTGACATCTAAACTTCAGCCTCTGTCCTATCGACGAAACGTTGCATCCCTCTGCTTGTTCTACAAGTATTTTAATAGTGAATGCTCTGACGAACTGCAGACACTTGTGCCCCCACGACGTAGACACCCTCGACAAACCCGACAGGCAGCTAAATCCCACCCCCACACAGTAGAAATCCCTAGATGTAAAAGATCTTTCTACTCCAGTAGTTTCTTCCCCAGAACCGCTAGACTCTGGAATTCCATTCCAGGTTCCTGCTTCCCTAACTGTACTGACATACAGAAGTTCAAGTGCAACGTGAACCGACATCTTGCTGCCTAAATCCCAACATAGTGCCCCAGTAGTTGCTGACCCTGATAGTAGGCCCCTACACCAAAGTGGCAATGTGCCTTGTTTGGGGTGAAAATGTAATTTTTAAAAAAAAAAAAGTCTATATTCTGAATTTCAAGATGTTGGCCATCTTAACATTTATTCCTTTAAGCATGTTGACATGCACAATTCATGAGGTTTCGTAGCGCAAAGGCATTCATTTAATTACTATATCAATCAATAAATTTATTTTGCCCTAAACATATCAGAAGAAAAACCCCTTATCACTTTTAAAAGGAAAAAAATGCATATGGGCATGATAACAAAATCCGAAAATTGGGAGAGAAGTTGCAGTTACCTGTTCCTGTCATTTTATTACGCCATTTTTTAATTTTACTATATGGGCATGAATATATGAGTTTACCTTGTCTGTAAGTGTGCCTACCAAACTACTCTGTCAATTTTAGGGGCTAAAGACCTGATTTCGAACCTGTGGAACGAATTCGATGTTGTTTTTAGCCGGTAAAAATTGCTGCTAAGTCGGCTAAGAGTGTATCTTGCACACATGCGCAACTATATATTTATACATTTAACAAGGTTGTTTTTTAAGTTTTGATTTCCATATGAATTTAGCTCAGATGGCAAAGAATAATGCGGTGAGCTACATGCTTTGGTTTCGAGTCTAGCTGATTCCACCTAATTCATATGTTTTTAAAACTTTTAGAATAATTAGAATCTAATAATCATTGGACAACTGGTTCTATATTAATAATTATATATATATATATATATATATATATATATATATATATATATATATATATATATAATTATTTACTATTATAATCATTAAATACCTACATGCTAGTGTTTCATCCTTTCGGGAATCGTCAGTGCAGGGTGCCACGATTAACACCAGTCGATAGATTCGAACCTGGCGACAGAAGCCATCTATGGCTTTATTAGCAATGACCTAATCCATTCCGCTACCATCAACCGCGAGAAATGCTGTTGAAATTTAAACATTTATTTGTTAAATGTTTTTAACGTCTGCCAGAGTGATCTAATCATTATATGATGATCGGCACATAAGAGCTAAATTTGTCCGACTTTAATTCAACTGAATTT
>NC_136510.1:19474694-19509694 GCF_053919585.1 Euprymna scolopes | reverse complement strand
TAATTCATTCGTTGACGTCTATGCTGATGACACGACCATCTACAGCAACACATCAAAGGTCGTAAATGACAAAGTTCTCTGTAATTCTCTCTCCTCTGATCTTGAGTGTGTGGTACAATGGGGTAAGAAGTGGCTGGTTACCTTTAATGCATCTAAAATCAAGCTCCTATCTTTACATCATAAACGCTCTGGTCCCCATCTGGCATCAATTGAAATAGATGGCTCTCGTCTAGGGGAGGCCCCATGTTTTGATAAGCTTCTGGGTTTGACCTTTACTCCTGATCTGAAATGGAACACATACATCAAGTTTGTGGCCAAGGTCGCTGGGAAAATGGTGGGATCCTTCTACCGCTCCAGAAGATATCTCACTAATGATGCAATTCTCTATCTATATAAAAGCCAAGTACGTCCAAGAATGGAGTACTGTTGCCAAATCTGGACAGGAGCTGCTAAAAACAGCCTATCCTGCCTTGACAAAGTACAAAATAGACTTCGTGGCTTAGTGGAGGGTGCCCTTTTCTCTTCCCTGCAACCTCTCTCCCACAGAAGAGACGTTGCGAGCCTATCTTTGTTTTATCGTTATTTCCATGGTAAGTGCTCGTATGAGCTCCAATCTCTGGTCCCCCCTCCCCAATCTTTCTCGAAAAACACCCGTCTAGCTGAAATCACTGTCAATAATTTTCCCCACTCTTTATCTGTGCCTAAATCAAAACGTAGATTCGATGAGCAAAGCTTCTTTTTTAGAACTGCACACCTATGGAACTCTCTGCCGGTTGCCTGTTTCCCTCCTGACTTCAACTTGGGTGTCTTCAAGTCCAACATAAACAAATTCCTGATGAACCGCCCCCTTAAGTAATGACACTTTATTAAATCTCCAATACTAACTATTACTACGATACTATCCCATTCATTACTGTACACACAATACCCCTTATCCTCGAGTGGCTTCTGGGCTTTGATAAGTGGTGACCTCCGTGTAAAAAAAAGACAATAGTAAGCTGCAGTTTTATTGCAAAGAATCTCAGCCGTACAACTCCTGAATCGGGATTGCTTCATTCCAGTGGTAATGAGATTCGAGTTCGATTGGAAACAATGCTGATAAGCAGAGAGCGTATACAGCACCTGGTTCTTGTCTTACTATTTTCCATTCGACTATCAGCGAAGGTCCACTTTTATTTTGAGTTTCTGAACCTGAGGTCAACTGGGTGCGGTTACAACTACGAAGCTGACTGGCTAACTAGCAAATTCAATACCATGTGTTTATATACAGAAATACGCAATAACCAAAACTCTTCGCATAAATCTGATGCATTCTCACGAAATGAAACGCGTGTAGCTTAACTGCCATATATATTTTTTATAACTTACTAACTAGCTCTACGTATGTATTGAGCACTGTTGAAGTAAATACTAAAAAATACGGATAAATTATTTTTCTTATATTAATTCATGAGATTAAATGAAATAGTGATATATATATATATATATATATATATATATATATAGAGAGAGAGAGAGAGAGGGGGGGGCAGAGAGAGGGGGATAGATTGGTAGGGGGAAATTTTGGACTAGGAAAAGAAACCTGCTTTATTTAATTTTATAACTCCTGAATTGGTATTGCTTTATTCCAGTGGTAAGGAGATTTCGATGACAATTAGAAACAATGCCGTGATAAGCGGAGAGCACATACAGCACCTGGTGTTCACAAATGGTCACACATTTAAATATGGACCAGGCTCAACGTTGCTTAATTCGGTGATCTATCGAGCACCGGTGTGTGAACGTGATTGTGCTGTATATAAGAGAAGGAGTAAGAGACAGGAAGGAGGGTGAAATAGGAGAGAAAGAACTAATTAACTTTAAAAGATGGAAAAGGAAAACGAAAGAAAGAAAAAAGATGGGTTTAATGAAATTTATATGAAAAAATAATGATAAAAATATTTTTTAGCAAACAAATAAATTAAGGAAAAAGATTTTTTTTTAAGAAAAAGAAAGGTATATTTAATGAAGGGAATGTCGGAAGTAAGAAATGGAAGAAAAAAAATGGAAGAAAAAAAATGGAAGAAAGAAATGGAAGAAATAAAATGGGAGAAGAAAATGGAAAAAAAATGGAAGAAAAAATGGAAGAAAAAAATGGAAGAAAAAATGCAAGAAAAAATGGAAGAAAGAAATGGAAGAAAGAAACGGGAGAAGGAAATGGAAGAAAGAAATGGAAGAAAAAAAAGGAAGCAAAAAATAAAAGAAAGAGACAAATGAAATATGGAAACGTATAAAAAATTAAAGAAAGGCAAGATTATTAAATAAAGAAAATAAAGGCAATCGTCACGAGACCAAATTGAAAGTTGAGATAAAGAATGAAGTCGAAACTATTGAAATAGTTTTGTGCCAACCTTTGACAAGCACATGTGCAACCGCATAAAGTTACTCCAAAAATTAAAGCGGGGAGAGAAAAAAAATATGGCGGCTCAGCATATTTGACGATTTCGTGGCAATCTGCTTGCAGAAAGAAAACAATACAGTGCCTCACTTCCGGTTGTGTGATATCCACACGAGAGACCTCGGAAGAAAAATGATATTGTTTAAAACTACGACTTCAAAAAAAAAAAAAAAAAAAAAAAAGAAGAAGAAAAAAAAACAAGAAGCCCATCCAATGCGAAAGTTTTCATTTCTGCACCTGCAAATAACGAGAATTTTTTTTCCATTGTCACACACATAGGATATGCAGACACGCGAAAAAATATCGATCGTCGAAGGAAATGACTGTTTATATATTTTTATTCGGTCGAACTCGGGAATCTGCACGAAATTTCGAAGATGAGAAGAATAGTCTGATTGATCCAATAATTCAAATTATCAACCCTCATCTCAAAAATTCAAACAGTGAGTTATGCTAAATATAAGTAAGCTCAAAAGCAGCTTACATTAACCATAAAAAAGCACATGCCACAAGCAAAGTGAGCAAAAAAAACGGAGCCAGAAGTGAAACAAATTTTAACACACAACTTTGTCTGCCATATGTGTGGCAGACTGTGCTAATCTAATGCTGGTCTGAAAAGTCATCTTCAAGCTCGCGGAAGGTGCTTAGGTGTCGCTGAGGATTGACCTGATTACTATGATGAGGTTGGTGGGGATCATTGTGATGGCTAATGTCTGTAAAGATGCAATTAGTATATATGGTAAATTGAACTCATTACTATGAAAAAAATTAAGTACACCCAGGCTTGAACTGTGCTATATCTCCATATGTCATTAATTTTGAGTTTTTTTTTGTAAGAACAAATGAGTTGCTAAGATTTTATTATCTCTCTTGCCAGTGTAACGTAAAATATTCCCCTTGTTAAAATTCTTTTTTATCTATAAGAAAAAAAAGACTATTTTTAAGATCGGATTTTTTCGATTTTCAATACTTATCGGATGAATTTCTGCACAAAACATATCTAAGAACACTGCCAGACATATAAATTACTTTTGTGTGAAATTTGCTCAGTCGTTTTGGAACCTATAAGAAAGATAATATATATATATATATATATATATATATATATATATATATATATATATATATATATATATATATATATATATATATATATATATATATATATATATATATATATATATATATATATATATATATATATATATATATATATATATAAACAAACAACATCTAAGTAAATCGCGATATATCCAGACATTCGTGCGAGATGGGTGAGCGGTAAGGGATTTAGGCTTCTAACCGTGGTGTCCCGATTTCGAATCTCGCTAGATTCAGCCATTCTTATGAGTCGCAGACGACGAAACACGTATCAGTAGATAATTATATTTTAAAAATAATATATATATATATATATATATATATATATATATATATATATATATACCGCTCCCCATGTGGGGGTACCAAATTGGTTAAAGGGAAAATTATTCCCAACTCGCATTTAGGTAAAAATGCACTTTCGTAAATAATTGAATTCATTGAAAACATATCGCTAAAACCAAACAACATCTAGGTAAATCGCGATATATCCAGGCAGCCGTGCGAGATGGATGAGCGGTAAGGGGTTTAGGCTCATTACCGTGGTAACCTGATTTTGAATCTCCTAGATTCAGCCACGCCGATGAGTCGTAGACGACGAAACACGTGTCAGTGGATAATTATATTTTTTAAATTATATATATATAATTTTTTATTGCCTACAGACACTAGTGCTTCATCCTTTCGGGAATCATCAGTGCAAGGTGTCACAATAACCGCCGATCGGGATACTCGAACCCGGCAACGAAACCATCTCTGACTCCATTAGTAAGGAACAAAATCGTTAACCGCGAGAAATACAGTTGAAATTTAAACATTTATTTTTTTAAACGTGAAGATGGTGATAGTGATCTAATGATTATGACATCATCATCTGCGAATGTAAGCTTAAGTGACCGACTTTTTAACTTCAACTTAGAGTGCTCAACAATAAAAAACCGAGGTCATAACTATTACTATAATTATTTTTTGGAATGGCTATGGACACTAGTGTGTTATCCTTTCGGGAATCATCAGTACAGGGTGTCATGATTACAGCCGGTCGGAAAAAGACTCAAAAAGGAAAGTGCAGAAAGAAGATAGTGTTACATGATAAGGGTCGTCCCCTTTTCATGTAAGTAAAAAAAAAATAGGGAATTAGTTAAATGTAAATATGAAATAGGATAGTCAAAGATTCGAACTTGCGAAGCTAGACTTGGAATGAAGAATTCCAATCATAAGTTAAAATAAACACAGAATGTTATTATAAATGGAATGCCCAGTAAATTGTTGGTTCTGTTAAAATATTTAATAAATACAAATTTGGCTGGAAACTATTCACATTCTTTTAAAAAATGCATAATAAAAATATGGGTTACAGAATTAGACAAGTAGGTTAAATTTCTTTGTAAAACAACAAAGAGAATGGGAAATTTCCTGATCCAGTAGATATCTCACTGCTGATGCAATTCTCTATCTATATAAGAGCCAGGTACGTACAAGGATGGAATACTGTTGCCACATCTGGGCAGGAGCTGCTAAAACGGACTTGTCCTGCCTTGATAGAGTTCAAAATAGACTTCGTAGCCTCGTGGGAGATGTCCTTTACTCTTCCATGCAACCTCTTTCTCACAAAAGAGATGTTGCGAGTTTGTCTCTGCTTTATCGTTATTTTCATGGAAAGTGCCTGACTGAGCTTTAATCTACGGTCCCCCCTCGCTAAACTTTCACAAGAAACACTCGTCTAGCTGAAAACACTATCAATAATTCCCTCCACTTTTTATCTGTGCCTAAACCTAAACGTAGATTCCATGAACAAAGCTCCTTTCTTAGAACTGCACGCCTGTGGAACTGTCTTCCGTTTTCCTGCTTTCGAGCTGACTACAATCCGATTGTCTTCAAATCCAATGTAAACAAGTTCTTGATGAGCCGTTCCACTTAAGTTAACACATTTACCGAATTTCCATTACTACCGATTACTATATTGTCCAATTGACTACTGTACACTCTTAACCCTTATCCTCGAGTGGTCTCTGGGCCTTGATAAGTGGTTATGCCTATGCAAAAAAGAAACTCTCTTGTGTCTTACATAAGCAAATACGATCGTTGTCTCCAAATTCTATTTTCTATTTTCTTAAATAAATAATTTTCTGCCTTATCAATTTTCGTAATTTTTGGATATAATCATCTTAAAAATATGAGGAACACGTAGATACCATTGTTTTCATGTGAAATTCAGTTTTACGATTTCCGAAATTCCGTTCCGATAGTGTAGAAGCACTAAAAACGGTAAGACAGAATATACAGAAGAAAAGAAATAACTTTAACAAATCGCAAAAAAAAAAGGAAACAGTATTTAACCAGATAATACGAAAATATTCGGATTTCTTTGCATTTTCATCGGAAATTAATCATTTGCCTTGATAGTTTTTCATGCTACCAAAAGAAGGTGTCACCGGAACGCGGAAACCAATCAGAAAACCGCTATATTCTCACGTGACTCACCCGGCCAAAGAGCGCATACAAAAAGAAAAAAAATAATCCAAAGATAAAAGAGGAAGAGGGAACAGAAACGATTAGTTCTTTCTTTCTTCCCTCTGCATCCTTTTCTCTCATCTCTATCTATCTATCTATCTATCTATCTATCTATCTATCTATCTATCTATCTATCTATAATATCTTTCTGCCTCATTTTCCGTCAAAGCTGGATAAATTGCTCATCGCGATTAACGCATTAACGACAGTTTGTTTCCGCTGAGCGATTTTAAATAACCCCGAAAAGAAAAAACCTTGAATATATTTAATTATTCGTGAAAAAGTTGCATGAAAATAATAATTAAAAAAAAAACATTAATTATAAATCAGTTCAGTAATTCCAGTGCATCTGTTGATTTTAAAGAGAAAAAAACATCGGGAGGGGAATTTATCGAAATGATGAAATCATTATATCTATGCATATATGCATGCATGTGTATGAGTGTATGCGCGCGTGTGTGTGTGTGTGTGTGTGTGTGTGTGTGTGTGTGTGTGTGTGTGTGTGTGTGTGTGTGTGTGTGTATGCTAGCAAGCAGGGATATCCAATTTTGCCCGAGATTTGTAACGTCGCAATTACAAGCAAAGGACAAAAATAAAAATCCGGGTCGGCATTTTCTTCTTTATTTAACGCGCATCTTTTATTACCGTTTTTCATTTTCCGTGTCTCGACACCCGCTTAAAAGTCTCTCGCTAACACATATCCGTTTCATCTGTTCGCGTTTCTCTTTCTTCCGACCGCAAGCTGACTACAGCCAGCCATTCTGATCTTCATTTTACACGCTCGTCTCTTTCAGCATCGACTTTTACCCCCGACCACGTGGTGTCTTTTTTTGTCGTTCTTCTTCAGATGCAACCGCGCGCACACTTGCCAATTTGCATACGCGTCCAAACACTGCTCCTGCTGCTAATACAATCGCTTGCCATCCATTTCTCAGCTTCTGCTAATATTTTCATATTTTTTCTGTTACAAACTGAATTACAATTAACGAATAATTAATTTTTCAATTGAATTCTATTGATTGCCTGCTCTAGACAGGGATCCACCACGATGCACCAGGACGAAGCTTCACACGGTTTCCCGTAATGACTTAGTCCACAATAGATTATAATCTACATTGAATTGTACAGAACCTACTGTTGATTTTATAAAATTATTTTTATACTAGTAAGCTGTCCGTCGTTGCGCAGTCGTAAAATACGCATAAATATTATATTTTAAGTAATACAGACTTCTTAAACAGAAATACCGTAGATATTAAATGTAACGTTAAATTTCTTTAAAAAAATGAAGTAAAAAAATGGAAAGATACTGAGACATGTGCATGCGAGTATTATGTTGTTTTTTTCTAAACAGTACAGTTCTTATATACTAGCATGGGTGCCCGGAGTTGCCCGGGTGTTTGGAGGTGTATGTTGAGAGAAATACAAACAGAAATGCGGTCAATTTTTTAAACTTTGACCCCTATTATGACCCCTTAAAATTTATTGTCTGGGGCTCAAACCAAGTTATTAAGTTAGATCTATGTCCTAGGAACCTATATCTAAATTTTCAAGTGTTTAGACCCCAAATTATCATAGGAGTTTGATAGAGTTCTCCAAGGTAAAATCGTTGAACTTTGACCCCTTAAAAGCCAAATTTCTGGCCGAAACCCGATCACATCGATTTTCCCAAATCTCAGTACCCTGTATATCAAATTTCGAGTCTGTAGACTTAAAATTAACAGAGTTATTGCGAAGGAAAATGTACACAGACACACAGACAGATACACAGACACGTTCACTTTTATAGATATACTAGCATGGGCGCCCGGCGTTGCCGGGTGTTTGGATATGTATGTTGAGCAAAAAAAAAAAAAAACTGGTAGTAGGAAGGCAGGCTCGGTCCCGTGCCGCAAAGGAGGAAAAGAACGGGTAAAACCTAACGTTTATGCTGTTACGACCACCGCCAAACCGGAAGCGACATTTTTTTAAATTAAGGCTAGACAATCCAAAGGAGAGGACAACTTTAAAAAATATCGGCGAAAAAAGTGATCCCCCCCCTGTAGAAAAGTGCCTAGTTGAAGGGGAAGATATTAATGTTTTTAGCCAATTTTTCGATATTTGTCGTATAAAAGGTCGAACTTTAAAACGATACTGATCTTGGTAAAATCCGTCGCCTCTATTGAAAGTTTGTTTAAGACAGACAAGCAAACAGACATACATACATACATTTATATATTGGTAACTAAAAATGTTCAACCCAAACTGATGAAAAAGCTTGCCCTATCTCTGAATGCCCTTTATGTAAAATTCAAATATTTAGACCAGAAATTGTCTGAATAATTTGGAAAAGACCGCAGAGTTCAATTTTTTTTTAACTTTGACTCCTTTTATGACCCCTTAAAATTTATTGTTTTGGGCCCAAATCAAGTTATTAAGTTAAATCCATGTCCAAGGAACCTGTATCTAAAATTTCAAGTGCGTAGACCCAAAATTGTCGGAGGAGTTTGGTAGAGTTGAACTTTGACCCCTTAATCGCCAAATTTCTGGCCAAAAACCGATCACATCGATTTCCCCATATCTCAGTAACCTGTATATCAAATTTCGAGTCTGTAGACTAAAAATTGAGAGAGTTATTGCGTAGGAAAATGTACACAGACACACAGACACTTTCACTTTATATATATATATATATATATATATATATATATATATATATATATATATATATATATATAGATTGATTGATTGATAGATAGATTATTTTTATTGGAATTCATTATTGAGATGATAATATTAATTTATTTATTGCGGAATATTATCCTCATCTTTCTTGGTTGTTGTTTCACGATGTTTCGGCCAACTATTCCTCTGGCCTTCGTCAGGTGGTAACCGCGACGGAATAGGAACTCCGAATCTCCTACCTGCATTCTCACCAATTACATGGTGAGACGACAACAACTATGGATTCCAGTAAGGAAATTCGAAGTTTCAACCTTGATCGCCCATCAGGGTCCGTGGCGCAGTGGATAGAGACGTGGAATCTCTACTGTTCCAGGTGAGAATTACCTGAAGATAGCGGTTTCAATCCTACCCAATTTTTTAGCTGCGAATAAATAATTTCACAAATTATTTTATGTTGTTGCCCTAACGATCATTTTTTTTTTAATAATCACAATTCATCTGTCCTTTTAAGGGCAAATACTGTCCTTTTCAGGACAATTACTTAACCACAATGCGACGCCCACGCTTTAACCATCGTTGTTTGAATAACAAGCCTACAACTCACTCAAACTTTTCTACAGGACCAGCAACTAAACCTGGCCGTTCGTAATTATATCTTTTGGTACAATAAAACTATTTTAATATCTAATTTAATTCGCGCATTTATCACCCCTCTTTGCGCATTGCTGTACTGTCTTTGTGCCTAAAAAGCTGTAAGACCAATTACGATGTGTCCTTTTCCCCAGTACCACTAGCATCAGAAGGCATAGACTTCAAACGGCCCCCTAATATTAAAGCAGGTAATGAGAAAGCAATATGCGTGTAACAACCATTAGTGAATTTTGAAAGATGACGAAGCGAATTGTTTTGAAAAAAAAAAAGAACGTAGACAACAACACACCGGAAACGGAAACAGATATGCTGAATTAATTTCTCTTTTATTTTAAATTCCTTTCGCCCTTATAATATTTTCAAATGAATTTCATTTGATTAAACTGGAATAATAATAATAATAATAATAATAAGAAGAAGAAGAAGAAGAAGAAGAAGAAGAAGAAGAAGAAGAAGAAGAAGAAGAAGAATTAGAAGAAGATGAAGTAAAAGAAAAACGGAGAAAGAAAAAGAAGGAAAAGAAGAAAAATAAGAAGTAAAGAGAAGTCTTCTTCTCTTTACTTCTTATTTTTCTTCTTTTCCTTTACTTCTTATTTTTCTTCTTTTCCTTTTCTGAAGAAGAAGAAGAAGAAGAAAAACAATATTGACTACAATGATAATTTAATAACTATTTAAGACGAGCGTTGTTGATTCGTAACATGCACCTAAGGCATTTTTTTAAAATTTATGACTATGAAATTCGCTTGGAGTCCTGTTGAAACATGAAATTGTTAAAACGTTGTTCGATTCGCGTAGACTCCTTACAATGTTGATATAAATTTACTAATATTATTAAAGCTCTAAACTTGATTGAGCACTTTGTAAGAAATATTGGTTTTTAGTTCATGTTAACAATACGTCTAAACTTTATATATATATATATATACATATATATATATATATATATATATATATATATATATATGGTGTTTGGAGGTGTGTACTGAGCAAAAAAAAAAACAGTACAATTTTTTAAAAACTTTGACCCCTATTATGACCCCTTAAACTTTTATTGTTTTGGGCTTAAACCAAGTTATAAAGTTAAATCCATGTCCAAGGAACCTATATCTAAAATTTCAAGTGCGTAGATCCATATTGTCAGAGGAGTTTGGTAGAGTTCTCAAAGGTCAAATCGTTGAACTTTGACTCCTTAACAGTCATAATTTTGGCCGAAAACCGATCACATAGATTTTCCCAAATCTCAGTACCCTGTACATTAAATTTCGAGTCTGTAGACTAAAAATTGAGAGAGTTATTGCGTAGGGAAATATACACACACACAGACACGTTCACTTTTATATATATATATAGATAGATATGTGTGCGTGTGTGTGTGTGTGTGTGTGTGTGTGTGTGTGTGTGTGTGTGTGTCACATAACCCACAAAAATATGTGTGTATGTGAGTGTGGAACAAACACTTCCTTTTCACAAGCATACTTTCAATTATTGTAGTGGTAGTTTTTATTTATTTATTCGATCTGAAAGGAACAATGATATCTTTTTCCCATCACAAACAAAAGTATGCGTTCAAATATTGTATTAGTATTTTATTTTCTTCAAAATTATCATACCAAGGAATGCTGTAAAGACGAAACGTTGATGAAAATATAATTTGGTTTGTTCCTTTTATCAATCTATTCATATATATATATATATATATATATATATATATATATATATATATATATATACTGCATGTCAAATTATTGACAAGATAACATTTTTTTTACCAGTTTCAGAAACTAAATGGTAGTTTCGTATCAAAAGCTTCGGAAACGTTGGCAATGCTGAGCTGCGCGTACTGTGAAATTGTCGTACTGTTCCGCGCAATGTAAACAACTTGTCATCGTAATTGCTGAATCCACGGTATTTGAGGTGTGTCAAATTATTAACAAGGCAGTTTGTTTCGTCAATAAAATGTGTTGTAAAGGTGGTTTGAGTAGTTCTGAAAATAGTACTATTACAGAACAGCTAGCAAAAGATAAAGCTACCATCGAAATATAAAAAATAATAAGAAGGTACCATCAAATTGTGAAGAACGTTGTCAAGGACCCTACAAAGGTACGTAAGAGAATTGATAAAGGTAAATCTAGAGTTGTTTAACGCCGTTCTCCACACCAAATTAAACGTGAAGTTCTTAAGAACCCTGGCCAGACAAGTCCAGAAGTATTTGACCAAGCAGGATTAAAGAATGTCTCAAAAAGTACTCGATGTCGCCTTCTGAAAGAAATGGAAATGTCTGTTAAGCCTGTGAGAAAGCCTCCATTAAAGCAATATCATATAAAAAACCAATTGAAATGGGCAGAGGACAACATAAAAAAGGATTTTCCAAAGTTGTGTTCACGGATGAAGTGTGTGTCACCCTTGATAGCCCAGAGGGCTGGAGTAAGGGATGGGTCCTAGATAGACGACATCGTCATCAGCGTTTAAGGCGCCAACAATGTGGTGGTGGGATAATGATTTGGGCTGGGATTATCGGAGGTACTTTAATTGGTCCATGGAGAGTCCCAGACGGCGTAAAATGACGTCAAATGCTTACATAGCTTTTCTGAAGGAGCACTTTGAACCATGGCTGAATAAGCAAAGGTTGACCTTCGGAATAACCATTATTTTTATGCAGGATAATGCTTCTTCGCATGCAGCAAACAAGAGCAAAGAGTACTGGGGTTCTCTGGGCTACGGAAGATGGAGTGGCCTGCGAATTCACCAGATTTTAACCCAATTGAGAACCTTTGGAGTATCATGAAGCGACGCCTCTATGCAGGTGGACGCCAATTTAAGAGCAAAGATGAGTTGTGGGATGCTCTACAAGAGATATCGCGAGGAATAACTGTTGACGAAATTACATATTTGACTAATTCTGTGAACCAACGTCTTTTACAAGCCATTCATAAAAAAGGATTGCATATCCCCTACTAATTATGTCAATATAGAAATTGCTATGTAATTATTGTGTTCTTAGGATTTTTCCTATTCATTTAATGTTTGAAAATTATTTCAACAAATAAGTTATGGGTATATTGTGTTTTTTTTCTCAACCTCGTTAATAACTTGACACACTGAAATACACAGATATTTCTATCTTCTGCCATAGTTTCGCTAATATTGCTTTAAACGCTTTTATTTTATGACTGGAGTAGCTGAATAGTATTGTAAGCATTTCTCAAAGTTTCATGGATTTTTATTCACTCGTTCCTTAAATATTTAAAAAAATGTAAACTCATTAGTAATTTGATACGCAATGTATATTCTAGCAACTAGCAGGGCGCCCGGCGTTGCCCGGCGTTGCCCGGCGTTGCCCGGTCGTAAACTACACATAAATATTATATTTTAAGTAATGCAAGCCTCTCATTTATTATAAACAGAAATACCGTAGGTATTAAACGTAGCGTTAAATCCCTTTTTAAAAAAATGAGGTAAAAACTGAAAAGAAACCGAGACATGTGCATGCGAGTATTATGTTTTTTTTTTGTTTGTTTGTTTCTAAATAGTTCACTTCTGGATATTAAAAAAAATACTCGAGTTGAGATCAAAACCAAAATCTAAAGATAGTGACTCAAGTACGATAACCATTGTGCCAGCTTGACACGTTTTTTAGAAAGTGTTTTCAAACCTATTTATTCTTAACATAAAGAATCTGTCCCGGGAACGATTCACACATGCGCATTCGTGAAACAGTTGACAAACAGATAAAAAAATCCGATGACCCTCCCACGTACCAATTTTACACTTTTGACTCCGTAGCAGCCATTTTTGCCGGATAAAAACGGATTAAAAAGTTTTCCACATGCCTGAATACATTATATACCGAAGTCCAAGACTGTAGATGAAAAATTCGTTGAGTATATAGGTTGAGAAGTGTCCTCACACACACGCATTCTTACTTTTATAGATATGTGTGTATGTATGTGTGCGTGATGAGTATATTTAAAAGACCTGTATTTTCTAGTATTTTGATAAGAGTGACGGAAACCAATTTCATTTTTGCACTGAAATGCGATAAATAGAAGAGTATATGTGAATGAAAATGTTGGCAAGTGTTGACTTGTTTGGTTGGTAAAATGCCAGCGAAGATGAGAAACAATTAATACTGGCATCTCTCTGCTATTTGTCTGCCAAATATTTGAGATATTTGCCGCTCAATTTACTCGCTTTTTTATATATGTGTGTATCTCCATTCGTTTTTATTACCAAAAGTTTTATTTTATACTTCCGTTCGTGCATGCGCGATAAAGGATTTTGTTTTCCTCTTGTTTTCTATATTTGTTTGTTCATTTTTGGGTGTCTTGATTAATTGCACACATAAAGTTTCCCCACGCTCGCTACTCGACACTCGTCACTATGGCCAATCAATCAATCTAAGTCGATACCTTAGTTTATCGCGACAATTCTTCCTGTTTTTATGCCTCACAAAACAATAACAGAGACTCAAAATATTGCATTTTGATAAAGGCGCGGCATACTAGGTTCGAATCCTAACAGGGTAGAACATGTGTTATAGATTCGTCTTTTTTTTTTCTTTCTCAGAAGTGCACGATTGTGGAACTCTCTTCCGTTCGCCTGTTTCCCACCTGACTACAACTTGGATGTCTTCAAATCCAACATAAACAAATTCCTGACAAACCGCCCTCTTAAGTTTGACACTCTATCAAATCTCCAATACTAATGATTACTACAATACTATCTCATTGATTACTGTACACGCAATAACTCTTATCCCTGAGTGGCCTCCGGGCCTTGATAAGTGGTGACCCCCATGTAAAAAAAAAATTTTTTAAACATTCTTCCTGTATGATCACGAATCCCAATCAAAACTGCCTTTTTCTCAAACATGCAAAATATTTCCTTGCGCCGACTCTCAAACTCCCAGAGGCATATATTCTTTTGCCTTTTTCTAGAATTTCTTTAGTTGCAGACCAATTCATCACAAAAGAGAAATTTTCTTAAAAATTAAAACTAATTGACATATCAGATATTCAATATATTACGCAAATATCCCATTCCGCCTCCGTATCATATATTGGAGGTAAGTCGCACAAGACTAGAGTTTGCGTAGTGTATGCTAACATATTGCCAACAGCCGTCAACTCGTCCAGAACGAACAAATTAGCCATGACGTGAAAAGATTACCACAGAAATTTGAAACTCTTCACAACCGTCAAAAAAAAAAAAAAAAATGGCGTCCATTTTTCCTATGCAAAAAAAAAAAAAAAAAAAATGGCGGCATTGCATAAAAAATAAGACAGCATATCTGAATGGATTTTCCGTGTTGGTTTTAGAATGAACACGAATGGTTCGAGTGACACGGGGATAATGGAAATTTCGATGAGTGTTTTTTCTTGTTATTTTTAAAAGAAAATACGTAATTGTTTACATCTTTATTTGTTTATTAAAATTTGTTAAGCTGGAATGTAAAACAGTTACTTGCGAAGAATTTGGAATTATTGTATTCTTTTAGGAAAAAAAAAATCGTTTCCTATTTTCAGCCGAATGCCATTGGTGTTTTCGTTAATGACATTCATAGCAATGATGGATAAAACTACTCTTATTTTTCTTCTTTTTCTACTTCTTTTTCATTCATCATTTCCTTTTTATCCTTTTTCCTTCTCCTCCATCGTCCTCTTCTTACGTATTACCTTTGTCGTCCTTTTCCCCTTTTCCTCATCTTTATTCTTCATTTGCTTCTTCTCATTCCACTTCTTCTTCTTCTGCCCGATTTCTTTCTTCATTTACTTCTAATATTCTTTCTCTATTCATCCTATTCTTCTTCTTTCAGATTTCCCCCTCTTCATCCTCCGCTGTTTCTTCTTCTTCTTCTTCTTTTTCTTCTTCTTCTTTTTCTTTTTGATACTCGCGTTTTTACCGTCAGTCAGACTTTAGTTTCAAAAAGCATTTTCATCAATAAACGCGCTGAGCGAATATACGTATTTTATTTTACATTCATTTACGCGTACATATAAGAGACAGTATATGTCCATCAACCTGTCTCATTTGTTTGAAATAATATTTTCATCTCTAAAAGCGACTACTATATATCTTCTCTTCTCTATTCTTCTCTTCTCTTTCTTTTCTATCTATTCTATCTTCTATCTATATAAATAAAATGAACTCATTTTTTCCCGTCTGATTTTGACCTTAATAGGATTAAAAATCAAGATATTTCATGCAAATATAATATGCACAAACGGCAGAACAATATCTGAGGTGTGTTATAGGCTTATTATTTCTCAAATTCCTCGATAATCTTAGATTTCTATACTTTTTCTGCTGAGAAGTCACGGCCAAAATCGGTTAAGATCAATGGAAGTGGTAAAATATTTTCTCTCTAATAAATTCCTCCTCCCCCTGCCACCACTTAACACCGTTTGGGGATCGTTCACAAGGAACAGTTGAGAAGAGAACACCGGTTTGGCTTCGTAGTTCTTTCATGTGAAGTTATTTAAAATCACTAAACTAAGCTGCAGTGCTCTGTGGCGTAGTGGTTAGTGTGCTGGACAATTCACATTATATTTTCACGTTCGCGCCGACCTACCGTAGTCGTTTTTTTTGGGTTTTTTTTTTCCTAAACAACTGGAATGGACTTTTCTTGGTGGCCGAACTGTTAACGTTGCAGATGTTTTTTTTTTTTGTTTTTTTTTTTCACACTTTATTTTCCTACTTTTACTCATTACTCTGGGTTTGATCCTTCCTACTTACCTACCATAACATTTTTTAAAACTCCCCCCCCGTCCCGGAAACAAACACTCGGGCAACGCCGGGTACCCCCGCTAGTATATATATATATATATATATATATATATATATATATATATATAAAAGCGACTACTATATATATAAATATATATAAAAGCGACTACTATATATATATATATATATATATATATATAAAAGCGACTACTATATATATATATATATATATATATATATATATATATATATATATATATATATATATATATATATTTAATCTAAAAGCGGTTAATATATATATACAGTATAGTCAGCCTCGTTGATGAGCGGTAGACACAGTGAAACACGTGTCCGTGAATAACTATTTTATTTGTGATAAATAAGTAAAATACATAAACAACGAATATGTGCATATATATATATATACACCCCCCACATATATATATATATATATATATATATATATATATATATATATATGCGTGTGTGTGTTTCTATTTATATGTAGATATTTGTACGCATATATGCGTTCACATGCCTAGAATGTGGGGAGACTAGAATGAGTATATATATATATATATATATATATATATATATATATATATATATATATATATATATATATATATATATATATATTAAGGAAGTGTGCCAGAAGCAGAGATGCGTTATTGAATATCTACATACAAATATGAACCGATAAACATTCACCGGTGTCCGATGCACTTGAAGTCTGCATAATGAGAAGATGGGTTCGTCGATTTTAGAGCGGCGACAAAGATGTGGGTGACTTTTACGATTGAAGAATAAAAACAAAATGTGCATTGAGAATGCTAGCAACTGTATAGAAATTAAATTCTGGAACAGAAAAAGTCGGTCGCTTCAATTGTATCCCTCACGTCTTCGAAGCTCTTTAACGTTATTTTTTCCTTTTTTTTTTTTTTTTTTTTCGTTAAGAATAGGAGGCTTTACTTTTGGAATGACGCTCGTATTTTGTTCTTGTCGTTTTATTCGTTTTATTGTCAGCATACCCTTTCATTTATTAAAAAAAAACATATTTATTTATATACTAGCGTGGGTGCCCGGCTTTGCCCAGTCGTAAAATACGCTTAAATATGAAATTTTAATTCGTCCAGATTTTGTATATATTATTATAGAGTCGTTGTGATTTCAAAAGTAAAAAAAAAAATGTATTTGGGTGCCATCAGCTAGAATCGAAACCGAAAGCAAAACAGTAACATTCAAAGCTGGTGACGTTAACTCTGTACCGACGTGACACGCATATGAACTGCTTAAAAATTAACTAAGATGAATGTACAAAATGTATAACAATTTTTCAATTTGGACCCCTTTTTGAACCTTTAAATCTATTTTAACCGGCTAAAGACCCATAAAAGAACGGTGCATAGAAAATCCAATCATTTGAGGCCACTAGTTTCGCTCTTCGACTTTTAGTTTCGGAAGAGATAGAGTTTGAAAATATGGAGACAGACAGAACGACATAGTGATCTTTATAAATTAGATTGTTTTAGCGTCTTATATTGCATGAGAATCGGTTAAACTGTTTTTTTTTTTTAATTATTTATTACATTTTCACCCCAAACAAGGCACATTACTACTTTGGTGTAGGGGGCTACTATCAGGAGCAGCAACTGCTGGGGCACTATGTTGGGATTTGGGCAGCAAGATGTCGGTTCACGTTGCACTTGAACTTCTGCATGTCAGTACAGTTAGAGAAGCAGGGACTTGGAATGGAATTCCAGAGTCTAGCTGTTCTGGGGAAGAAACTACTGAAGTAGAAAGAACTTTTACATCTAGGGATCTCTAATGTGTAGGGGTGGGATTTAGCTGCCTGTCGGGTTTGTCGAGGGTGTCTACGTCGTGGGGGCACAATTTTCTGCAGCTCGCCAGAGCATTCACCATTAAAATACTTGTAGAACAGGCAGAGGGATGCAACGTTTCGTCAATGGGACAGAGGCTGAAGCTTAAATGCCAGTTCAGTGCCTA
This sequence comes from Euprymna scolopes, assembly GCF_053919585.1. Classification (NCBI taxonomy): domain Eukaryota; kingdom Metazoa; phylum Mollusca; class Cephalopoda; order Sepiida; family Sepiolidae; genus Euprymna; species Euprymna scolopes. The sequence goes on along the minus strand of NC_136510.1, from coordinate 19,491,591 downwards.
TCAGATTGGCGACTCTCTTTTGAACCTTGTCTAGGAGCGAGAGACTAGCAGCAGATGCACCAGCCTAAATGTGACAACAATACTCCATACATGGCCGAATGGTCGCCTTATAGAGGTACAGGATACTTTCAGGTGTCAGTAGTTTTCTAGCACGGTAGAGAGAGCCTACCTTTTTTGCAGCGGCCCTGGCAATGTTTTCAATATAATTGTTCCAACTCATGTTTTCTGTGAACGTTAGGCCAAGCAGTTTGAAAGATGTACTCTCAGACAGGGAGTCACTGGCCATTGCTATTGGTGGCAGAGAAGGTTTCTTGTAATTATTGAAGGAAACCAGTTTAGTATTGGCAGCATTGAATGTGACCATCCATTTATGTCCCCATTCCACTACAGATTGGAGGTTTTAAATTTTAAAGGATGAAACTTCACAGAATATAGAATTATCCGACATATGCGTGTGTGTGTGTGTGTGTGTGTGTGTGTGTGTGTGTGTGTGTGTGTGGCTTTCGTTTATTTACTCACCAAACAAAAAGCAACACTGAAAAGTGATGATAAGGCGAAACAGCTATTTGGTGGATAGCTCTACAAGCCTCGTAGTTCGAGCTCTCTAACAAAAGAGATTACTGATTTTATTTAGTATAAACGGATAGCTTATGACGTAAGCGACAATTGCGAATACCTAAGCATTCATCGAAATCGACCATTTTGCCATCTTCCCCACATTGCACTGTAGAGAACCTATCGTTGATTTTATAAACTTAGTTTCATATAATGGCTTGAAGTAAAGTTTAAAATAAAAATATCAAATATCATGGACCAATTGTGCTTTTAACAGAAACATTCATTTCGCACGCGCCCCTGTTAGATCAAAGAGCCTACTGTTGATTTTATATGTCAGGCTTCTCTCCTTGTGCGGTAAATAAACTTCTCAAATGCACTTGTGATGTTAGGTTGTATAAGGCGTTAACTTAAGTCAAAATCGCCTGTTCCTTCTTTCATCGAATTTTACCGATTATCAATTATCGATACTTATAGAAGACATTCCGATACAAAACATATCTAAGAACACCACCAGGTATATAGAGTCGTGTGAAATTTAAAAAATAAAAACTCAGCCCAGCCTTTTAGGCGTCCATAGGGAACGGATTCACTCAAACACACACACACACACACACTGACGAAGTTCCATTTATATTATAGTAGATATCTATCTACTATTATGCAAAATCAACTTTGTATATCTGTGTGTCTGTGTCTGGGAGTTCGTTCCCTATAGACTCGAAAACGACTGAGTCGATTTTATGAAATTTCACACAAAGGTACTTTCTGTGCCTGGTAATGTTCTTAAATAGGTTTTGTGGCTGAATGTATTTGATAAGTACGGATGATCGATAATCGAAATAATCCAATGGAATTAGCAACAGGCGATTGTGACCAAAGTTAACACCTTACACAGCCTAACATCACAAGTGCATTTGAGAAGTTTTACTACCACACAAGCAGAAAGGGCTAACATATAAAATCAACTGTATGTTCTTTGACATGACAGGGGCGCGTTCGAAATGAATGTTTCTATTTAAATCACATTTTTACAATGATACTTGACTTTTTCATTTTAAACTTAAATTCAAGCCATTATCACCGCAAAAGCAGAAAGGCTTAGCATATATAATCAATAGTAGGTTCTTTGATATGACAGAGGCGTGTTTAAAATGAATCTTTTTGTTTAGAGCAAAATTGTAGCATAATACTTGACTTTTGCATTCTAAAATTAAATGCAATCTATTATAGATAAAAAAATTTTTTTAATCAACATTAGGTTCTCTACAGTGCAATGTATTGTGAACTTAGTCACTGCGAGAGGTATGTAAGTATGTGAAGCTTCATCCGGGTGTATCGCGATGGATCCTCAATTAGAGCAATCAATCGATTTGGTTGAAAAATGGGCTATTTCATCGATTTTGATGATAATAAAAATATGAGAGTGTGAAACATTCGTTTATATCATTCAATCTCAGGCAACGTCGGGTCCCCCTGCTAATATATATATATATATATATATATATATATATATATATATATATATATATATATATGTGTGTTTACTGGTTTTTGGGAAAGAATTCCAACAAAGTGTTCGATTGCAAAGAAAAACCTTTTCAATATAAGAGCTTAATATTCATTTATTAAAAATTGTACAGAAGGTCCAAAGAACATTGGTACCGTCGGTTTCACGCCTAACATAAGGGGGGCCAGTTAATGGTAAATCGTAAATAATGTTAGGCTCTCGTCAGCCATAAATATATATATATATATATATATATATATATATATATGCGTGTGTGCATATATATATATATATATATATATATATATGCGTGTCTGTGTGTATATATATATATACACACAAATATATATATATATACACATATATATATATATCTTTCTCTCTCTCTCCATATATATATATATATATATATATATAGAGAGAGAGAGAGAGAGAGAGAGAGAGAGAGAGAGAGAGAGAGAGAGAGAGAGAGGGGGGACGGGGGGGGAGGGTTTGAGGGAGTGAAAGATAATGAAATGCAGAGAGGGACTCGGACAAAGAAAAGGTGAAATAATAACAGAGAGAGAGAGAGAGAGAGAGAAAGAGAGAGAGAGAGAGAGAGATGGAGGAAGAATGTCAAAGAAAAAGAGAGCGAGAGATGAGGTGTCTGTGTGTATGTTTGTGCCTGTAATTAATGTACCCAGCATCGCCCTAGGGTCAAATATACCTGAATATAAATAGTATATCAATCCGTATCACACTTCATGCACTATTTTAGGTACAGTTCTTCTTTTCATTCTGCCTAAAGCCTTATTCTTAATTCTACAATAAAAAAATAAGTAAATTCTTGTTGGAAATACAAACCTTGAAATTTCAACAACAAAAATATACGTAAAAATAAACATCACAGTTAAATCATTTTTTTTTTCCTTTTCAAACATGTGTTTTCTGTATGTACAAATGCTTATTAAATTAAATGTGTGCTTGCTTCAAGTACTTTTATAAATTCCCGGAAATAGCCGAAAGCGTTCACCGAAGATCCCCGGCGGGGGCGTCGACCGTTTCTTAATAAGAACAAAAAAGCTATATAGATAAAATAGAAAGATTGTCTGTCGATCAACTGCTTTTAGATTATCTACAGCCCTGCGGACTAAATGAATCTCTATTCGTGATATTATCGGCGAAAATTTAAACGGCAATAAAACGTCAGCTTTTTGGTGGAAGAGCGAAATGCGATTTTTTTTAATTGAATTTCAAGGCAAATCAATGGTTTCTACTTAATCGTCATGCTTCAGTAATGAATATATCCAAAAATTACGAAAAACGATGAGATAAAAAAAAATATTATTAAAGAAAATATTTTTTTATGAAAATTAGCGAAAATGTTTGGGTAAAAAATAAACACCGGAGAGTTCCAATGGGAGGTAAATAGCGTGTAACTTTTGCTAATTTTTAAAATAAATTTTGCGTTAAAAATCCTAAATATGAGCTCCTTGCGTTTCTTAGAATAATTGAGTTACTTCTTTTGTTATTCTACTACGCGTTCTCCAATTTGGCGAGGGATTTTTACGATAAAGCTCGAAAATTTGTTTTTTTTTTAATAATGCGATAATATTTAAGTATTTCTGACATGCCAATTAAATAGATATTGTTTGTTATTGAACTTGACACAAAAAGTCAGTAGCTACCATTGTTTTTAATCGATGTTTTTCGTTTTTCGAATCTCACTATCATAGTGTAATTGCACGGAATTTTTTTTTTTTGTGTGTGTGTGGGAGGTACCCCCGACAAAAGGAGGGTGGACCGGTAAATTCATCCTTGTCTGTTCGTCCGTTCTTCTGCCCGCACTTTTCCCAATAACTACCCCTTGGAATTTTTTTGAAATTTTGCACAAACATTAAACATGCTATTAATAAAAAAAATGACAAAACGGATTTTCCGGGAAACCTCCCGTTGCCCCCCTAGGGGTGACTTTCGGGTTAACATGGCTAAAATTGACACTTTTGTGCTTATTAAAAAAACAGATGCATTGGACTTTTATAAAACTTTCTGAAAAGTTGTAACTAATTGATTTCTATATAATTTTGTTTGTTTATACATCGCGATAACTCTTGGGTGTGCCCCAGGGGCTTTTTTAGGGCCAATAAAAACACTCCATTTTTGGGACTATTTTACCATATTCTTCCAAATTTTTCTGTGTATGTCTATTTAGCAGTTTTGCATGGTGCTGAATTCAAATTTAAATATGTTAAAGCCTTGGGGGCTTTTGGGCTAAATGGTGGCGGGCTGCAAATGATGGACTTAGTTATTGCTTTCTTTTTTTTTTTTTTTTTTTGCATGATGCAGAACTCAAATTTACATATGTTAAGGCCTAAAACTGCACCGTGTGTTCATTTTCACCAGGAGTTGACGTTCTCTGGGGACTTTTGTGGAAAAATTGGGGAGGGGGGCTGAATTTAGTCATTTTTTTAATGCCTTGTTCACTGTGCACTCACGGGGGACCATGCATGCTTCACTTGCTTTTTTGTTTGTTTTTTTGTTGTATTTACTCTGGCAGATTGCCTTTAAAATTTCTTTCCTGATAATGTTTACTTGACTGCATCAACATGCAGAAATTTAAATGTCATATGAACAACTATCTTGATGCCCCTATAAATTTGGTCACTATCACAGTATATCCATATGTTTCTGTAGTAAAATGACTTGCTTTATTATTAGTATTATTTGGATTTTTCGGACTACTGTTCGTAATTTAAGTGTGATTTTCACGACGTTTCAGTCGAAGTAACCTCCGATCTTCTTCAAGTGTATTTTGCCCAACTCAGGAATGTTTCTGTAAAACTCGAGAATTCGGTCAGAATTTTGAACGGTTTTGCATAGATAGACAAGCAGAAACTTGGGTTAGACGACGATGACGACACGGCTGTGTAACGGTTTATACTAGGCACCGCCAAAATATGGCCGAAAAATCAAGTTGTTGTTGTCGTTGTTGTTGTATTTTAAAAACGAAATTACATTTATTAATATCCATTATTTCTGAGTAACTTTTTTTTCCAGAAAGATAAAACCCTGAATATTATCATATAGAAAGCAGAATAATGTAAAACTTTTTCTGCTATTTTTAATTAAATTTTAAATGTTAAATTTCCCCCAAAAGTTAACAATTGGCGTTTTTTGTTTTGCACAAAAAACGTATATAAATAGTTATAAAAAAAAAGGGTTTTGAAAGAATTAATTTGTTTATTTCTTGTCTAACTAAGGTTTAGGGTGATTTTCTATGAAAATATGCAAAAAATATTATAATATAAGTACCTGGATTTCAAATAATTCCACTTGTTTCTATAGACAACCAGTTACTTCGAGTCGATTTGATTACTCTGTTTACATTTGTACTTGATAAAAAGAAAACTACGAAGACCAAAAAGCAAAAAAAAAAACTTATTTTTCAGTGACGAAAATTTCAATGTATTATTAACGCTGAAGCTGGCCAGTACCAGATGGGTGACCATTTGTATGAGTTTGGTTTTTAATGTGTATGTGTGTGGGGGCCAGGCTCTCCAAAATAGGGAGGGGGGCAATTTAAAGCAGAATAAAAAAATTATTTCAGCGTGTTTGGTCCACCGTAGTCGAAAGGCGGCAAACGTTTCCAAACTGGATCGAAAAAATAATGCTATTTTTAACAAAAAGGGCACAATATTTATCGAATTTTTTTTATATCGGTTCTTCAAAGCATGCCCTGTTTAATAATGATCACGCATTATTCGGCTCGCTAAAAAGAAATTGTTAATTTATTTATCAAAGATTTTAAAATGGCTTTTTTCATATAAATATTAAAATAAATTTTTTTTTTGTTTTGCTTAACTTAAATTAATTATTTTACTTAACATATTCACCGAATTTGACACTTCAAAACTTAAAAGCGGGATAATTAAACACAATCGAAGTTTTGATATTCAGACATCAAAATAAGGTATGCAAACAAGTTTTTTTTTAATCTATAATCCTGTCCCTTACAACAACACAATATGTTTTGTTCAGGTTCAGATGATTATTTTAAGCATATTTGGAACCCCCTCAAAACAAGGGGGGTTTTGTAAGCAATATATATATATATATATATATATATATATATATATATATATATTGTTTATGAAAAATAAGTACACTGTTATAAAGTTCATTCTTCTCTTAATAATCGCTGAAAATTTCGTATTGATTGGATAATTACCTGATTTTTGGTAGATTTTTAAAAAGACGGTCCGTCAAAAAGTACTTACCTGCCCCCCCACCCCAGTTTTGGCGGTGCCTAGTTTATACCCACATGGGCAAGCGAGAAAACAACTTCTTTTGTAAAGATTGGTCGCCTGATGCCGAAGGTTTCGACAACAGCAAATTCTGGCAACTATTCAGAGTGACCCCTATTTATGAGAACTGGATTCATCACCATTCCCATACGTGTAAATCGTTAAATCTATACATATTAACTTGCTGGAGCCGGGGGCAGATAACTAAACTCAGAAAACTTCATAGTTCAATTAAAAAATTCGATGACAGAAAATTCCTTTTCTTCTTTTTTTTTTTTTTTCGCGCTTCTGCAAAGAAGGAATCAGTTTCACTTTGGAATGTTTTAAATATAAAAATCGATCTACATTTTGAAAATAAAGTCCTGATTCAATTTTTAGAATCGCATGTTTTATTTTCCCAATTCGATTATTATTGATTATTGATTTAAGTTTAATTTCAATGAAAACAAATGGGAGACAACGACGAACAGCATTTTTATATCTGACAGCAAAAGTACTCCTTCTCACTTTCTTTCTTTCTCTCTCTCTCTCTCTGTGTCTCTCTCTCATATATATATATATATATATATATATATATACATACACACATATATATATATATATATATATATATATATATATATATATATATATATATATATATATATATGTACTCATCTCTTCGATGAGTATCGGCTGAATAGAGTTTTATATGGGTATCTAAAACGATACCCTATTATCAGGTTTGGAGAAACCGACAGTACCAATGACTTATCTAAACCTTTATATATATATATATATATATATATATATATATATATATATATATATATATATATATATTGGTTATTTGGTCGCGAGATCTTAGGTGTTCAGACAAACGTTGAAATGTTAACATTTATGTGATTGGTAAGTTCAAAATTTTCTACACTGATGATTCCAGGATAAGGATGAAATACATGAGTATTTGGATAAGAATTTAATCGCACGCACGCACACACACACACACACACACACACACAGAAACATATCTCTCTTTCTCGCTCTCCCTCCCTCTCTCTCTCTCAATCTATCTATCTTTATCTCTGTCTATCTCTCTATTTATCTATATATATATATTATATAGATATACTAAATCTTATGTCTAAAATACTATCATATAATATATCATGTATTGTATCATGTATTGTATCATGTAGTATATCATGTATTGTATCATGCATTATATCATGTATTGTATCATGTATTGTATCATGTATTGTATCAAGTATTGTATCATGTATTATATTATGTATTATATTGTGTATTGTATCATATATTGTATCATGTATTGCATCATGTATTATATCAAGTATTGTATCATGTATTATATCATGTATTATATTGTGTATTGTATCATGTATTATATTGTGTATTGTATCATATATTGTATCATGTATTATATTGTGTATTGTATCATTATTATATCAAGTATTGTATCATATATTATATCATGTATTGTATCATGTATTGTATCTTGTATTGTATCATGTAATATATCATGTATTGTATCATGTATTGTATCATGTATTATATCAAGTATTGTATCATGTAATATATCATGTATTATATTGTGTATTTTATCATATATTGTATCATGTATTATATCATGTATTGTATCATGTACTGTATCATGTATTGTATCATGCATTATATTGTGTATTGTATCATATATTATATCATGTATTGTATCATATATTGTATCATGTATTATATCATGTATTGTATCATGTATTGTATCATGTATTGTATGATGCATTATATTGTGTATTGTATCATGTATTGTATCATGTATTATATCATTATTGTATCGTGTATTGTATCATGTAATATATCATGTATTGTATCATGTAATATATCATGTATTGTATCATGTATTGTATCATGTAATATATCATGTATTGTATCATGTATTGTGTCATGTAATATATCATGTATTGTATCATGTATTGTATCATGTAATATATCATGTATTGTATCATGTAATATATCTTGTATTGTATCATGTAATATATCATGTATTGTATCATGTATTGTATCATGTAATATATCATGTATTGTATCATGTATTGTATCATGTAATATATCATGTATTGTATCATGTATTGTATCATGTAATATATCATGTATTGTATCATGTAATATATCATGTATTGTATCATGTATTGTATCATGTAATATATCATGTATTGTATCATGTAATATATCATGTAATATATCATGTGTTGTATCATGTAATATATCATGTATTGTATCATGTAATATATAATGTATTGTATCATGTAATATATCATGTATTGTATCATGTATTGTATCATGTATTGTATCATGTAATATATCATGTATTGTATCATGTATTGTATCATGTAATATATCATGTATTGTATCATGTAATATATCATGTATTGTATCATGTAATATATCATGTATTGTATCATGTAATATATTATGTATTGTATCATGTATTGTATCATGTAATATATCATGTATTGTATCATGTAATATATCATGTAATATATCATGTGTTGTTTCATGTAATATATCATATATTGTATCATGTAATATATCATGTAATATATCATGTATTGTATCATGTAATATATCATGTATTGTATCATGTATTGTACCATGTAATATATCATGTGTTGTATCATGTAATATATCATATATTGTATCATGTATTGTATCATGTAATATATCATGTATTGTATCATGTAATATATCATGTATTGTATCATGTAATATATCATGTATTGTATCATGTATTGTATCATGTAATATATCATGTATTGTATCATGTAATATATCATGTATTGTATCATGTACTGTATCATGTATACTTCGTATCAAAATGTATTACATGATTTGGATTCTAGAAAATGTTTAAATATTATGTGTGTGTGTATGTGTATATATGTGTATATGTGTGCTAGAGAGTTTACATTTAGCCAATCAACACTTGGACTTCGGGACAAGATTAAAGTGTAGTATCTGTTCTTCAGATGCTGCATTTTGTTTTTTTGTTCTCTGTCAGTGGAGGAGAAGTCCTTCACGACTGAGACAATTTTTATTTTTATTCCTTTTCTCCACGTTAAAAAAACGACCCCGGTGTCTAATTCTGTCCCGTGGGGAGGCATTGTAAATAGGAACAATGATTGGAATAGAAGATAAAACAAAATATATTTGTAACAAAGTGCGGACTCGCGTATGCAAATGCATGCTAAATGACGTCACCGGTAATGAAAAATAAAGACTTTTAACAAGAAGATCCAGTTAGAGGCGTGATTGACGTTCGAGAAGACGATCACGCTAAAGAGAATGAGGAGATAAATGTCTATTCTTTGTCTATTCTTCATCTGCTTTGCGACTGAGGCTACAATGTGTTAGCTCCCGGACTATATTACAGATAGTCATATGCAGTATCAATCGCAACTGTACGCATGAGACAGTACAATTGGTGTGTGTATGCCAATAGAATGAGTACAACTTGAACCGTTCCCCGTATACATTACAAGTTAGTTAAGATTTTCAAAAGGAGATCACGTTAAAGACGGGGATAACGTTTGAGATAATGGGCGAGGCGTGGATGACGTTCGAGAAACTGATCGCATGAGGAACGTCATAATTGTAGCAAGAGAACAAGGAAATAAACGTTGTTTTATAACAACAAAAAAAAACGGGTTGAAGTGACTTGGGAGCCATCAGCTAGAATCGAAACACAAATATGTAGCGCTTTAGCTTGGGTCATTAAGTTTGAAAACTTTGTGAGAAATGACAACATTCTGCTAAAACTTGAGACGGTGACAAATAAATTTAGATATTTAGTCTAATTATAATATATCATTCAAACGTATAAAATTAGCAGTAGGTTCTTTGGTATGACAAGGGCGCGTTCGAAATTAATGTTTTTGTTATGAGCACAATTGAACCATGATACTTGACTTTTGCACTTTAAAATTTAGCTCAAGTTTTACATAAAATAATTTTAAATCAACCGTATGTTCTCTACAGTGCAATGTAAGCTATAATGTATTGTAGTATACTGTATATATGTGTGTGTGTGTGTGTGTGTGTGTGTGTGTGTGTGTGTGTGTGTGTGTGTGTGTGTGTGTGATTCAAACACGGTAGTGCTTGAATATGTGGTTAAGTGCCAGTTTTACTCATTTAGAACTGCTTCAAAGCTTAACCGCTCACTCATTTTTCAATCAAATTTCAAACAATTATTACAGTTTATAGATCACCTTCTCAGCTATATTGTGAATTTTTTTTTTCAATTTCCGTTCAGTAAAACAAAAGTTATGATGAATTAACTGGTGTTCAAAATCGTAAAAAGAAAATGTAAGGTGGTGAGCGACGTTTTTTAAGACTAGTTTCCATAGCAACCACGTCGGTTCAGCGACTATTGTTGCTACCAATTCACCGCTCTCGTGAAAAGAGAAGTCACAGGTGAAACAGAGAGAATGAAAGAATGAAAGGGAGATAACTGTAAGGATTTTATTGAAAGCAGACGAGTGCCGCCCATTGTTATTACATATGTGTATGTTATACTTATGAGGGCAAAAAATAAGACTGAAATTAAACAAAGAACAAATGAATTTACTGGTAGCCTGCACAAATCATGGATTAGAATAGAAAAATGCGAGCATGAAAAAAAAATGAGTATTAAGAATTTTTTAAAAATTCAATTTATAACATTATATAATCAATTCTTAATGCTGCAATATTTTAAGTTATAAATCTATATTTTTTACTAGAATATCTTGTCCTTTTCTTTTCCAGTTTCAACAACTAGTCCTTTACTTTTCTATGCTTAACCATATTACTTTTCATGCCCGCATTTTTCTATTGTATATATACTAGCAGGTCATTCGGCATTTCCCGGTCGTAAAATACGCTTAAATATGATATTTTGATTAATACAGATTTCGTATTTATTATTATATTATATTGGACCCAATATATAGTAATGATTTAAAAAGTTTTAAAAAATGACTTGTGCACCACCACCGAGAATCGAAACCAAAAGGGTTAGCTTACGATTTACTTTTTCCTTTGACGTTAATGCTTCAGCTATGAAGACTTTGTTACCAGCAAAACTAAAAATTAAAACATGAACCAATAGCTATTACGTTATGCATGCATATTCGTAATGCCGTCGTACGGCCTTCAACTGGCAAATTCCATTTTTTAATTTTCACTTTTGCACCGATTTTCCACGGCTAAAACCCAAATATAAAGTTTCGCATGGGTTCGAATACCCTATATATTAAGTTTCATGCCTGAAGATCAAAAACTGACAGAGAAGTTTGGTAAGCAAATTTTTTAAACAAATATAAATACGTATGCATAAATATATGATGAAAATAATGGAAATCGCACTCCGACAAAATAGAGAAATAAAAAGAACACACCAAGTTATGTGTTCATCAACGTTTCGTCTTTATTTCGATTCGTCCAGAGGAAGTCTCGAAATGAAGACGAAACGTTGATGAACACATTACTCGGTTTGTTCCTTTTTATTTCTCTACATAATTATATATAGAAAGAGGTTTGTGTTTACTATAACGATTTTACGCAAATATTACGCAGGTATAAATCATGTAGAATATTTGCACGTAATAGTTAACTAAAGATGATAACCCCGTAAGAAAACCGAAAAAAAAACTTATAGAGAATTAATTAAAATGAACGTTTAAAAGAATATGCAAATTAGCCAAATTTTTTGCGGATAAATGCAATTCCATGACTCATACATAACAAAGTTGTATTTTCTTTTTATATAAATAAATAAAAGGTTTTTAATATAATTATCATAAAAAAAAGAAATTTCTAGGAGTATATATATGTATCAATTACTCCGCTACCATTCATCAACAGACCACAAGTAATACGTTTCGTTTTAATCTTAAATCAACAGTGCCCCCCCCCCCATTTTAAGATGTTTGCATGTATGGAATCCAAGACAATTATTTTAGCTATTTTCACGGCTGAAGAAATTATTCTGACTGGCAACTTCTATCTGTTATTGTTTATGCCTGTGCGCTTTATTATCATATCTGTCGACCGGCACCAATGTCGAGGAAGCTGTGGGGTGTGGGATTTATGACTAAAGGATATAAAAGATAAATAAAGGGTGGGTGCCACGAATAATAATAAAAAGGTTCTACGGTCAGGGGTCAAAGTTGCGTGAATATTTATACCCTTTTACTCTGCTGGTTTGGAATAACCAGGAACACATGGGACAAGAATGTTTGACGTCTATTCTCATCGACACTCCAAGTGCTTGGAACCGTTTTCACAGCTGTGATCCCGGATGAGGGGATCCACCTTCTCTCCACTATAATGACCCAACCCCCACTGGTCAAACGGCTAGTTAAAGGGTTTATGTCAATAAATAGAGACAACGAGAAGAATGGGGGGTCCATACGGTGTCACTTGATGATATATGGAAATTTGAACGGTTATTAGAGAAGAAAATGTTTGGCGTGCGAATCGTATGAATATTTCTTGGAAAAATATGGCGCGTCTATCGCTCGAAATCCAAATTTAGAAAAGGAAAAAATTTTTTTTTTTTTCTGAATTCTTGAGTTGAGGATTGATTTTATTTTAAATCTTCCGAGTATTGTTTTTATGTTAGACGTTATTTTCACAATACAAAAACCAACATTTGACCTTCTTCAGGTCTATTCTGTCGAACTCGGGAATCATTCTGTCGAACTACCGAATCTTTCTGTCGAACTACAGAATCATTCTGTCGAACTACAGAATCATTCTGTCTAATTAAGAATCTTTCTGTCGAACTACAGAATCATTCTGTCTAATTAAGAATCTTTCTGCCGAACTACAGAATCATTCTATGGAACTACAGAATCATTCTATGGAACTACAAAATTATTCTGTCTAATTACAGAAACATTCTATCGAACTACAGAATCTACACGCCATTTCGAACGGAATACTTTATATAATCCACGAGGAGTAGCATGCTCTCGTTCTGTCAGCCACGACTGAATAAACGTCCTATGTAATTTGCAACTTAATTAGGAGCGTCGTTTGCACTGAGAATTGAAACTTCAATCGCCAAACTAGTTTAAGTTACAAATGAATTGTAACAAGTACTTTATCCACTACGCGACGAGTCTGCAGGGAACAAGAGCCTACTATTCTCGTGAGTTAAATAAAATGTTCTGTTCGAAATTCCGTGCAAATATAAAGGGGGCAGTTAATAGTAAAAATATATTTGACTCTCGTCAGAAAACAATGGCTTGAAACCGACAGTACCAATGTTTTTCTGACTTTCTGTACAGTTTTTAAATAAATAAATATTAAGCTCTTATATTGAAACAATTTTCTTTTTAATCGAACACTTTGCTGGAATTCTTTCCCACAAACAGTGAACAAATTTATGTATATATATATATATATATATATATATATATATATATATATATATATATATATATATATATATATATATATATGTGTGTGTGTGTGTGTGTGTGCGTGTGTGTGTGTATGGCACATTGCCGCTTTGATATAGGGGCTTCTATTGGAGACATAAGTTGCAGGGATACTATGTAGGAAGTTAAGCAGCAAGATGTCTGTTGAAATTACACTTGAACTTCTGCATGTCAGTACACTTGGAAAAACAGGAACTCGGAAGTGAGTTCCAAAATTCAGCAGTTCTGGGGAAGAAACTATTAAAATAGAAGGTTTTCTTATATCTAGGGATCTCTACTGTGTAGGGGTATGATTTTGCTGCTTGTCAGGTTTGTCGAGGGTATTTACGTCGAGGGGGCACAAGTGCTTGCAGTTCGTCACAGCATCCACAATTAAAGTACTTGTAGAACAGACAGAAGGATGCAACATTTCGTCGATGGGACAGAGGTTGAAGCCTAGATGACAGTTCAGGACCTATCAGGTTGGCAACTCTTTTGAACCCTGTCCAAGAGCGAGAGTCTAGTAGCAGATGCACCAGCCCAAATATGACAACAATACTCCATACATGGATGAGTGGTGGCCAGGTACAGGATACTTCCAGGCGTAAGTAACTTTCTAGCACGGTAGGGAGAGCCCACTTTTCTCGCAGTAGCTCTGGCAATGCTCTCAATATATCTGTTTCAACTCATGTTCCCTGTGAATGTTAAGCCGAGGAGTTTGAAAGAAGTACTTTGAGGTAGTGTATTTTTAGCCATAGCTATTAGTGGTTGAAAAGGTTTCTTGTAATTATTGAAGGAATGTCTTTCATCCGGCAGGATGTCGCTTCTTCAGCTTGGACCAATTTTGATAAGAATGAAAAATGTCAGTGAGTTAGCATATGAATTAACCAGTTTCAGATTGAGATATCATTTTCTTTGCTCTGTCAAGCTTAAGTTTTAAATATCATATTCTTTGGTCTGTCAAGCTTAAGTTTTAAATATGATTAAAATTATAATATGCGTAGCATCAAAATGACACATCCAACGAATAACTGCTTTTATTTTGTGTATGAGATGCTAGGCTATTGTTCAGCGATATCTTCTAATGTCGAAGGGTCAATATGTTAATCTCTTGTCTCGACATTTGCCTGCCAAGCTGATCCGTATTTGACAGTCTTAATAAAACAGAGAGAAGGAATCAACTTTGTTGATTCAACACTCGATCCTGTCACGGACGTAATTAGAGATTAGCGTCACTTTCGTTATCACAATTCGCTAATTACTAGTCGAATAATGATAAGTGTACGGTGCTGAGCTCATTGACGTAGATAGATAAAGATATAATAAGGTAGGTGGATACATAGATAAAAAAAAATGGTATAAATTGTAATATGTACACACAAATATATTTACTATATGAAGAAAAATCTATCGGATTCTCAGCGTTAAACATGAATAGTATTTCATGCATATTTGGTTTTGACTAGCCAATAATATGCGTAAATTTATTTCTCCGTTCCTTAAATTTCTATTTGAAGGACGGGGAAATAAATTTACGGATATAACTGGCGACTATATTTTAGCATATTTTTTTAAATCTCAAAATTATAGCTGATTTTAAAAACGTCAAGATTTTAGCTGATTTTAAAAACTTCAAAATATTAGCTTATTTTAAATGTTTCAGAACTTTAGTTTATTTTAACAACAAAAAGTTTCGTCAGGATATCAAACATTCAGGCGGGTCAACACACACACACACATACACACACACACATACACATATACATATATACATATATACATATATATATATATATATATATATATATATATGTATGTATATATATATATATGCATTTAAATTTATTGTTATCAGCGACAGTGGCGACAGTAGCGACGTGTGAACGCCATCTTTCTGTTGAAATTAACTTATCTACGTGATAGACTGTTTTCTCTCTTGCACACAAATGCATTTTATCGTCTTTTTTGAAAGGCGCACATTATATTTTATATATATATCTTTACGTTTATAAAAGTTATCCATGGATGATAGGTATGGCCGAGCTGGGGACAGCTAGTTAACTAGAAACGCGTGTTCATCGATAACTATTGTGTACATAAGCGTATATATATATATATATATATATATATATATATATATATATATATATATATATCTGTAACGCAGAGAAATACTACATCCTCCGGTCCATTCATGACCCAAAAATAAAATGTTTAAATGTGAGGAGTGAAGCTTTGAAAAGTTGCATACATAGAAGGAAGGGTCTCCTAATAAATTGGATCAATGAAAAGAACAACACTTAGATGTTGTTTATATATATATATATATATAAGGAAAAAAAGTTGTAAATACATAAATAATTAGTCGGTAAACTTGGATTTTAATCGCAATTATATTATAGATTTTTAATTAATGTCATATATATATATATATATTATATTTTATAAATGTAATTTATAATCTATTTCGAATTTAAAACTATAGAAAAAATATAATAATGTTAATAAACTAGGGAAATCACTTAGGATAGATAAATACTCACTTCCCCAAACCTTGAAAGATTTGGGTTTTTAAAAAAAATAATTTTTAAACGTATTTCGAAATTTTTAAACGTGATTCGATATAATTAAACATATATTTTTTAAAAACTTTAAACGTATTTTTGGAAATTTTTAAATGTTCGATATAATTAAACGAATTTTTAAGTTTTTAACCGATACCAATACAGATTTTGAAGTTTTTATACATAAGGAAAGAGATTTTAAAATTAAATGGGGTTCAAATTAAAATCGATTCATATAAAAAAAACATTTTTTCGAACTTAGATCTTAAATTTAAATAATTCAAAGTTGAAAATTAGGTATTACATTACCCGATATATATATATATATATATGTATAGATATATATATATAGATATAGATATAGATAGATAAAAAAAAAATTAAAAAAAAAAAAAAAGGGGGGGGGGGTAAACAAAACGAGATTTGAACGTGGATTCGCGAGGTATATATACTTCACACTTCCGGTTATAAGATAGACGAATATTGGCTGAAGAGAGCTCGATAAGGATACCTTAAACGGGCCTTATT
>NC_136510.1:19447194-19469694 GCF_053919585.1 Euprymna scolopes | reverse complement strand
CGAGGATTAATGGGAACCTGGAGAAACTTGGAAATAATCGGATTCCAAGAAAAGACCTCTTGTTTTTTTTTTTTGTTTTTTTTTTAATCCTTGGGGGACATCATTAGTATGAACTAGAGTGAGTAATATATATATATATATATATATATATATATATATATATATATATATATATATATATATATATATATATATATATACACACACACACACAGGTCAGGCGCGAACAAACACCTCATTTTATTATACCATATTTTTTCAAACTGAAACATAATTATCAAATTATACTTACGCAAATAGATATGAAAAGTCTTTATTAAGGTTTGTGCCTATTTCCATTCTATGGTGACCAGGCGCGAACGCAGACCCCACAATTTTATTATACCATCCCTATTTAAGTTAAAACATACTTATCAAAGGATTAATATGTACATCTATATCAAAAACACTTGTATTTTTTTTTTTTTTTTTTTTTGAATTTTTTATTTCCATACTTTGTGGACAGGCGTTTACGCAAACCCTACAATTTTAATGAAGCATCATTATGCCAGACCAAACATACCCATTCCTGTGTCTCTTCTATCATTATATGTGATCAGTTTTCTATAATAGTTAACCATATAGGAGCCTATTCTTGACCAGACACACACACACAGACGTTCAGCTTTATATATATATATATATATATATATATATATATATATATATATATATATATATGAATTTATGAAAATGTATGGTAATTAAGTTGCACAAAATCTTTTCTGTTTTTTTCCCCGTAAGGAATCGTCAGGCTTTAAAGAAGTCTCAACATCCAAATTATATTTTTGAAATTCAGCAACTGTGACAATCAGGCTTTAGTAGGGTGTATTCCAATTGCTGCTGTAGCTGTTCATTTAAACGTTAAATCGTAAAAATTGGACAGTCATCTCATAAAATGTATAGCAATGACATACTGAATTTTCAAAATTCTACGACAATTTTAAATGCCTGTACAAAAATAGTTTGCAAACTTATTGAAGGCAGAGAAAAAGAAAGAGGGAATTAAGCATACGAGAAAATAGAGGTTGTACACACACACACACACACACACACACATATATATATATATATATATATATATATATATATATATATATATATATCCCACTCCATCTGTTTCATTGTTTAAATATTTCATATTCACGCTAGTATGATCCTTTTCATACCTAGTTTCTTTAAATACTTTACAGGCAAAATTTCGCCAACTCCCCCAAGAGCAGTAAAGTATTTCTTCGAAACTCCGCGGATTAAGCACTTCCTAAGCACTTTCTATTTGTGTTTCCTTTCCGAATAATAAATTGTTTAATTCTTACTAAAATGTTTCTCAACATATTTTTAAAGATATATATATATATATATATATATATATATATATATATATGTATGTATATATATATATATATATATATATATATATATATATATATGTATATATATATATATATAAATGTACCTTAGTAATTGAATGCTATAATCATATGTAATCATTTTATATACTCGCTTGTGTCAATATGTATTTTTGTGTCAATTCTGATATTTATATTACACGTGCATCTATAACGTGAGAGTGACACACATGAACACATGTGTATATGTATGTATGTCTTAGCCCGCTAAGCAATATAACAACCTCTATTATAAACAATGCCGAAATGTATATGTGTGTGTGTGCGTGTGTGCGTGCGTACGTGTGAACGTGAATACATGTGTGTTTGGATAAATAGGTTCGATGCATATGGTACCTTGTTCTGCTAATTGGTACGGTTCATTGTGTCCAGCTTTCTTTATATTTTCTTAAGATTTAATGAGTTTATTTTGTGGTTCGTCTTTAAGTGTAAGATTCGACCTTATTCTTTCTTTTCTTCTCAAACGAGTAAAAACAGGCACAAACAGAAACACATTGTAACACACACACATACATGAGGGTGTGTGTATATATATATATATATATATATATATATATATATATATATATATATATATATATATATATATATATATATATATATATAAAAGGTTATGAGGTTCTATCTAGATGACCCGTATCTCCTCAGGTCACGGTTCGTCTACAAGGCGAATTGTCTAATAAACTTAATAAATATCCGGATTTTGTGATCTTGTTCACGTGCGCATGGATGGCGTACTTGTCTGGTGACATGCTGTTCCGTGCCTGCTTCCCACCGGACTACAACTTGGATGTCTTCAAGTCCAACGTTAACAAATTCCTAATGAACCGCCCCCTTAAGTAAACACTTCATCAAATCTCCACACTAACGTAATGTACTTGCAATAACCCTTATCCCTGAGTGGCTTACGGGCCTTGATAAGTGGTGATCACTGTGTAAAAAAAAAAAAAAACAATTCTCCATCGTGTACAGACACGACAAGAAGTTAACATGATAACAATATCCACGAAGTTTTGACTAGTTTATATGAATCACTCATTTCCAGATGTCTGTTTGTCTCAACTTTAATGGATGACGTCAAATAGCAATTTCATAGATCTTTCACACTGGCCTTTAAATTAACATTCTCATCACTAAACGCGTAGATTGAATGGACACTTTGTAAGAATGTTATAGTTTTTCTTTTTTTCTTCTTTTTTTTTTTGTTGAAAAGATTAAAGTATTTCTGAATAAATTTTTTGTTTAATAACAGCGATTTCGTTGGCCATTAAAAGAAACAGGCGAAAAACATTTTGTTATGACCTTTGTAATACTTTAATATGTGTACACTTATGTATAGATTGAAGAGTTTTTTTGTTTTTTCATTTATTCCAAGAATTTAAAATAAAAAACAGTTAAAACGTTTCATACATTATTTCGACTATGCAGTCGAGCATAAATCTAATTTATAAAACTCACTATGTCTGTCTGTTTGTTCGTCTCTATATTTTTAAACTAAACTGAAACTAAAAATCTCCGAGCGGCGCTAGGGGCCTCAAATTATATGATTTTTTTATGGGCCGTTCTTTTATGGGTCTTTAGTCGGTGAAAACAGATTTTAAGGGATCAAAAAACGGGGTTTAAATTGAAAAATTGTTATACATTTTGTACATTTATCTTAGTTAATTTTTAATCAGTCCATATGCGTGTTACATTGGTACAGTGGTAACGTCACCAGCTTTGAATGCTACAGTTTTGCTTTCGGTTTCGATTCTAGCTGATGATACCCAAATATTTTTTTTTTTACTTTTGAAATCACGACTCAATAATAATATACACGAAATCTGGCCAAAATAAAATATCATATTTAAGCGTATTTTACGACCAGACAAAGCCGCTCCTCCCGCTAGTAAATGTATATATAGGTTTTATTTGTGCAGAAATCTATCATATATATATATATATATATATATATATATATATATATATATATATATATATATATATATATATATATATATGTGTGTGTGTGTGTGTGTGTGTGTAGATATATATATATATATATATATATATACATATATATATATATAAGTAACATATGTTATATGTTTTACTTATATATACTTATATATATATTTTACAGATATCTATATTATCTATAAAAGTGAGAATGTGTGTCTGTGTGTGTGTGAGGACACTTCTCAAACTATATACTCAACGAATTTTTTTGCTACAGACTTGAAATTTGTAATATAGGTTATTCAGACATATGATAAACTTCTAATTGTTTTCATTAGAAAATAAAAGGCTGCTGCGGTGTCCGTGTCAAAGTTTTATTTTCATTACGACTAACCCTAACTAATACGATGTGTTTGGCCCATTTGGAAAATAATAACGTTACAGAACATGGTCGCCTTCAAATCTAATGTCAACAAATACTTGTCGAGCCATCTTCTAAAGTAATCACATTTTGATAATCCGATTAACCCTTTCTAATCTTCTCACATTATTGTTCCTCGTCCAATTAACGTTTGTCCTCGAGTGGCTATTGACCTCGATAAGTTGTGACTCATTAATATGCAAATAAGTCGTATGCAAAACAAACAAACACAAACAGAGATGGATATTTTTCAATCTGCATGTTTTTAATATATATTTTGTTCATTAGGTTTCGTCATTAGAAGGTGGAATGGTCGCTTTAGAAAAGACGAGATGATCCCATTACGTGATTCTATTTCCGCTTGATGAAAACCGGTTATCCTTTTTATTGCAGACCAGCTTCTAGTTTGCCAGTTGTGTACAAATCCCAAGAGGTCCTGGATACGACCTAAAACTATATCCGATGGTGAGGCCCCACCTTGCGGGCCTTGGGGAGAGTGGAGCCACCCTTTAATTACCATTGCTCCCAGGTCCACTCTGACCCGGAGTGGTAGTACCTGTTTTCGTCCCAACTATGGGTTAAATAGAATCAGACTTAAAAAACAAATATACCCCATTAAAAATCGTTCCTCAAAATAACTAGATTCGGCATTAAATAACCTGAAAAAGGTTGATATGCCGTAAAACAAAAACAACCAACCAACCAAGAGCGATAGGAGTTTCTATCATGCCTGAAAGTGACACAATGTTCAACGAGCGAGATCGGAGTTTCGCTGCTGTACAACTCATGCTCGCCACCGATTCAAGTTATGACAACAGGACCATTGCCAGCACCTTCAAAATGCAAATCTTTTTGGTTCAACGCTTTAGGGCACAGCTCAACGAAGTTTTCCAGCCACGGTCTTTGGTGTAGTTGCAAGTTAGCACCACATCATACTACCTCACATCTTAGAAGTCGTCTTGAAAGTTACGATCAAAGTGTACCCGGATGTGCTGAAGAGTGTGATGATCCCCTGATGGAATCAGGGGCCGCTGGTAGATTCTGTGTGTGGCAGCAGAACTCGGCGCTGGCTCACAAGTCTAAAGAGACCCAGGCTTGGCTTCAGAAGGAGTGCTACAACTCTGTACCTGTCTCTCACTGGCATCCTTCTTCAGCCGACTTGACTCGCTGGACTACTTCGTTTGATCATACGTCGAGAACATCACCAACATGACCTCTTACAACAAGAAAGCCAGCTTGATCGCCGCCATCCGCCGAGTATTCGCCGACCTCCCGCCGGCGCTTGTGGAAAAGGCATGCTCCCAGTACCTGACCCGTATCAAGGTGTTGATTGAGGCTAAAGGCGGCTACATTGAATAGATATCAGCGCTACTGTATAATCAAGTTACCTGAATTGATTTTTTTTCAATAAAAGTTTTAAAATAAAGCTGTAGTGTTGTTTTCTTTAGGGCGACAACTTTATCGTTCCACCCTGTAAATGAACTGCAAAAGATTGATGTGCCGTTTTTTTTTGTTTGTTTTTTTTTTGTTTTTGTTTTTTTTTTTTGTTTTTTTTTTTTGTTTGTTTTTAGTTGTTTGTTTGCATTATTTGTGTTTTGGTTATTTTTATTTATTTTTTATATAAAAAAAATAATAAGCAAAATAAATGACTAAGTTAAAACATCTGTCGCTTGCGTCATTGACAAGCAAACAATTTTCATCTTTCGTCACGGTGAAATACATAAATATGATTCATTTCAAATACGAACGTCATTTCTTGTTGAAAATTTGTAAAAACGTTTATTGCGGAAGGAAATTTTTCCTCGCTTTTATATTTGCTTACGAAGATTTAAAATCAAGATGCAATTAAACCTTATGATAAGAATTCTTATACAAATTTTAATCAAAATCTATCATACGATTTGGAACCCAGAAAATGTCTAACATTCAAAGCTTAACATTAATTGGTACTGAGAAAAAAAAATGGAATTCTGGGATTCTTACTTGGTGTCTAATGATTATAGAGAAAACTTAATGCAAATCGGATATATATGAAATTTTTCAAAGAATGTTATTTTACAAAAAGTCTCCTAAAAACCCATTAAAATCCCCCCAAAAATCTGAGATTTGGGGAATTTAAAAAATTAATTGATGTTTAATATTTCTTGTCAAAATTTCACAAAGACCGGATGTTTTTATGAATGCCTTTTAACCTCTTGTCCCCTTTTCATGAAACTAAAGTAAAAGAAATCTAACCATATTTGCACTGCTTACGCCTAGCAGCTGTATTCCAAAATTTATACAATGATCGGTTAATTAGTTTAGCAGTGAATCCTGTACATATAAATATATGAATATTTCTTTTAGGAAAATGTTCTTTTAAGACATTTTGTATTCCTACATGTCAACAAATAAGAAAAAAATAGCGATAAAATAAAAACATTTATGTATTTTTTGTTTGAAGTTTTTTACACACACACAAACAATCGCGCGCCACTCGGCGTTGCTCGGTCGAAAACGAAACTGAGACATGTGGATGCGAGTATTATGATATTATGATTTTTTCTAAACAGTTAACTATTTGCAAGTAAAAAAATTATTCGAGCTGCGATCTAAAAAAAAAAACTTAAAAACAGGAGTCAAGTACGATAACCATCAAGCCAGCTTGGCATCTTTTTTAAAGTGCTTTCAACCCTACTTATTCTCAACATAAGAAACCTGGTATGTGAACGATTCACACATGCGCATTCGTGAAACAGTTGACAAACAGATAAAAATCCGGTGACCCACACGTACCAATTTTTTAATATTCACCACTTAGCTGCTGGTTTTTGTTTTTGTCTTTGATTTTTTGTTTTTGTTTTTGTTTTTTTGTTGTTTTTTATTCGAAAAAAACAAAACAATTAAAATGTTTTCCACGTGTCTGGAGATCCTATATACCACATTTTAAGCATTTAAATCTTAAATCCATTGAGTATATAGGTTGAGAAGTTTCCTCACACACAGATTCTCATTTAAAAATATTGAAATCGTCCCATCATTTACGTTCTATGTAGCTTAATTGTCATATATATTTTCATAACTTACTACCTAGCTCTACCCATGTACTGAGCACTGTTGAAGTAAATACTGAAAATTTACGTATAAAGTAAATATATATATATATATATATATATATATATATATATATATATATATAGTGTGTGTGTGTGTGTGTGTTTGTGTGTGTGACAGAAAGAGGGAAAGAAATGAGATAGATAAATAGATAGATAGATAGATAGATAGATAGATAGAAACTGATGAAA
This sequence comes from Euprymna scolopes, assembly GCF_053919585.1. Classification (NCBI taxonomy): domain Eukaryota; kingdom Metazoa; phylum Mollusca; class Cephalopoda; order Sepiida; family Sepiolidae; genus Euprymna; species Euprymna scolopes. Next base: position 19,462,603 of record NC_136510.1, on the reverse strand, counting down.
ATGATGGGTGAATTATTTTGCAGAAAGCATTATGAATATCTTTTTTAACAGATGCGAACACTGGCAGGTCTATTTGATAGTTTGAACCATATACGGAAACGTAAAGCTACCGCATGCATACACACACATACACACACGCACGCGCGTGCGCACACACACATACACACGGATGGGATGCGGAAACAAAACAAGAAAGAAACGCACCCGCTGTCTCATATTCGAATACACAATAACACAATAATCACAGAAATGCACGCAGGTAAAAAAACAAGGTTAACTTGAAACGTTATACAGAAAAAAGAAAAAAAAGGATAATTTTTGGAAATATGAAACTTTACTCTTTTTTTCTGTTTTTTTTTTTTTTTTTTTTTGGCGGGGTTGTGTCTTTAAATCGATATTCACTGTCAGAAAGTTCAAAATTTATAAAGATTCATTTTAAAAAAATTCAGAATACTATCGATTAAGCGATGCCACCGAAGATTATTGTTATTTTTAAAAAAATGCTTCTTTCTGAGTAAAATTGAAAATTTGTTTGCAAATAAAAATAAACCAAACCGAGGCAATTCTTAAGATGCACCTATTCAATCAGCGCGTTTAACGATGTAAATTCGATTTACAAAGCAAAAGTGTGACTGGCCGACAGCATACATGGCATAATTACGTTAACACATTGGTTCTTGTTAGATCACCGAAGTTAAGCAATGATGAGCCTGGTCAGTACCAGATGGGTGACAATTTGGGAATACCAGGCCTGTCTTTGTAAGGACAGCGACACTTCCCTACACAAAAAAACACTGCACAAGGATAGTTATTTTCAATATATTAGGATGAGATCAGCGTTAATTGTGCACTTCTGCACTTCCTTTAAGAATGTTCTATCACAAATATTGAGCATATTTAAAATATGCTAGCATCCAATATAAAATTGAAAAAAAAAATTTTGATTGTTGAAACAGTCTGTCTGTGGGTGAGTTGATTGAATTTGAATATTAAATTGAAATACGTTAAAAAGTTGAATTCAACGCAATATTATATATAAAAAAAAAAGTAACAAGTATTTACTTGTTTAAATTTAATATATTTCGGAATTATACTCCTTCTTCCGAATTTTATATATATATATATATATATATATATATATATATATATATATATATATATATATTGCCATGACATTAAGTTGAACAAAAAAGTTGAACAATAGGGTCCGCGTGCTGTTATCTGCGGGTTGGTTTTGAAATGCCGGAAGAAAGCGTTTAGCAACGCGGTTTATATATATATATATATATATATATATATATATATATATATATATATATATATATATATAGTTAGCTGTATATATATATATATATATAGTTAGCTGTATATATATACACACACACAGCTAACTAAAAGTAACTTAGAAATATATATATATGAGTGTGTGTGTGTTTGTGTGTGTATGTGTGTGTGTATTTGATATATCTACATACAATGTTATAACGAGATGTACTATTTATGAATCGATTTTCAATATTTACTTCAGCAGTGCTTAATATGTGAATAGAGCTAGGTAGTACGCTATGAAAAAATATAACCCCTGACTTTCTTCAGGTCTATCTTCTGTCTATGACGTATTGAACAAAGTACTTGGTAAAATTCAGTTGTAAGCTACATTCTTCTGGAGGTTGAAGGTTTCTAATCCTCAGTGCGGGCAACACTCAAAATACAATTTCGAATTACTTAGGACTTCCACCTTGTCATGGCTGACGGAACGAAGGCATTCTGTTCCCATGGATTAAATAAAGGGTTCTGGTAAATATTCCCGAGTTTGACAAGATACACTTAGAAGAAGGTTGGAGGTTTCATCGACCGAAACGTTGTGCAGATAACACTTCAGATAAGAACAATAGTTCGAAGAATCTAAACAGTACGAATAACCATTCCTCATCTGAAAATTTCAGTAACATAATTTTGTTCGATTTCGTAATATTTCTATACATCATTTAGTTCTTTATATTTCTCATAGATTATTTAGTTTGTTCAAATTTGGATACAAAACATTTCAAAAAGATTATTATTTCCTTGCCGTGATAATCACTAACAATTGTGCTCCCAAAATTAAGACGGCGGAAATGGATACAATTGATGTAAATACGGAACGGAAGTCACTAAGCATGAAACGAAATACGAAACCATATAGAAATATTTTATTTCAAAAAAAATTTTTTTGCTTTAATATTTCTTGTATTATTCCAAAAAAAAAATAATTAAACTTTTATTTTTTTTTTACATTTAAAAAAAAAAAATTAATATTTAAAATATATTTATATGAAAATATTTTATTTCAAAATCTTTTTTTGTTTTAACACTTCTTGTTTTATGACGAAACAATAAATTAAAAACACTTTTTTTTTACATTTTTATAAATAAAGTTTTATTTAACATTTTTTTTTTTAATTCTTAAATGTTTTCACCAAGTTTTATCACGTAATTTTATTATAGCGTTTCATGTTTAGTGACTTCCGTTCTGTATCGGCTTCAACTGTATCCATTTTCACCATCTTAGTTTTGTGAACGCAATTGTTAGAGATTTCCCTTGCCGTTTGGCGGAACGAGTTTGGCTTCATGACAAAAAATAGTTGGCGCGTTCTGTTATTATTTGCGGAGTCACGACCCCAAGAAAACAGGATATTTATTGATAGAAAATCAGGGTCAAGGGTCAGATATTATATCATAAATCTACTGACCACTATTTCTATTTACCTTCTTGGGCTAATTAAATACAGGATGCTCTATAAATAAAAACAGGAAATTTAGAACTAGGTCAACAGTACGTATTACTGCATATATTTTATCGGTCCATCAACGAAGTAATACCAGATGATGAACGCACATGTCAACAGGCCCACACATCAATGTACAATGTTTACTAAATCAGAGGTAATACCACATCAGTCATAAACATTAAGATATTTTCTTCTTATGAAGAGCATTCCCTACAAGGTGGTTTGGTGACCCGAAAGCCAATAAGCCTTCAGTGCGTATTAATTTTGACTGAACCTTAATGAAAGCATTAAACCAAATGACTGGCCTAAAAAGGTCGCCAGTCATACAAGGTGTGTTTTAATAAGTTTCCAGACTTTTTTTTGTGCAGATATTTAAATTTGTCGTAGACTCTTGAAAATTCGGCATGTTATTGCTATACCTATTATGAGATGACTGAATAATTTTTATGATTTGAAATTGAAAGGAACAGCTACATCAGGAATTAGAATACACCCTACTAAAGCCTAATTGTCGAAGCTGGTGAATTTAAAAAATGCATTCTGTACATAATGGCACTTTAGAAGAAGGGTATGCAATAAAATTCTGTTTTAAACTTGGAAGAATTTCTCAGAAACGTATGGAATTCTCAGATTGCTTTTGGACCATCTTGTATAAATCGAGTATCAGTTTTTGAATGGCATAAGAGATTCAAGGAAGCCAGGGAGTCTGTAAGTGATGATGAGAGGTGTCGGAGGAATAAGGAAATAAGAACAACAGAGTTGATTGGTCAAATAAAGAATTTCATGAATAGGGACTGCGGTGTGTCTATAGAGACAATAAGTGCACGTTTTGATCTCAGTGTGGGAACTGTACACACAATTATTCTCGAGGAACTGAAGATGCCGAAAATTTGCGCGAAGTATGTCCCAAGTGTGTTCTTTCTTTGTCACAGACTATTTGACCAAGATGGGCATCAAGACAGTTCATCACTCTCCGTATAGTCTAGACCTTGCTCCCTGTGACTTTTAGTTATTTCTTAAGCATACGGAAAACCTTAGAAGCTGTCGTTAACAGACAATTAAGGAAATTAAAGATGTGACGAGGGTCATTGACATGATCACACAAGAGGACTTCCATGGGTCCTTTCAGAAATCGTTGAAGCAGTACAACAAGTGCATTGCAGCCGGAAGAGATTACTTCGAAGGGGACTAGAGTTTCATGTGTGTAGTATCAATAAAAGTGCCCGTACGAAAAAAATCTGGAAACGTATTGAAGGCACCTCGTAACATTTTATATTTTACCGTTAAGAGCCTACGGTTAGACTAACTTCAATTACAGAGGAGAGATGTCACCAGCGTAAAATCCTTGAAAACTATTTGATGGAAGCTTGAAAAAAATATATGCTTCTGAATGCATACAAATGTCGACTGGATAGAGAAAATTTTGGTTTAGGCTAGTGTTGGGACAATCAATTAAATTCGGAATCGAAAATCGGAAAAACCGGAAGTTTTGGGAGAAATTAGAAATACTTTGCCTATTTAGCAAAAACAAATTGTGTTTTGTTTGTTTGCTTAAAACTTAATTTTGTCGCTAACGATAAAGCGATAACTATTTATTGATTTCAAATTACCTAAAAGATGAAAACCTATAGATCAATCAGATAATTTTTTTTATCTTTGCGAAAATATATGCACATATAGAATAGGTTTTACGGTAATCTGAAAAATAATTTTAAAACCTTCATGACTAAATATTTAGAGATTTCAAAAGAATCGAAATCGGTAATTCTATCAGAATTGGGTATTTCGCACAGGATCGGTAATTGTATCGGAATTAGAACAATATTGAAATCGTATGATCACTAGTTAAAGCAAACATTATGTTGTAGTATTTAGTTCTCATCTACTTTAGGAACTGTGACACAAGGGTCAGAAAGTGGGATTGAGAAGTCAGCGTCCCCAAGGAGGAGCACTCTGACCTGCAAAAACTACTTTGCCAGTCCCGTCGGTATTCCCAGGAAAAGGTGCCTCAAGTGGTTAGTAATAAAGTAACCCCTTCTCAAAAAGAGAAGGCAAAGAATCAGCATTATACTGCAATCAACAGGGATCAGCTTACGAGTAGGAATGGTCTAATCTTTATTGGTTTTGAGGCTCGAAGATAAAAATCCCATGTTGTAATACCACATGACCCCCCCACTGACAACGACCGCTGACTCAATGTTGTATTCTTTGGGTTTCTTCTTCATCTCTTCTTCTTCTGCCCGTGTCGTCGTTTCTCACGTTGGCGGCTGCCGACGGAGTGTGCATGGGTTCACAAGTACAAAATATAATTGGAAACAACTCAAAAGGAAAACAAAAACTCCAACACTTTCTGTAAATATTAGTTGCACTCATGATGCGCGTGTGACACCATCGTGGGAAACTATCTTCTAAGCACTAACGTCCACATAGTTTTTCTGTCAAGGTCGAGTTCGTTAGTTGATATCAGCTCATCTCGATCTCCCAAAACTCCCCCGACCTGGTCCAAGCCACAATCTACTCTCAACTCAGACTGTCCAAAGCCGCCTTAAACTCAAAACCATCAGTAAACCGTTCCTATTGATGTTAACTCATAGCCACTTTCCATGGTGCCTGCAAACTATCTCTAAATATATTCACATCCATTGTTCGGTCCTTTCCACACCTTGGTTACAACCATCAGCTTTCTTTTGTCTACCCCCCGTGAACAACTTCCTCTCCATTGTTCTGTTGATAAACCGTATTTCGTGTACTTTTGTTTTTCCGATAAATTTATTTCCTCTTGTTATTTGTCATACTTCTTTTTCTCTTATTCACTCACAACCCCAACACCTTTGGGGTGGAGCAACTTCGAAAGCATCACGACGTATTTATAGGTGCATTTTATCATGGCAGGAACTAAGTAACGACAAGTTAATAGGCATGTTAATAAGACAGGGCAAAGGGTCATAATTCCAAGGACATTGGCATATAACTCAAAGCCAAGGCTTCTAGCGTTTTTATCTCTTTCCCCTTGAGCAAGACATATTACCACTTGGACGTAAAGGGATATTATTTGAGATCTTGTTTAACAGGAGTTTATGGGACGTTGAGTATCGAGATGTATGTTCACGGTACATTTAACTTCTGCGTGTTAGTACAGTCAGAGGAGGGAGGAAACAGGGAAGGAATTCTAAACTATAGAACTCCGAAAGAAATTAGAAGATGAAGGTTTTCTAGCATCTAGGGATATCAACAGTACAAAGGGTGGGATTTTGTTGCTTGTAGCGTTAGTCGGGAGTATGTACGTCGAGGAGGCACAAGTGCTACGAGCTCATCAGCACGCATTCCATTAAAGTACATAGTGAAACAAGCACAGGGGCGTAACATTGCGGTGATGGGACCTAGGTTGGAGTTTGACGGATAGTGTGGGATATATTAAATTTTAAACTCTTTTGGGGATCTAAGAGCGGGAGACTAGTGATAGAAGCACCAGCCTAGGTGTGGTAACAAACACAATGCATGGCGAATTGTGGCCTTGTAAAAATATAGGATACTAGCACACTCATCTTCTTTTTTGCAGCAGCCTTGGCAATGTCCTCAATATGTTTGTTCCAACTCATATTACCTATGAATGTTAAGGCGAAGACTTTGAAGAATAAGCTCTAAGTAGGTTGTTATTTGTCACGGTAATAATTGTTGTTGTTGTTGTTGTTGTTGTTGTTGTTGTTGTTGTTGAAGAAGAAGAAGAAGGAAAGAAGTTTAGTCTTAGTAGCATTAAATGTTATCAGCCATTTGCGGATCCATTCTAATACAGACTGAAGGTCGTTTTCTAATGTTTTCTGTTATTGCCTTTGATATAAGAACATCGTTTTTAACTCATGTTAACTAATTGATGATTCGACATTGATTAAAGAGGAGAGAAATTACAGACGTAAAGATGACAGTTTGGAATTTTATATATGATTGATCCTCATTGGTCAGCTTTTCTTGATAATCGTTACAGCATGTTATTACGAATACTAAAATTCGATTTAATTCCTTCTAGCGAAATTATTCGTCCGGAATAGGATGATTGTTTGTTTTTTTGTTTGGTGGGGGGGGGGGTTACTTTTTTTTTTTTTTTTTTTTTTTTTGTTGTTGTTGTTGTTTTTTGTTTGTTTGTTTGTTTGTTTGTTGTTTTGTTTTTTTGTTTTGTTTTTTTTTTTTGCTTTTTGCTCATTTTGGATTGAATTAAAATAGAAAATTGATAACTCCATCTAAAAATCTAAAACCTTAAATATTTGTTAATCCTTTCTTCACAGATATTTTCCAGGCTGTTTAAATGCGAAATCGCCAAATAAAGTAGATTTCTTTTTAAAATTGGAGATAAACTAAATCGGGCGAAATAGTAAATATTTATCGAATTATTTTCAAAAAAAGGACATTTTAATAAAAGAAAGAATGCAATTCTACTTTCGTCCATAAAGAGTTATTTCCCTTCTTGGGGGAAACCAAAAATATTTTAGAAATAACGGCATAGTAAAAAATAAATTGCATTAATTACACTACCGGACAACGCCGGTCGGTACAGTCAGTTGAAAAATAATGTAAATATTTTCTTTTATTCTTCTTTTATTTCTTTTTTTTTTTTTTTTGTCCTGGATAAAATTGGATCAAATTTAGTAAAAAAAAAATACCATTGGTTAACGAAACAAGTTTTAATAATAACGAACAAAATTAAACAAAGACGCGAAAAATATTAATACATAACAAACACATGTTACCAAAGGCAAGATATGTTACTCTTCTACCTACCTAGATATGTTTTGGGTGTTTTAACTCATTTTGAAACGTTTATTTACTTTTAAACAAAAGTAGTGTCAAATCTGTTGAGTAAGACCGAAAGAAATGGTGGTTTCGTTACAGCGATTTGAACTCTCGATAATCACTCAAAAATCAATAATTACACAAAATTCTGAATACTAAATGTTACATTTTTGCACGATTGGTGCGATTTATTGGATGGGTTTCTACCAGTATTTTATTTTGTTGCTTATTCTAAAAAAATACATTTATTACATTACCGGGCAACACCAAGTCGGTACAGCTAGTATAAAAATAAAGCGCGTATAGTTTTTGTACTTAATAAAATGGAGTCTGTTTTATTGTAGAAAAAAAAAACTATGCTAATTGAATGATCCACATAATTAGTACGTCTTAGTGTAAAGAATTTAACCGCAAATCTGACAGCGCGTAACCACTTCATTATTCCTACGAGTTACCTCTTATTTCAAGAACCTAACAAAATAATAATAAAACAGGTTTACTCGTTTCCGTTCACCGCGCTGGAATAAATTTCGCTTTATTGAAGAAAATAAAAAGGAAAACAATTATTTTCTTAACGCGTTTTGTTTATTTAAAACCGCATAACAATTCTTGCGTTGGAAATTCATTTCCTGAAATAAACCGCTTTTCCCCCTCGGACTTACCCATGTCAGCAGTTGCTCCGGGGTACAAGTTTGTTTTTAATATCGTTGAACTAAACCATTTGCGCCATAAAAATGTCATTTTCGATGATAAACTCTGGGAGTAATTGTATTTTGTCCTTTCTGTGTGTGTGTGTGTGTGTGTGTGTGTGTGTGTGTGTGTGTGTGTGTGTGTGTGTGTGTGTGTGTGTGTGTGTACTATAGAACTTGCATACACACACGCACATATATGTGCACACACACACACACACACACACACACACACACACATATATATATATATATATATATATATATATATATATATATATATATATATATATATATATGTAGGTTCGTTTTATGACATCTTTGAAGAACGGCAGATAAAAGAAGCACTTACTTCATCTGGAACTATTTCGGAAATACTAGTAGCTTACCATCAGAGGTTAATGCATTAAAGAAGGCTTTTGCTTCAGTACACGAAACTCAAGTCGACTTTTCTTAATTTTACGAGAAAAAAATATCGCGGGAAAATTGCAACAGTTTTTACGGGGGTTTCGGCTTGGAAGGGCGTCGCCATTTATGATTGCATCTTGAATACATTTGGCACAGAGGTCCGAGCACATCGCAGAAGTGTAGAGTTAAAATAAAGCTGGGTGTTTGTCTTGTGACGCCTGTCGCCAGTTCCTGTGGGATCTTGGCACGATAATTCAAACACATTTTTTAAAAAATATGTAATGCTATATTTTGTTTATATCAATTGACGATGAGACGTTTATGAAATCTGTGTGACTAGAACCTCTAATCCCGAGTAGTCATTGTCTTTCTCAAGCATACTAAGCCTTCCAGTTCAAAGGAGTACTTTTCCAGTAGCCGGCGTCAAAACATCGGTATCAAACCACTGCGGATATTTATTTATTTATTTATTTATTTACATAGGCATCACAACTTTTCAAGGCCAAGAGGCAACTCGAGGGTAAGGGTTAAAGAGTGTACAGTAGAAATTGGACAATCTAGTAATCGTTAGTAATGGAAATTCGGTCAATTTGTTAACTTATATGAAACGGCTCATCAAAAACTTGTTTACGTTAGACTTGAAGACAACCATATTATAGTTAGCTGGAAAGCAGGAAAACGGAAGATAATTCCATAGGCGTGCTGTTCTAAGAAAGAAGTAGAACCCAGAAAGAAAATAGTTATGTATATATATATATATATATATATATATATATATATATATATATATATATATATATATATATATTGAACCCAGAAAGAAAATGCACACCTGTATTAAATATAAAGTACGTATATATATACACGTATTGAATCCAAAAGAATACGGCACGCGTACCTGTATTAAAAACAAAAAACCTTACACACAAAACAGGTCCTGGATATGACCTTAAACTATATACTATGGTGAGTGTGGAGCCACCCCTTAATTAAGGGTCCCAACTGTGGGTTAAATAGAAACCGACTTGAAAAACATATATATTATATTAAAACTTTTTTCTTCAAAATCACTGGATTCGGCATTAAATAACCTGAATAGGGTTGATATGCCGTAAAACAAAAACAAATAACAACTACATACAAAACAAACACGTGCATACGCATCGTTATTGAATGCTAGCAGGGCTACAAGCGTTGACCGGGAGTATGGATAATAAAGATTGTCTTTTTAAATTTCTCTCTCTCTCTCTCTCTCTCTCTCTCTCTCTCTCTCTCTCTCTCTCTATCTATCTATCTCTCTATCTATCTCCTTCTCTCTCTCTATCTCTATCTATCTATCTCCTTCTCTCTCTCTCTCTCTCTCTCTCTCTCTCTCTCTCTCTCTCTCTCTCTCTCTCTACCGTCTTATCTACACCTCTACCTCTGGACTGCCTTCCTTTTTACTCGTCTCTCTTCCTGACTGGCCTCCTCTTCCTACCTCCTTGTTTGCTACACCCTCTTTTTCTCTCTCCCTCTGGCAACTGTTTTAATGTAATAGAAAGAGGGAAACAAACGGACTATGCAGCATTTTGCTTCTGACGTCATCTCGCCACGATATGTTGTAGATTGCGTGTAGCATCTTGATGTATGATTCAGCAAAGTTTCTTCAAACACTTAGTGCGCAAGAGTCTGATCTATTGATGAGGATGAATTCGACTGATTCCTTGATAAATCCGGAGTTTTGTGTCATTCTTGATAACAGATTTCCAGATGTTCACAAAAGAATGCATTACATGACAAGCAGCAAAATCCCACACCTACACAGTAGAGATCCTTAGATGTAAGAAAGCCTTCTACTCTATTGCATGAACTGGGAAAAGAATATCCGTTTTTTTTTCTCGTTAATATGTAGACTTCAAAGTATGAAAATATTTCATGTTTTTATCGTAATTTATTCGATTCACAAGTAATTCTTGTAAAATCTAATAAATTATTAGCCTTTAAAAACATATAGTTCAATATATATATATATATATATATATATATATATATATATATATATATATATGTATATGTGTGTGTGTGTGTGTGTGTACTAGCGGGAGGCACCCGACTTCGTTTGATCGTAAAATACGCTTAAATATGAAATTTGTCCAGATTTCGTATATATTTTTATAGAGGCGTGATTTCAAAAGTAAAAAAAAAAAAGAATTTAAGTGCCATCAGCCAGAATCGAAACCAAAACTGTAGCATTCAAAGCTGGTTATTTTATTACTGTACTAACGTGACACGCATATGAACCGATTAAAAATTTAAAATTAAAAACAAACTAAAATGAATGTGCAAAATGTTTAACGACTTTTTTCAATTTTGACACAGTTTTGACCCCTTAAAAACAATTTAAACCGGCTAAAGACCCATAAAAGAACGGCTGTAATACATCATCATAATCATCATCATCATCATCATCATCATCATGTAGTCCATCAGTCTTGACGATGACTAGTCGGGGCTTCAGTGCTTTATCCTTTAGTACAGGACTTTCCACATTGGCTTCTATCTTGCTTTTTTCTTTTTTTTTTTTTTACAGTGATCACCACTTATCAAGGCCCGGAAGCCACTCAGGGATAAGGGTTATTGCAAGTACATTACGTTAGTGTGGAGATTTGATGAAGTGTTTACTTAAGGGGGCGGTTCATTAGGAATTTGTTAACATTGGACTTGAAGACATCCAAGTTGTAGTCCGGTGGGAAGCAGGCAGACGGAACAGAGTTCCACAGGCGTGCAGTTCTAAGAAAGAAGCTTTGTTCATGGAATCCACGTTTTGATTTAGGCACAGATATAGAGTGGGGGGAATTTTTCACAGTGGATTCAGCTAGACGGGTGTTTTTCGTGAAAAATTGGCGAGGGGGGACCAGAGATTGGAGTTCAGACGAGCACCTGCCATGGAAATAACGATAAAACAAGGATAGGCTCGCAACGTCTGTTCTGTGGGAGAGAGGTTGCAGGGTAGAGAAAAGGGCATCCCCCACTAAGCCACGAAGTCTATTTTGTACTCTGTCAAGGCAGGATAGGCTGTTTTTAGCAGCTCCTGCCCAGATATGGCAACATATTGCGCAGTTTAGGTGCAGTATCTGTTGCGCATCAGATAAACGCCTTTTGAACCTCCAATGCTCATGTCTAGTGGAGCGAACTCGCGACGACTGGCAGAAGAGGAGGCCGCAGCTTTTGCCTGAAAGTAATCTCAGTGAGGTAGACAATCGCCCTATCGTGTTCGCTACTACGCCTTTTCTTTCTGGATGGGGTTAAGGAAAACTGCAAGGCAGCAGTAGGATTTGAAGTCAGAGTTCCCATCTCTTAGCCTTTTGCTGTGATAAGGCCCACAAGGCAGTGGTGTTTGATTTGGGGTGTGGTTCCCCTAGTCTTCAACCAAGAGCATCCACAAGACAGTGACGTAATAAATCCATTTTTGAATATCAGAAAAAATAAAGGTTCAAAGATTGACCCCTGAAGTACACCGGCATTTACATCATATTGCTAAGACGTAAGACCAACGAGGAGAACCTGGGTTCTTCTGTTATTTAGGAAGGATTTAATTGTTCTAACTACATAGACACAGCTGATAGAATCATCAAGTATTCGTCCAGTAATACCATAGGATCTGATTTTCATGAGAAGACCATCATGCCATATCCTGTCAAAAGCCTTAGATATATCTAGGGCTACTGCCCTCCTTTCCCCTAATCCTTGCATGGTATATACGTTTAGAGATTAAAGTTAGAATATCTGCAGTAAAACGGGCTTGCCTAAATTCATGTCTATGGTCGGACAGAAGTTTAGCATTTGGTGGACTAGAGCTTGATTCAGTATCGACTCAAATATTTCGGTGAAAAGAGTGAGGAGGCTAATGGGGCGATAGTTTGATGGCCAGTTCTTTCGCCAGAATTCTTGTAAACTGGTATCACAGAAGCAGTTTTCCAGCAGTTAGGAAAGCTGATTAGTTAAGGCACTTGTTGAAGAGTTTAGAGAGAACTGGAGCAACCTCAGCGGAGAATGTTTTAATAGTACAGCCGAGATGAGATCATGTCCACATGCTTTTGAGGTGTCTAGGTTTTTTATGATATTATGTACTTGGAAAAGGGTGATTTTAAAACAGTCTAGTGTGGTTTCAGTCTGCAAAGGGAAATCAGGTAGGGAGTGGTTTGGTGGGTCCAAAATAGTGTTTGAGGCAAACTGACGGGCAAGCATGTTAGCTTTGTCGGTTGCCGTTGATTGTTGAATAATGGGGGAATTGTTGATTGCCCATTATTTACTTATTTATAGATTTTCCAGAAATCACGAGTTTCTAATTTCAGCGCTTCAATGCGTTTTCTGGTGGTTTCGGTATATTTTCTCTTAGCTGTTGTTGCTTCTTTCTTACAATTACTAGCTTCTATAACTTTTGTTTGTTTTTACTCGACTTATGTCTGATAAATCTACGGTATGCATGCTACCTTTGAGCAATGAAAGCTGCACAAGTAGAAGTAAACCATTGGGGAGGGTAGGGTTTACTATAGAACTTCCGTGAGAGAACGTGTTTCAGTTGCTGCTTTGAACCATTCAATTTTCTCATTTGGCACTATTCTGCAGGAAGAGAAAAGATATCACCATATGCGGCATCTCTGGTGTGATCTCTGATTGCATCTCAGTCAGCTTTATTGTAGTACTTTGTCGTTTGGAGCACTGACTCTTCAACTTGGGGTCGAGAGTTTAGAGTAATGTCTATCATTATCACAGTGTGATCAGCATTCCCGAGGGCAATGGGCATTTGTTACGCAATCCTCAGGAACTGTTTATCAGAAATAGATCCAGAAGTGAGGCTTGTTCGTCCTGACGATCTGGGAGACGGGTCGAAAATATTATTGTCTTTGTCAAGGAATGGGATATAGAAAAGTTATGGATGCTACCAGCTGTGTCTATGTAGTTAAGCCAAGCCAATTATTGTAGTATGCGTTAAAGCCACAATAAATATATGTACTTGAGCGCTAGTGTCAATGGAGTGTGCTACATCTTACAGGGAAGACAATGTTACTAAGATCCACAGCCTCAGAAAAAGATTTGAAATGACTCCACAAATCCAACAACAGTGTAATCTTGTAAAAAAAAAGTGCTCTCTGTTTACAGTTTAGCACAGATTGAAGAAATTTAATTTACGAGGCTGTGTTGCAAGACGCAAGCCAATGATTTCTGTAAAGTACAGAAAGCGCCGTCTGGACTTCGTCAGATGCAATGAAGATCGTGACTCTTCATATTGTTCGAAAGTGATGTTTAGTGACGAAAGCAGGTTCAATAGGCTAGGCAGTGATGGTAGGTAGTACATTCGTCGAAGGAAGGACGAAGAATCTAATCCTAGGTGTACTGTTTCAACGCTGCAGGGTAATGGAGGTTCAGTTTGGGTGTGGGACGTAATTAGTGCCGATGGTTCAGGGCGTTAAGATCGCTTGCAAAATTGAATTAATTTGACCAAGTACATTAATATATTGACTGAGCATTTTCTACCCTACTTTGGCCGGAATTTGGATGATAATCCCATCTTCATGCAGGATAATGCTCCCATTCACACAGCGGCAATGTAAGGAAGTTCCTGGAAGACCATGATATTCCGTGTTTAGATTAATCTGCATAATCACTAGACCTCAATCCTATCGAAAACGTATGACATTACAACAGACAACAGCTACACAATAATAAAATTTCAAATCTAGAAGAACGTTGGACAAAAGTTAAAAAGAAGTTGCCCTTTCACCGAAGTATTGCCGCAGACTAATTCAAGAGAATGACCAAAAATTTTAGGGCTGTCAAATTGGAAAAAGAATATGCTACTAGATATTAACAAGTTTATTCTGTTCGTTGTTGTATTTTTGTTGAATTAATGTTGTAAAGTTACATCTAAATAACAATTGTCCATTGTGCGGAGTCTCTTTTGGACTTCTCGATTTGAAGTTAACATTTTCAATGGACGGGAACATAAGGATGCTTCAATTAAAAGTCAAATATGAACAGATAAAATTATAGAGCAGTAAAAGTAGAATCAATTGAGGTATAGGTTGTTTAAACAGTTACATTCGATTTAGCTTCAATTTACAGTTTTTGAAAAAATGACACCTGTGTACTTGCTTATACATATATATATATACACATATATATATACAAATATATATATATATATACAAATATATATATGTATATTTATGCATACATATATATAAATATATATGTATGTATATATACGTATATATGTATATCTAAATATATATATATATATATATATATATATATATATATATATATGTATATAAGGGGAATAAACAATTAAAATTTACAATTTAATTTATTATTCGACAGAATACTCCAAAACCTATTTTCATATATATATATATATATATATATATATATATATATATATATATATATATATATATGTGTGTGTGTGTGTGTGTGTGTGTGTGTGTGTGTATGCATATAAACAAATAGAAAATATTATATACTACACATACACAAACACACACACACACATACATATATATATATATATATATATATATATATATATATATATATATATATATATATATATATATATGATTTCTATTTGTTTTTACATAAGTAGTAAAATATTGATACACACTCATTGGTATAGCAACATATTACTGCTCATGCAAAAACAAATAAAGAGTATGCCTTCCCTACTTCGTTATTGAGCACTCTTCTATTAACATCGTTAAACTTCATTGCCTA
>NC_136510.1:19392194-19439694 GCF_053919585.1 Euprymna scolopes | reverse complement strand
TATATATATATGTGTGTGTGTGTGTGTATGTGTGTGTGTGTGTGTGTGTCCTACGAATACTTCTGTTTGAAGATGTTATTGCAGGAAATAAAGAACAAAAACGAATCAATCACAAATCGTTGCAACTCCTTGTTATACATACATAAAGCATACATACATACGCACACGCGCGCGCGAACACACAAACACACACACACATATATATATATATATATATATATATATATATATACATATATATATATATATATATATATATATATATATATATATATGTATATGTATATATATATATATATATATATATGGAGGAAAATATGCTTAATCAATTATATTTCACCTTTTATTTTACCAATCCTTTAAGTCCTGATGCTCGGTATAATTGCAGAACATATACAAATAAATAACAAAAAGTCTATATTCCAAATTTTAAGATGCTGTCTATCTTAATGTTTATTTATTTTCAAATAAAAGTTAAGATGGACAACATGTGTGCGTGTATATATATATATATATATATATATATATATATATATATATATATATATATATATATATATATATATATATATATATGAATATATTTACTTTATTGCAAGTAACCCTATACATTAATTAGATCAGCCATACCTACGATTTCAGGGAAACATTGGAAATTCATGAAACTGCAGGTATCAATGGTTGATTGTGTTATTTGCAATTACACTGATCAGTTTTGCTGTGCAAAAAACTAACAAAAAAAAAAAAACATCGACACATATACATATTTCGAATTATGCAATTATTTTGGAATTTTTAAAATTCAACAGATGTTTTTCAAACTTACCTGTGGTAAATAAAAAGCCTCCGCTTTCGGGTATGAAAACCAGATGTTATGTGACGAGAATTCTCGCTTAAGGAACCCCGTCATAATCCAATGGGTTTGTGTTGCTTAGTTCCTGGTATGCGTATATAAAACTGGAAATCTATATGTAAATAGACGCAAGTTCATGTACGATATACTTACGTTACAGTTTGAGAACATGCGACTCTTACGTCGAGAAGCGTTTCTGCATGTTTATTTACAGGATGTTTTTTTTTTCTGTTGGTCTGTCACGTTAAGTTCGGTCCGTCACGTGTGTTTTTATTTTGTTTTTGTTTTTTGTTTGTTTGCTTGTTTTTTACTTTAATTTTTGCTTTGTTTTTGTTTCTGTTTGTTTTTTCAATAAATATTATTGCCTATAGAACACGATCAAACTCTATGAAAGTGTTCGTGTACATCGACAAAATAGCCCGGAAATATGTTCCGAAAAGTTTGACCTTTGATCTGTCGCACTGCCGTTTGGAAATAGCATTTCTCTAGTCTGTCACGTTTGAGATGGGTTTGCATCGTTAAGTGCGCAGATTAAATGAACGCATATTGGGAATATTCGTTCTTGGTTTTGTTTTGTTTTTTATTTATTTATTTATTTTTTTGTTTGTTTGTTTGTTTGTTTGCTTTTTTTTGTTTTGTTTTTTGTTTTTTTGTTTTGTTTTTTTTTAGGGAGGGGATAAGTACAGATCGCAAATACGTGCAAATGAATAGAATTGCAAACAGGTGCGGGGTGCGCACCGCAGGTTAATCTTTAAACGGCAAATAAATTATAAACTGTCAGTTCCTTACGGATGTTAACTTGGAAAATACCGTCGGAGGAAACGGTGAATGGGAGAGCTTGAAACAAGTCCGAGGCGAACCTTATAAGATCGCTCCGTTCAAATATGCAATTATTATTATTGGCTCAACCTAGAAGTGCTTACGGCCCGAACTGGTCTGTGCTCGAGATGCAAATTGTTTTCCATTCGTCCATCCCACTAAGTGAAGGCTTGGGTATGGAAGGATTAGGGTCGGGTGTTTATTTCTCGCTGCCGCCTCCTTGACTTGGCGGAGTGAAAGTGAGACGTACACACAGTCACACTGATACGCAGAAAAAAGAAAGAAAAAGGCGTCTCTTTTTTTTTCTTTTTTTCTATACAAGTGTGAGTGCGTTTGCGACGTCGGGTGGGAGGCGCGCTACTTTTCTTTTTCATTTCGTAGCCACTTGCTTGAGGAATAAGAAAGGCAGTTGTGGTAAGTGTTTAAAAGTCAGTAACTAGCGGAAGAATAAAAACAAAAATAATCATGTCACGCTGTGAAAAGTAAAGACGATTGGGATATTTATTGTCAATATATATATATATATATATATATATATATATATATATATATATATATATATATATATATATATATATATATACTAGCAAAAGTGCCCGTCGTTGACTGGGTTCAAAAAGAGCCTATAGAAAATGGACTCTGATTTATGAAAGTATGAAAGATTATGAAAAGGGTTGTAAAGAGATAGCTTCGAATTTGGGAGTATCAAAACCAAAGCAAAATATGATGAAAGTAAAAATAAAATAGATAAACCCCATAATTTATTATAACATACCTGTTCACACTGAAACACGTATCACAATATTCTGCGGATCTATATAAAAAAAAACCTGTTAAACTTTGTGACATATTTCTATTCTATGGAGGTCAGGCGCGAACGAACACCCCATAATTTTATTATACCATATTTCTTCAAACTGAAACATAATTATCAAAGTATACTTACGCAGATAGATATGAAAAGTCTTTATTAAAGTTTGTGCCTATTTCCATTCTATGGGGGCCAGGAGCGAACGCAGACCCCACAATTTTATTTTACTATCCCTATTTAAGTTAAAATATACTTATCAAAGTATTCTTCTGTACATCTATATCAGAAACACTTGTAAACATTTTTTTTTTCATTTTTAAATTTTTTTATTTCCATACTTTGTGGACCAGGCGCGAACGCAGACCCCACAATTTTAATGAACAACTGTTCTGGCAGATCAAACATACCTATTCCTGTGTCTCGATACATCTATCATTATATGTAATCAGTTTTTTGAAATAGTCAACCACATAGGAGCCTATTCGTGACCACACACACACACGCACACACGCACACACACACATTCAGTTTACATTCAGATATATATATGTGTGTGTGTATGTGTGTGTGTGTGTGCACAGTACTTTTCCTCGTTTATAGGTATGAATTTCACAGAAGTTTAAAGCACATGGTATTTAAGATAAAACGGTTAAAAATACATTTTAAAGAATATTGTATTATTGAAATCTTATAACTGTTTTATTACTAGGTACGTGCAAAATAAATGCCGATGCTCAGAATGTATAAACATTTTGACCTCCCCCTCTTTACTTAAAAATTCACTAAAAATCAGGCAATTAATCAATTTTAATGAAAGTATCATTATTTATCAAACAATGATCACGGAATATAATGAACACATTATTTTTAGTTTATATCTTAGTGCAAATGTATTATTTTGTTTAAACAAAAAACACCTTTACTAAAGTTATAATTTTCAGTAGTAAAAAAAAAAATACATGAATTTATTTTTTATTTTTTATGAAAATAAAGCATTGTAAATTGTAATAGTAACAAGTGAAGCATGCATGCCCCCCCCCCGTGAGTGCACAAAAAAATGACTAAGTTCAGCAGAATCCCCCCCCCATTTAGCCACAAAAATCCCCAGGGGACGCCAAATCCTGGTGAAAATGAACAAACGGTGCAGTTTTAGGCCTTAACATATGTAAATTTGAATTCTGCACCATGCAAAAAACGGAATGACTAAGTCCATCATACGCCCCCTCCCCCTTTAGACCCCAAAGCCGTAAGGCTTTAACATATTTAACTTTGAGTTCAGCACCATGCAAAACTGCTAAATAGACATACACAGAAAATTTTGGACAAATTTGGTAAAATAGTCCCCCCAAAATGAAGTGTTTTATTAACCCTAAAAGAGCCCCTGAGGCACACTCAGAATTATCGCGAAGTATAGACAAACACATTTTTATAGAAATCAGTTAGTTACAACTTTTCAGAAAGTTTTATAAAAATCCAAGGCAGCAATGTTTTTTTTTAATAAGTACAAAAGTGTCAATTTTAGCCATTTTATCCCGAAAGGCACCCCTAGGGGGGCAACCGGAGTTTTCCCGGAAAATCCGTTCTGTTACTTTTTTTTTTTTTACTCATATCATGTTTAATGTTTGTGCAAAATTCTAAAAAGTTCTAAGGCGTAGTTATTGAGAACAGTGCAGACAGACGAACGGACGAACAGACGAACGGACAAGGGTGAATTTACAGGTCCACCCAACTTTTGTCGAGGGACCAAAAAAACATTTATTTTACAAGAACATTACGAAAAAAGCCCCGGAAGTCCGTACAATGAACTCGAAGAAAAATTAATTTATCAAACTAATGATGTTATCATTGAATTAAGGATTGTTTATTTAATATTTTCATACAAAAAATATATAATAGCAAAAATATTTTTACTTTTTCTCGCATAATTTTTATATGTACGATTCTAATATTTTCCTTGCTTGAATGAATGTGAAACTTTCGGCGTAACATAATTTTTATATAATCTTGAAAAATCAAACTGTTCTTTTTAATTCTAAAGCAAGAACATAGAAAAAGAATTAAATTAAAAAATGGTAAAAATTTAACAAACGTTCACGATGGGAATGTACGGAGCCACGGCCGAGAAAAACAAAAGAAAAACAATTAAGCTATTTTTTGTTCAAACAAGGTATTTTTTAGGGTTTTTTTATTATTTAATTCAATATCTTAGAACTTTATTTTACTAATTATCTTTGAAATAGGCCCAGAAAACTAATATTTATTTTTTTAAAGGATTTTTACAATGAATTTATTTAACTTCAAAATTTAGCTGAATTAGTTAGCTCGCTGTGAAAACAATTTTCATAACTTTTTTCACGTGTACAATCTTTTCCCCCCTTTAATCTTTCAGATACAATAAAAAGTAGTCAGAGAACTAAAAAAAAAAAAAAAATGATAATCCAGCTTTCAAAACCACGTCCCCTATTTTTTTTCTGCCATTTTTGCCCGTACCTGTGACTATGGATCAATTTTAACGCAAATCTGATAATTGTTTAAGCCTAACCATATTACGTTCGCATTTTTCTATTGTAAGCCATGATTTTTCCAGGCTTCCAATAAATTTACTTATTCTTTGTTTAATTTCAGTATTATTTTTTGCCCCCATAAACACATATGTACTAACAATGTACTGCACTCGTCTGCTTTCAATAACCCTCCCCCCAATTATCTTCCTTTCATGCTTTCATTAGTGAATTAGTAGCAACAGTAGTCGCTTGAGCGACGTGGTTGCTATGGAAACCAGTTATAAAAAGCGTCGCGCACCTCATTATATATTTATAACGATTTTGAACACCAGAAAATTCATCATAACTTTTGTTTTACTGAACGAAAATTGAACAAAATTTGTCATGATATACGTGAGAAGTTGATTTATAAACTGCAATAATTGTTCGAAATTTGGTCGAAAAATGAGTGAGCGGTGAAGTTTTAAAGCAGTTCTAAATGACGAAAAATGCCACTTAGCCATATATTCAAACGCCACCACGTTGGAATAATATATATATATATATATATATATATATATATATATATATATATATATATATATATATATATATATATATATATATATGTGTGTGTGTGTGTGTGTGTGTGTGTGTGTGTGTGTGTGTGTTTAATTATAAAGAAATATATACTTTTAACGTATATTTTCATTATCCCCCCCCCCAAATTGCCACAATTAAGCTCAATAAAAATATGTTTACACTTTCAGAGCATAGATATTGGAGGTAAGCATACCAAACCTAGGATGCATTCGCGCAGTACTCAAGTTATTTTTAAAGTAGTATATTTTGTCTTGCGCGTGTTTCGTTGAATGTAACTAAGATCTTTACCCTTATGGCTTTTAAGGATTTCTATTTCCTTCTACCAATTTTAATCCAAGGGAAAAAATTCCCAACTTATCTTTTATTTTCCAAAGAACATACATTTGCCCCTGATGAATCGTTTTTTCGGAAACTACTAGTTCGATCTGACTGAAATTTTGTATGTTCCTTTATTAGAATAACGTGCAGTGAACTAAGTATTATGGCATCCGTCTGATACAGAGTTAGATATTAATAGGGATTAATAGGGGTTAATATTTAATGCACAAATTAAATCATATACAACCATCAATTTTGTGTAAAGTACACTTCCAAAGTCAACGGGTCATAAATTTTACTCGTTTTAAACCCGCTAAAAAATTCACGATCGACATTGGCTGTTTCGCTGTATCATAGCTCTTTGGTATAGATAGACAGGAAAACGTTTCAACTCGCGATCGAAAATGATTTTTCTTTCGACAGAATCGTTTCGTACCGTTTCATTTATAACTGTTTTCAAAGCCATGAATATTTGAGGGCATATATTATCACTCACTTACATACCCCCCCCCAAACATACATACATGCATTTATGTACTTACGGATGCGCGTTTATGAACGTGTACGTATGCGTGTGTATGCACGAGGGTTGTTCCAAAAGTAAAACCTCCTTTTTTTTAACCCAAAATGTTGAAGAAGAGCTACGAAGACGAAACTGGTACCATTGTACGAGCGACCTTTTGCGCTCCAGAATTTATTTTTCTACATAGTCAACATCATTCTCAATGCATTTTTGCCAGCAATTCAATGACGTATCTCTGCTCCTGAGGTACGTCCATGGCAGGAGTTGCCTTCTTAAGAGTCGCACACCATCAATATCTCCAACAGAGAGTTGAAACTTTCAGGTCATGAATGCATCAGTTCAGTCATCATCACAATGCAATTTGCAATCACCACTGATCCGTTCAGAAGAAATAAAAAATAGGAGGCATTACGTTTGGAACGCCCCTTATATATTTGTATGTGTCTATATGTATATTTTTGTGTGTGTCTATATGTATATGTCTGTGTGTGTTTATATGTATATGTCTGTGTGTGTCTTTATGTATATGTTCGTGTGTGCTTGTATGTGTTTATGTCTGCGATGGTCCACGTGTGTTTCTTTGAGCATGTGTGTGCGTGTGTGTTCGCACGCGCATGATCACGCCCCCCCCCCCCCGCTTCATATATTTCTAGTTGATGGGAAACTCCACCTAACCTGGAAAAGATGCTGAAGAAAACTGGTTGGGGAGGGTGGGGAATATGCGTAAAGTCATTGGCAACCATTCCGCCCCAGGGTGGGGTGGGGGAATAAATTGGGGAGGGGGTCAGTGATACAGAAGAAAACAACCGAAAACCACCTCTTGCATGGCATCTGATTAGTTGGATCACTTGTTATGCTTGATCGACTCTTTCTTTCTTTTTCTTCCCCCCCCCCGCCTTCCCTTCGTATTTATTACTTTTTTCTTTACCCTCTTCTCTCTTTTTTTTTTTTTTTCCTATTCTTGTTTTTATTATAATTACTAGCAGGTCACCGGCGTTGCTTGGTCTTAAATATTATATCTAATTCATGCATATTTTGTAATAATTATAGAAACAATTCTCTATTGATTATTATATTGTGTATAGTAGTGATTTCAAAAATAAAAATTAAAACATAACTTATGTGGCATCAGTTGGAATCGAAACCAAAACACCCTTCCCTTGACAGTTAGCAGATGACTTATATCCAAAAATACAAAAGCAGCAAAAAATAACAGTGTTTAAACTATAACATTTAATTAACGTATGGGCAGACAAAAACGGGTATAGTCGCCTTACACAAGATCAAGGTCGATGTTATTTTTTCATTTTGGCCACTTATGATTTATTCTTATGATTAAAAATCAAATCGAACGTGTGCTACAGGTCCGAACACCCTATATATCAAATTTCAAGTCGGCAGACTTAATATTCAGACAGGAGTTTGGTAAAGACTTTTCATACACACACCGACAAGGTCACATTTATACATACACTAGCAAGACTCCCGGCATTGTCCGATCGTAAAATACGCTTAAATATGATATTTTGATTAATGCAGATTTCGTATTTATTATATTATATTTGACCAAATATATAATAATGATGTAAAACGTTTAAAACAAAAAATGACTCGTGCGCCACCAACGAGAATCGAAACCAAACCTGTAGCTTACAATTTACTGTTTCCTTTGGTATTAATGCTTCAGCTATGAAGATATGTTTGCTGCAAGGCGAAAAATGTAAAACATGAATCAATAGCTGTTATGTTACGCATGCATATTCGTAATGCTGTCTTCCGACCTTAACCTAGAAAATTCCATTTTTTTAATTTTCACTTTTGAACCGATTTTCTCCAGTTAAAACCCAAATATAAAGTTTTGCATGGATTCGAATGCCTTATATATTAAGTTTTATGTCTGCAGATCAAAGACTGACAGAGGAGTTTGATAGGCAATCTTTTTAAATATATATACACATACATAAATATATATAGAAAGAGGTTTGTGTTAACTATAAACTTTTTACGCAAATATTACGCAAGTATAAATCATGTACAATTTCTGCATGAATATAATTACACGTAATAGTTAACTAAAAATGATCATCCCATAAGTAAACCAAAAAAACTAATAAGGTATTAATTAAAATGAATGTTTAAAAGAAAATGCAAATTACCTAGATCTTTTTCAGATGAATGCAATTCCACGACCAATATATAACAAAGTTGTATTTTCTTTTTAAATAAATAGAAACAAGGGTTTTTAATATGAATATCAATACACACAAAACACATTATAAGAGTATAGTATCGTGTGGGTGTGTTTGCTATAACGTTTTCATCTTAAATTCTACGCAGTTATGCAGAATGTAGAAATTATGCATAAATAGAATACAGCGACTATATTGAAATTAAACCATAGATTTAATAAGAAACAATAAAAAATGAATACGTAATTAATTAACGGTCGTTTTTAAAAGAAATATGCAAATGAGTTCATTTTTATGTAGTTGCTCGCATAACTTTCCTGTCTAATAGCTGCTTTCAAAGATTTTGTTTTCCTTTGGTATTATCTCCTTAGTCTCTGATTCCCTGATTCCTTTACTCTATCCATATGCATACATTTAAATGTAATGTGAACAAACATATCGCTGCACAACTCCCCACTTAAGATGTCCATAATTCTCAGTAGCCTTTACGTCTCAGCGAATGAGTGCCCTGTTTGTGGTGAAATGAAGAACGTCACAAAATAGTGCATTCTTTTTTCATTTCGAATCCCATTCTTATATCATAGCTAAATTTACTAGTCATACTTATTACATGAAGTTGATAACTTTCTCATATATTTTTGTACAAGGCATTGAAGCCACACACACACACACACACACACACACACACAAACACACACACACAAACACATACACACACACAGAGAGTAAATCTTAAACTAAGTTTCAAATCATGGGTCGGAATGTACCCTACTGAAGAGCATAAAATAGGGCGAAACTCAAGCTGTCTAGTTGATTTCTAGCTTGGTCTGTGTTTTACGTTGTGCTTTAGGTTACAGGATAATAATACTGTAACCAAAATGTACGTACCCTATTGAAAAGCATAAATGATCTTCCAAATCAAATCCTTAGATCATTCGTAGACATTTATGCTGACTATACTACCATCTATGGCAGCACATCAAAGGCCGTAAATGACCAAGTTCTGATTCTCTCTCCTCTTATCTTGAGCAGAAGGT
This sequence comes from Euprymna scolopes, assembly GCF_053919585.1. Lineage (NCBI taxonomy): Eukaryota > Metazoa > Mollusca > Cephalopoda > Sepiida > Sepiolidae > Euprymna > Euprymna scolopes. The sequence goes on along the minus strand of NC_136510.1, from coordinate 19,430,058 downwards.
ACAATGGGGAGAGAAGTGGCTGGTTACTTTTAATGCATCTAAAACTAAGCTCCTATCTTTATATCATCAACACTCTGATCCCAATATGGGACCAATTGACATTAGTAGCTCTCATTTTAGGGAGGCTCCATGTTTTGACAAGTTTCTGGGCTTGACCTTGATTCCTGATCTGAAATGGAACACGTACATCAAATCCGTTGCCAAGATCGCTGGAAAAATGGTGGGATTCTTCTATCGATCCCGTAGATATCTCACTGCTGATGTAATTCTCTACCTATATAAGAGCCAGATACGTCAAGGATGATGAATTGTTGCCACATATGGGCAGGAGCTGCTGGAAAGACCTTATCCTATTTTGACAAAAGTTCAAAATAGACTTCGTAGCCTCATAGTGTCACTGCTCTACCATTATTTTCATGGCAAGTGCTCGCCTGAGCTCCAATCCATGGTCCCCCTCGCCAAATTTTTACGAGACATACTCGTCTAGCTGAAAACACTATCAATAATTTCTCTCACTCTTTATCTGTGCCTAAACCTAAACGTAGATTCCATGAACAAAGCTTCTTGCTTAGAACTGCACACTTGTAGAACTGTCTTCCGTTTTGCCTGCTTTCCAGCTGACTACAACATGTTTGTCTTCAAGTCCAATGTAAACAAATTCTTGATGAGCCGTTCCCCTTAAGTAATCCAATTTACCAAATTTACATTACTAACGATTACTATAATATTGACTACTGTACACTCTTTAACCCTTATCCTTGAGTGGCCTCTGGGCCTTGATAAATAGTGACTCCTATGTAAAAAAGGCAAAAAAAGGGCGAAATACGAGATGTCCTGTTGGTTCCGGGGTTGTTGTGTGTGTTCTACGTTGTGTTTCTGGTTACGAAACGACAATGCTGTTTTACGCATATCTCACGACTAAACAGGGATTTGGGCCACTTAATGACCACTAATTCCACAAAAGCACAGACTGACCATAAGTATTTTTCAACGCTAAGGATGAGTGTTACTGCGGGGAGAGACAACTGGTCTTTTTCTCATTAACAATATTGCATTCCATTTTCTGTTAGTTTATATTTCTTCATGTCTCAATTTCTTTCATAAAGGAACCCCCCCCCTCTCACTCCATAAGTCCATGGCGATGTTTTTTTAACCAAACATTTTATTTTCACTAATTTTCATCATCATATATTTCCTTTAAGAATATATATATATATATATATGTTGTGTGTTTTGGTTTTAGCGATATGTTTTGAATGAATTCAATTATTTACGAAAGTGCATTTTTACCTAAATGCGAGTTGGGAATAATTTTCCCTTTAAATAATTTGGTACCCCCACATGGGGAGCGGAATATATATTATTCTTAAAATATAATTATCCACTGACACATGTTTCGTCGTCTACGACTCATCAGAGTGGCTGAATCTCGCTAGATATCCATACTACTGCTGAAAGTGATTCATATGTAGAATATATATTATTTCATAATACTTATATATATATATGTGTGTGTGTGTGTGTGTGTGTGCGTGCGTGTGCGTGTGCGTGTGCGCGTGTGTGTGTGTGTGTATTATGAAATAATATATATTCTACATATGAATCGATTTCAGCAGTAGTATGGATATATATAGAGATTTCTGTTTCTTGATATTTTCTAAATCGGTTCCCAATCTTACTTCGGGCAGAAATAAATTATTTGGAAACGTAGCTAAAGGGTCCGGTTAGAGAGTGTGTAAAGTAGAGAAAAAGAGAGATAATGGTGTGTGTGTGTGTGTGTGTGTGTGTGTGTGTGTGTGTGTGTGTGTGTGTGTGTGTGTGTGTGCTGAACGACCATCATTATCCCTACCCTACCCATTGTCCTGCCCACAACTCAACACCACCAATTCCCCCAACTATTCCAGTTTATCAGCCGAAGTCAATCGTTCTGCTACCCCTTTAACGAAATACCGTTTTTCGACCAAACTATTTCTTTATTTTTCTTCATCATCCACCCCACCACTTTCTGTTTCCCCTTTTCTTTGGGCAAGCAATCATCACTTTCCTCTATCGGCATGAACCTCACCAGAAAAAAAAAAAGAACAAAAACATTCTTGATGAATTTTTCTTTCGCCTGCGTTTCAAGACCTATTGTCCTTCTGTCACATTCTCCCGAAGGATGGATTAGGAGTTCGGAATATTTATGAGTGTCCAAACATTTCAGTAAGAAGTTCTGTCTGTCTGTCCATCTGTTAATCGATCTCTCTTTAACTTAAAATAGTATTTCTACGTGTTCAAAAACCAAGGTACCTCGTTCGACCTGCCACAATTAACTTTAAAATGATATGTCGTTGGTCCATCAGGCTTAAGTTTAAAATAGGATGCCGTTGCGTTTCTAAATTTTTTGAGATGAGGAGGATTGTTTTTGTATTATTTAAACTCATCGGACTACAGTTCTCATTTTGAGTGTCATTTTCACAACGTTTCGGTCGATTTGGCCGACCTTCTTCAGGTGTATCTTGCCAAACTCGGGAATATTTTTGTCGAACTCGAAAATTTGGACAACGGAACCCTTTATTTACTACACGGGGTAGCATGCTCTTGTTCCGTCAGCCATGACTGGATAGAGGTCCTAAATAATTAGCAATTGTATTTTTCAGTCGCCCACACTGGGAATTGAACCTTTAATTTTCAAGAGAATATCAGTTTTACAATTCATTTTTTCAAAGTACCCTAACCACTACGCCACGATAAAAATACAATTGCGGATTACTTAGGACCTCTATCCAGTCATGGCTGACGGAACAAGAGCATGCTACCCCCGTGAAGTAAATAAAAGGTTCCGCTCGAAATTCCGTCCAAATTCTCGAGTTCGACAGAAACACTCCCGACTTAAACAAGATATACCTGAAGAAGGTTGGAGTTTACATCGGCGGAAACATTTTGAAAATGAGACTCAAAACGAGAACTGTAAACCGAAGAATCCAAATAATGCGAGCATGTCGCTGGTCTGTCAAGCTTCAGTTTTGATAGAGTATGCCATATCAGATGTTCGACTATTGTTGGCATTGGTTTCCCCAATGTTTTTCTCGTCAAAATTCTTTCTATAAAGACATTAGGTATTTATAGAAGGAACCACGTAAAGGTTGCCAACATCCTAATTGAAATTGATTTTTGGGATTCGAACATGGAACACCTAGTTCGTCAGTTCGTGTCGTCAGATGGAAGAATTGCTGTTTTCTGTATCGAAATCAATCCATCTAACACTTATCGTTGGTTAGCTTTTGACCTTGAAGTAGTATTTTTAACCCCTTGCATCAAGCGGCTTTATACCTTGTCTGGAGCGATTTCCATTGAAAGAAAAAAAACAGTCTCACGATTCGGACCTCGAGTAACTTTTTACGCAATTCAATATTCAGTATCTCTACTTGTCAATACTTTTTTTTTTACATGGGGGGGTCACCACTTATCAAGGCCCGAAGACCACTCAGGGATAAGGGTTATTTGCGTGTACAGTAATCAGTGGGATAGTATTGTAGTAATCATTAGTATTGGGGGTTTTGATAGAGTGTCTTACTTAAGAGGGCGGTTTGTCGGGAGTTTGTTTATGTTGGACTTGAAGACGTCCAAGTTGTAGTCAGGTGAGAAACGGGCAAGCGGCAGAGAGTTCCACTGGCGTGCAGTTCTAAGAAAGAAGCTTTGCTCATGGAATCTACGTTTGGATTTAGGCACAGATAAAGAGTGGGGGAAATTATTGATAGTAGTTTCAGCCAGACGGGTGTTTCTCGTGAAAGATTGGCGAGGGGGGACGAGAGATTGGAGCTTAAACGAGTACCTGCCATGGAAATAAGGATAAAGCAAAGATAGGCTCGCAACGTCTCTTCTGTGGGAGAGAGGTTGCAGGGAAGAGAAAAGGGCATCTCCCACTAAATCACGAAGTCTATTTTGTACTCTGTCAAGGCAGGATAGGCTGTTTTTAGCAGCTCCTGCCCAGATATGGCAGCAGTATTCCATCCTTGGGCATACTTGGCTTTTATATAGATAGAGAATTGCATCAGTAGTGAGATATCTTCTGGAGCGGTAGAAGGATCCCACCATTTCCCAGCGTCCCTGGCAACAGATTTGATGTACGTGTCCCATTTCAATACTTGTCAATACGGCACAATCACGTTGGGACACCGGTTCTCGCCAGATCACCGAAGTTAAATAACGTTGAGCCTAGACAGTACCAGATGGGTGACCATTTAGGAAGGCGAGGCGTTGTATGCACCGCGAGGTAAAATACCAGGTTGGGAAACTGGCGCATCCTATCCTTTTCTCGAGAGTAGACGGGCCTCTCTTAAGCCGTGATAGGCAACCAATCTAGTGATGACGTCACGATAAAAAAATACTCTTCATAACCTTGGCGAAGCATCAAGTATTCAGTTACGGAAAAGAATTGAATTGCACTATAAACTCGTGTAGTGAGTTCGATCTCGGCCGCAACCGCATATTACGTTTTATCTCTGCTTATATATAAAACGCACTTTGCGTGTTTCTGTGTGTGTCTTTATGTGTGCAAGTTCATTCCCTATGGACTCTGAAACGGCTGAGCCGATTTTTTTTTTTTTTTTTTTTTTTTTGTAATTTCACACAAATGTACTTTATATATCTAGGAGAATTCTTAGATAAGTTTTGTATCGGAAATCGATAATCGCAAATATTCGATTAAAGAAGGAAGAGTTCGATATGGAGCTAGGTTAACACCCTTATAAAACCTAACATCACAAGCGCAATTGAAAAGTTTTATCACCGCACAAGCAAAATGGGCCCTGTGTAACATATTTTTTTTTTAATCAACAATAGATTCTTTGATAAAACAGGGGCGCGTTCGAAATGAATGTCTGTGTTTAGAGCACAGTTGAAACATGATACTTGACTTTTGCATTTTAAACTTTAATTGAAAGCATTATAAAATTAATTGTATAAAATTAACAGTAGGTTCTCCACAGTGCAATGTAGGCTACAATGTCTTTTTGACTAAGTCACTTTGGGTAGGCATATAAATCTTTTTCCCAGTGCACCATAGTGGGTTCCGGACTAGAGCAGACAATCAACTAATTTTATTGAAAAATGGGTGATTTTGTCGATTTCGATGAAAATAAAAGTATTGAAAGAATGGAATATTAGTTGATCCTCATTCACTCCCGGGCAACGTCGTGTCTCCATGCTTGTATTAATTGAGTTATTCGATTGTGTGTCTTGCGTGTTTTATGCGGGTGTTTGTATGTGTGTTTCTTGTCTACAAATTAATTAAATATTATTATTATTAGTTGTTCTTTGGTAATCTCTAATTATATATAGCAGACACTTTGTCTGTGTGTGTGTGTGTGTGTGTGTGTGTGTGTGTGTGTGTGTGTGTATGTGTGTGTGTGTGAGAATTTGTTCTATACGGATTCCAAAACAGGTGAGTCGATTTTTTTAAAATTTCATACAAATGTACTTTATGTGTTTGGAAGTGTTCTTAAATAGGTTTTGTATCGGAATGCCTTTGATAAATATCCAAAATTGATAATCGAAAAAATCCAATTAAAGAAGGAACCGTTCGATTTTAAAAGCTAACACTTTTATACAGCCTAACATTACACGTGTATTTGAGAAGTTTTATCACCGCACAAGCAGAAAGGCACCGCGTTTAAAATCAACTGTAGGTCTGGCAAAGTAAGGGTATTCGAATGTATTTTTCTGTTTATAGCACAATCCAACGATGATATTTGACTTTTGCACTTTAAACTTTAATTCGAATCATTCAAAAATAATTTCATAGAATCAACAGTAGTTTCTCTACAGTGTAATGTAGATGTATTGTAGACTAAGTCACTGCGGATAGGCATGTGAGCTTCCTCCTGGTGCACCGTGGTGGGTCCCCGACTACAGCAGACGATCAATCGATTTGATTGACAAACGGGCGATTTCACCGATTTCGATAACAATAAATGTATTGGAAGTGTGGAACATTCGTTGAAACTAATTCAATCCCGAGCAACGTCGAGTCTCCCTGCTAGTAATAGACAAGTTTCAAGTACTAAACCGAAAATTAAAAATAAAAAAACGGCTTAATTTAATCTAATATATAAGCGGCTAGATGTCTGTCTGTCTGTCGGTCTGTCTGTCGTTTCCATATTTTCAAACTCTATCTCCTCCGAAACAAAACGTCGAAAAGCGGCACTAGGGACCTCAACTGATTAGATTTTTGTTTTTTTACTGGCCGTTTTTTTTTTTATGGGTTTATAGCCGGTTAAAATTGTTTTTAAGAGGTCAAAAATGGGTCAAAATTTTTAAAAATCCTTAAACATTTTGTATATTCATCTTAGATTATTTTTAATTATTAATTTTAATAGGTTCACATACGTGTCACGTTGGTACAGTGATAACGTCACCAGCTTTGAATGTTACAGGCGCAGTTTCGATTCTGGCTGATGGCAACTTAAATATTTTCTTTTTTTATTTTTGAAATCACGACTCTATAATAATATATACGAAATTGGACAAATTAAAATATTATATTTAAACATTTTACGCCCGGGCAAAGCCGGGCACGAGGCCCGTCTAGTTTAAGAAATTAATTTATATTATTTGGATTATTCGAACTACTACTGTCATCTTGAGTATTAGTTTCATAACTTTTCGACCGATGTAACCTCCAACATTCTTCAGTTGTATCTTGTAGGACGCAGGAATCTTTCTATCGAACTCGAGAATCTATACGGAATTTCAAACAGAATCCTTTATTTAATCTACGATGTAACATGCCCTCGTTACGTCAGCCATGACTAGGTAATTCACGATTGTATTTTTTAGCGTTGCTCGCAAGAACCCGTTGCGTAGTCGATAAAGCACTTAATAAATTCTTCTCGAGCGTGATGGTTAATGGATAAAGCGTAGTGGATAAAGCACTTAATACTCTTCTCGAGCGTGATGGTTCAATCCTCATTGCGGGCAACATTCAAACATAACACTCAAAATGAGAACAGTAGTCCGAATAATAGAAATAATACGAATTATCAATCCTCATCTAAAAAAAATTTCAGACGCATAATACGAAATTAAGGTTAGCAAAATTAATTTTCGTTTCTTTTCCGTTCTTTTAAACCCGGACAACATCGGGTACGTACAGTTCCTGATTTCAAAGATAGGTTCTTATTTAGAATTCGACTTAATTTAAAAACACACACACACACACACACACACACAAATCCAAATTTACGATTTTTAGTGATTAATTTTGGAATGCAAACAAAATCTCGGTAGTTGAATTAAGTTGCCGCCCTTGAATTTTAAATCATTCTAAAACAACAGGGAGGCTCTCGGCTCTCGTTTCGATCGTCATAAAATTGGATTTTCTTAGTTATTTAAAAGAAAAAAACTATTTGATAAATTTACGGGATTTTTTGGAATATGATATATTTGTTCCGTGACGGGTTACATACATAATGACGATTTGTCTGTATTTTCTGTATTTTATTTTTAATTAAGTCGAATTATAAATAAGAACATTAAAATCTTTCAAAATAAAGGCAGAGAAAAAGAAGCTCGAATGCGCTTATAAACGGAAACGCGCTGAAAAACGCGTTCCTTTAAATTAGCTCAACTGTTGCGCGTCGTTTCAAGTGCGCTTCATTAACCGTAAACAAAAATAAACAAAAACAACGTAGCATTTTCCGCCAATTAGCGGTCGTTTAGAGATGTCAATCATTTGTTCAAAACTCCACCTTCTTGTAAATTGGCGGTTTGAAGGAAAAGCCTGTTAAATTTCGCAGTGCAAATTTTAAAGCATAATTGATTAATGGGTTTTGTTAAAGTTAAGCCACTCGAATATATGAGCAAAGGAAAAAAAAGGAACCCAGGGGAAATGTGGGAGGAGAAGTCATAAAATAAAGAGGAAGTAAATGGTTTTAAAAGAATACATCAAGCTTTATGACTTAATGATAAAATAAATACAATTTTTGGAATAAACGTAGCAGTCTGAGTGGCAACCGACATCGGAGAAGGAAAACAGTTATTATATTATTTAGATTATTCGGATAAGTTTTCTCATATTGAGTGTTATTTTCACAACGTTTCAGCCGATGTGACCTCCGACCTTCTTTAGGTTTATCTTGTCGAATTCGGGAATCTATCTATTGAACTCGGGAATTTGCGCGGAATTTCGAGCGGAACCTTTTTATTTAATCCACGGGGATAGGTAGCAAGATCTTGTCCTGTCAGCCATGACTGGGTAGAAAGAAGTCTTAAGCAATTCGCAATTGTATTGTTCGTGTTGTCCGCACTTAGGTAAAACTTGCGGAGAACCCCCTGTTTTACGGTTGTTTTAAAAATGGAACGGAATTTTAAATTCCATTCCGGTACATTATTACATCACGTCCAACTCACCGTTCACATTTGAGATATTAACTTATATAGGTTTTCGGTATGCTGACGAGGTTGGGGAGCGGCTCTATTCCGAAAGACGTTCTTAACATGGGGAGGTTGGGGGTGTCTATTCCGAAAGCCGTTCTTAACATGGGGAGGTTAGTGGTGTCTGTTACGAAAGCCGTTCTTAACATGGAGAGGTTGGGGGTGTCTATTCCGAAAGCCGTTCTTAACATGGGGAGGTTAGTGGTGTCTGTTACGAAAGCCGTTCTTAACATGGAGAGGTTGGGGGTGTCTATTCTGAAAGCCGTTCTTAACATGGAGAGGTTAGTAGTGTCTGTTCCGAAAGCCGTTCTTAACATTGGGAGGCTAGTGGTGTCTGTTCTGAAAGCTGTTCTTAACATGGAGAGGTTGAGGATGTCTATTCCGAAAGCCGTTCTTAACATGGGAAGGTTGGGAAGGTGTTTATTCGTTGTAAGCATACATGAAAACTTATAAAAGTCGACATTTCCAATGTGAACGGTGAGTTGGAATTATGTAAAAATAATACCAAAAAGGTATACCAAATTGACTTTTTTCGTTTAAAAATTACATTATTTCGTTTTTTTTTTTTTTTTAAATAAATCTTTCGTTTTATATATATATATATATATATATATATATATATATATATATATATATATATATATATATATATACTTGTTTATTGTTATATAAACATGCTCACATCCCGCTGCTACAAATAGCCACTTGTTTCAATCAAACAACAGATATCATCAGGCAGCGACTTGACTATTCAAAAGTTTATTCATTGAACTTTTGAATAGTCAAGTCGCTGCCTGATGATATCTGTTGTTTGATTGAAACAAGTGGCTATTTGTAGCAGCAGGATGTGACCATGTTTATATAACAATAAACAAGTATTATCAGCTCTTTTTATTGAGCACTATCTAACAACCTCGTTGAATTCATTAGTCCATTACTTTTGAATATAAAAAAAACCCGAGTATATATATATATATATATATATATATATATATATATATATATATATATATATATATATATATATATATATATATATATATATATAAAGTACGATTGTTGAATATTATTCTTTCGGTTACTTTCGATGTTTTTAGGGCGAATGTGCGAGTTAAAAAATATTAAAACGAAACGAAATTTAAATTTCCGTTCCATTTTTATAACAACCGTAAAATAGAGCGTTCTCCGCAACTTTTACCGAACCTCCAACCTCCAGAAGAACGTCAGTTAAACAGAATTTACTTAGCACTTTATCCGTTACGTCATGTTCAACAGAAACATTCCTGAGATTGACAAGATACACCTGAAGAAAGCCGGAGGTTACATCGGCAAAAACGTTGTGCGAATAGCACTCAATATGAGAACAGTAGTCCGGATAATCTAAATAATACGAATTATCAATCCACATCTCAAAAATTCAGAACCATAATATAAATTGTTGTTTGTAGTTGTCTTATTTTGTAATATGTTTTTTGTAATAATGAGTCACGATTTACCAAGGTTTATAGCCTATTAGAGGATAAGTTTTAATATGATTGTCGGATGACGATCGATACTGTGATAGGATTGGAAACGATGCATGCAATGGCCAAAAAAAGAGGACAGTTCAACAAGTATTTGTTTATATTGGACTTGAAGATGATCATGCTGTATTCTGCAGTAAAGTAACCCAGTAGTAATGCCTTCCACTGGCCTGCTTCCCGGTTAAACACAACATGTTAGTCTTCAAATCTAATGTAAACAAGTTCTTGTTGAGTCGTCCCCATAAATAATCAAATTCTAACCAATTTACATCATTAGCGATTACTACACAAGCACCTTACATTCATTAACTCTTATCCTCGAGTGACATTCGGCCCTTGATACGTGGTGACTCCTAAGTAAAAAATAATAATCATAATTTAGCTAATTTAATTCAATCAGACAGGAAGTTTATTTCCTTCATTCGCAGGGATTTCTCAGCATTGTCCGGGTGTCAGATATATCGAACATAAAACAAACGCAGGCAATATTGATACTTTTGTATCATGATACTTTTGTATCATGCTGTAAGATAATTGGGTGCTTCTTCTGTATTAGAACAAAAATCAAAAGTCAAAAAATTGAAAACCAACGGTGTTTACTTTTTATACCAATTTCAACTAAAAACAATGTTATTTATTGTATTGTCATATCACAATTAGTTTAATATTACTGCCTTATTACATAAACAACTATTTTCATGATTTCACCATACAATATTCCGCCACATTTGTTTTCGAAATGTAAGGTAAACACAAGATAGTAACTACGTAAAATTCAAGAGGTTTTCGATTGTCATTCTAATTCTGAAGAAGCACCGATAAATCTACATATCAATATGTATAGAAGGTTAATAAAATTATCAAATTAATAAAATTATAAAGTTAATAAAATTATAAAATTATTAAAATTATAAAGTTAATAAAATTATCAAATTAATAAAATTATGAAGTTAATAAAATTATCAAATTAATAAAATTATAAAATTAATAAAATTATAAAGTTAATAAAATAATAAAATTAATAAATTTATAAAATTAATAAAATTATGAAGTTAATAAAATTATACAATTACTAAAATTATAAAGTTAATAAAATTATAAAATTAATAAAATTATGAAGTTAATAAAATTATAAAGTTAATATAATTATAAAATTAATAAAATTATGAAGTTAATTAAATTATAAAATTAATATAATTATAAAATTAATAAAATTATGAAATTCAGAAAATTATAAAATAACACAATTAATTAAAACATAAAATTAATAAAATTATAAAATTAATAAAATTATAAAATTAATAAAATTATACAATTAATAAAATTATAAAATTAATAAAATTGTGAAGTCAATAAAATTATAAAATTAATAAAATAATAAAATTAATAAAATTATGAAGTAAATAAAATTATAGAGTTAATAAAATTATAAAATTAATAAAATTATAAAATAAATAAAATTATGAAATTAATAAAATTATTAAATTGATAAAATTATACAATTAATAAAAGAATAAAATTAATAAAGTTATAAAACTAAAAAAATTATAAAATTAATAAAATTATAAAACTAATAAAATTATAAAGTCAATAAGATTATAAAATTAATAAAATTATAAAGTTAATTAAATCATCAAATTAATAAAATTATAAAATTAATAAAATTATAAAATTCATTAAATTATAAAATAAATAAAATTATAAAGATAATAAAATTATACAATTTTGTATTAGAACAAAAATTAAAAGTCAAAAAATTGAAAACCAACGGTGTTTACTTTTTATACCAATTTCAACTAAAACAATGTTATTTATTGTATTGTCATATCACAATTAGTTTAATATTACTGCCTTATTACATAAACAACTATTTTCATGATTTCACCATACAATATTCCGCTACATTTCTTTTCGAAATGTAAGGTAAACACAAGATAGTAACTACGTAAAATTCAAGAGGTTTTCGATTGTCATTCTAATTCTGAAGAAGCACCTATTAATCTACATATCAATATGTATAGAAGGTTAATACAATTATAAAATTAATAAAATTATAAAATTAATAAAATTATAAAATTAATAAAATTATAAAATTAATAAAATTTCACAATTAATAAAATTATAAAATTAATAAAATTACACAATTAACAAAATAATAAAATTAATAAAATTATAAAATTAATAAAATTATAAAGTTAATAAAATTATACCATTAATAAAATTATAAAATTTATAAAATTATAAAGTTAATAAAATTATACCATTAATAAAATTAATAAAATTGCACAATTAATAAAATAATAAAATTAATAAATTTATAAAATTAATAAAATTATGAAGTTAATAAAATTATACAATTAATAAAATTATAAAATCATAAAAAATTATGAAGTTAATAAAATTATACAATTAATAAAATTAATAAAATTACACAGTTAATAAAATTATACAATTAATAACATTATAAAGTTAATAAAATTATAAAATTAATAAAATTATACAATTAATTAAAGTATAAAATTAATAAAATTATACAATTAATAAAATTATAAAATTAATAACATTATAAAATTAATAAAATTATACAATTAATAAAATTATACAATTAATAAAAAGTTAATAAAATTATACAATTAAAAAAATTATAAAATTAATAAAATTATAAAATTAATAAAATTATAACATTAACAAAATTATAAAATTAATAAAATTATAAAATAATTTAAATTATACAATTAATAAAATTATAAAATCAATAAAATTATAAAATTAATAAAATTATACAATTAATAAAATTATGAAATTAAAATAATAAAATTATAAAATTAATAAAATTATAAAATTAATAAAATTATACAATTAATAAAATTATACAATTAATAAAATTATCTCGTGTGTCTGCGTGTTTCTCGTCTCCAGTTACTTGTACATTATTAACTTTTTAATTTTCTGTTAATCAAGTTTTATTAAAATATAAAGGGAAATAATAAGACTATTTTCTATACTTTTTATACTTTTTTATAAAAATAATTTTATCACGAAATCAAATCTACTATAGCATATTTCGGTTTCTTTTCGTAACGTTTTAGTAATTTGTAGATGGTTTTAAAAAAATAATTCGTTATACTTTGAACATACGAATAGAAAGCTATTCAAACTAGTTTTAAAATCATTAGCAAATTGTCGTCTCCTGCGAGAATTTTTTGCAAACTACTTCCGCAAATTTATGAATAGAGATGAAAATGATATATTAATTTATTTTTTATATTCATAACAATTAAATTAATATTGGAATGCCTATAATAGTACCATAATAGGAAGTGTTTTCAAAAAGTTTACAATCTTTTTTCATATGGCCACATTTATTGATAGTACACACATGAAACTTTAGTCTCCGTCAAAGTAATCTCCTCCGGCTGCAATGCTCTTGTTGTACCGTTCTAACAACTACTGGAAGGCCCCATGGAAGTCCTCTTGTATGAGCGTGTCAATGACTCTCGTCACAGCCTCTTTCATCTCCTCAAAGGTTTTCCTTGAGCTTAGGGAATAAGCAAAATCACAGTGAGCAAGATCTGGACTATAGGAAGGATGAGGAACTGTCTTAATGTCCATCTTGGTCAAATAGTCTGTGACAATGATGGAGTTGTGGAATAGTGCATTGTCTTGGTGGAATGCCACTGACCTGATTTGAAGAATGGTGGCCTTTTGCGACGGACTCTTTTCCTGAACTCCCTTAAAACTTCAACATATAATTCCTTGTTGACTGTCTGTCAAGTGGGTACCCAGTGCATGTTTGCTGTGTAAAAAAATAGATCGTCATAAGTTTCTGGTAGGATTTGTCTGCCTGGCCATCTTGCGTCTGGGAGAGCTAGCATACTTCCACTGGGAATTGTTTCCTGGTCTCCGGGTCATAGCAGTAGTTCCAGTTTTCATCGCAGGTCACCAGATCATCAAGAACTGCGGGATTTGAACTGATCAGCTCGATCATCCCCCTATCGTCACGACAACGTTTTTCTTTCTAATCTTCTTTGATCACCTTGGAGTCAAACTTCGCACAAATCTTCCGCATCTTCAGTTCTTCGCGAATAATTCTGTGTACATTTTCCACACTGACATCAAACTGTGCATTTATTATCTCTATAGACACACGACGATCCTTATCCATGAAATTCTTTATTTGGCCAATCAACTTTGGTGTTCTGACTTCCTTACTACTCCCATACCTCTTATCATTTCTCACAGACTCCCTGCATTCCTTGAATTTCTTATGCCACTCAAAAACTAATGCTCGATTCATACAAGATGGTCTCAAAGCAGTTTGAGGCATTCCAAACTTTTCCGTTGCATTTTTCTAAGTGTAAAACACAATTTTATTGCAAATCGCTCTTCTAGAGTGTCCTCGGGTCCAGATTGCATTGTTGAAATTCACCAGCTGTGAAGATCGGGATTTTCTGTATTCCAATTCCTGCTGTAGCTGTTCATTTGAACCTGAAATGATAAAAATTGGTCAGTCGTCTCTTAAGATGTATAGCAATAACATACTGAGTTTTCAAGAGTCTACGACAATTTAAATGGTTGTCCAAAAAAGTCTGGAACTTATTGAAAGCACTTCTTAATTAAATTTAACATTTAAAATCCTATTTCAAAAACAAGTTCAAATTTCAAGTACGCTTGTAGTAAACCGACATTGTGTTCAACTTTGCCTTCCTGGGAATTCGAATAAATGAAGACATGTTAGCTAGCTCTGTTACTTAATCATTATGTAAATCTTTCATTTCCGAAGTTGAAATAAGGTAAACACACACACACACACATTCAAATATATATATATATATATATATATATATATATATATATATATATATATATATATATATATATATATATATATATATATATAAGTAATGAAATCAAAAGGATGTAGAGTTTACCTGATTTACGCAATGGTAAACTTCAATCCAATATAAATACCAATGTTTATATATAGATAATTTAATCCCAACCGAATAAAAAAAAGCTTAATACGCAATAGAGAGTAGAGCTTATTATAAGAGAAAGAAAATTAAAACTATAAGTTGAACTTTACAATCAAAATTTATTGTTCGACTGAATACTCAAAAAAACAATTTACAAAATCCTTATTCCACGGAGTTTCAAAAAATGCTATTCTTGCTATACTTTTCATCAGAGGACAGAAAGAAATCAGCAAATTATATTTATAGCAATGCTAGAATTTGATAGTTATGGCATTAACTGAAACCGCAATTTATTGTAGTCACAAATTGCCAATAAAACAAGTGAAAAAATGCACGATATGTAAAAAAAAATATATAAAAATAAACCGCGCATAATATTTTAGCTTTCATGAAGATTTTTTGATTGTAAATTTCAACTTACAGTTTTAAGATTCTTTCTCTCATACATTTATATATATAGTCATCCACAGCTTCGCAGCTCATCAGTGCGGCTAAACAGGCAACTACTTCAAGCCAGGATTGAAACCCGACCGTCTGTACGACAGTCAAGGCTCCTAACCATTACGCTATTGGCGGCTGCTAAGCGAGTAGTGAGTTTAACGATGTTTTGACATTCGTCCGAAATACCTCCGCTCGATTTGTTTACACAAAGAGCGTCACTTATATGCTAATGGTAATTCGTGTATCACTTCTCAATATGCTCAACTCAAGTTGAGGAGCATATATATATATGGAGAGCGAGAAAGGAAGAGAGAGAGAGAGAGAGAGAGAGAGATAGTACGTCATAGGATTGAATGCTATCGCTACATCTAGGCAGGAGCTGCTTGAAGTCCTATCCTGCTTTGACAGAGTTCGAAACAGACTTCGTAATCTAGTAGGCGATGCCCTTTTCTCTTCTCTGCAGCCTGTTTCCCACAGAAGAGACGTCGCGAACCTGTTCTTGCTCTATCGCTATTTTCATGGTAAGTGTTCGGCTGAGCTCCAATCTCTGCCCCCTAGAAGTTAGAAGTAACGTTAAGAAAGAAATAGCGACAGCTAAGAGGGAATTTACGGAAACCACTAAAAAACGCATCGAAGCACAAAAACTAGGATCTCGTGACTTCTGGAAAATCTACAACAGTGTAGTAAATAATGGGCAATCAACAATTCCCCCACGAACCAACAATCACGAGGTTCTTTGCTCAGCAACCGAGAAGGCTAACATGCTTGCCAGTCGGTTTGCCTCAAACTCCACACTGGACCCTCTAAACCACCCCCTACCTCAATTTCCTATGCGGACAGACGCCACTTTAGACGATCTGATAATCACCCCTGCTCAGGTGCATGCTATCATAAAAAACCTTGACACTTCCAAAGCATGTGGACCCGACCTCATCCCAGCTGTGCTATTAAAAAAGTGCTCAGCCGAAGTAGCTCCAGTTCTCTCCAAACTCTACAACAAATGCCTTAATGAAGCTTGCTTTCCGAGCTGTTGGAAAACTGCTTCTGTAGTACCAGTATTCAAGAATTCTGGCGAAAGAACTGACCCATTAAATTATCGCCCTATTAGCCTCCTCCCACTTTTTGCCAAAATATTTGAGACCTTAATTAACCATGCTCTAGTCCAGCACCTTACAGATGCTAAACTTCTGACCGACCATCAATATGGATTTAGACAAGCCCGTTCCACGGCAGACATCCTCACTGTAATCTCTGAACGCATATACCATTCACTGGACAAAGCGGGAGAGGGCAGAGCGGTAGCTCTAGATATATCTAAGGCTTTTGACAGGGTATGGCATGAGGGTCTCCTCAAGAAGATTAGATTTTACGGTATCACTGGTAGAATACTTAACATAATTAAATCCTTCTTAGATAAGAGAAAAATCCAGGTTGTCCTCGACGGTCGTACATCTAAACAATATGATATAAATGCGGGAGTGCCCCAGGGATCTATCCTTGGACCTCTGCTGTTCCTGATATTCATAAATGACCTCCCCGACAAAATTGCCTCTGAGATGGGTATATATGCTGATGGCACCACACTCTATAGCAGGCACGACAGGAAAACAAATGAACATATATCTAAAGTAATGGCAGAAACACTAGAGGATGACCTCCAATCAGTAGTGGAATGGGGACAAAAATGGATGGTAACGTTCAATGCCACCAAGACAAAACTGGTTTCATTCAATAATTACAAGAAACCTTCTCTACCACCTATAGCAATGGCCAACGACTCTTTATCTGAGAGTACGTCTCTCAAGCTCCTTGGCCTAACGTTCACAGGAAACATGAGTTGGAACAATTACATCGAGGGTATTGCCAGGGCCGCTGCAAGGAAGGTAGGCTCTCTCTACCGTGCTAGAAAACTTCTAACACCCGAAAGTATCCTGTACCTCTATAAGGCCACTATTCGCCCATGTATGGAGTATTGGTGTCATATTTGGGCCGGTGCATCGGCTACTAGTCTCTCGCTCCTTGACAGGGTTCAAAAGAGAGTCGCAAATCTGATAGGCCCTAAACTGGCATCTAAACTTCAGCCTCTGTCCCATCGTCGAAACGTTGCATCCCTCTGCCTGTTCTACAAGTATTATAATGGTGAATGCTCTGAAGAACTGCAAGCACTTGTGCCCCCACGACGTGAACACCCTCGACAGACCCGACAAGCTGCAAAATCCCACCCCCACACTGTAGAGATCCCTAGATGTAAAAGATCCTTCTACTCCAGTAGTTTCTTCCCCAGAACTGCTAGACTTTGGAATTCCATTCCAGGTCACTGCTTCCCCAACTGTACTGACATGCATAAGTTCAAGTGCAACGTGAACCAACATATCGCTTCCCTAATCCCTACATAGTACCCCTGTAGATGTTTCCCCTGATAGTAGCCCCCTACACCAAAGTGGCAATTTGCCTTGTTTGGGGTGAAAATGTAAAAAAAAAAAAAACATTTAATGAAGGTTAAGAAAAAAAAAAAGGTAAATAATGGGGCAGAGTCAGCCGACCAGGTTTCGCCCTCACTTTTCAAAAGCCAAATCGAGTTTGTTTTTTTTTTAATTTATTTTATTATTATAGGGAAAGGAATTTAAACGTGGGGAGCGACTAAAATAAAATAAAATTAGGGGGGGGGAGAAAAAAATGGGGGAACAATTCCCCCCGATATTTTATTTTAGTCACTCCCCACGTTTAAATTAGTTTCTCTATAATAATAAAGTAAATTTAAAAAATAAACAAAAAAAAACTCGATTTGGCTTTTGAAAAGTGAGGGCAAAACCTGGTCGGCCGACTCTACCCCATTAACCTTCTTTAAATGTTTCCCCCCCCCCGTCCTCCTTTTTATGATGGATACAAAAAAAAAACAGTTTTCCCTTTTCATAGCTATGATAAAATTTTGTACCCCCCCCCAAATATATATATATATATATATATATATATATATATATATATATATATATATATATATATATATATATATACTAATAGATTAAAATAATTATATATATATATTTATTAATACATTAAATAATTATATAGATATATATTTACTAATACATTAAAATATACTCTGCTCTTTAGACTGTTGTTCTAATTCCCTTTATATATATATATAAATATATATATATATATATATATAGCCTGTCTTGTATTTGTCAAGAAGTCAACTAATCCTTCTTGACTGAATCAATGTTCATTTTGTCCCCATCCAGAAGGCCAATATTTGAAAGCTGTGTTTTCCTTAGATTAAAAAGCTGACCTTGCGTCTAACTCTTCCGTCGTGGGTTGAAAAATAAATAGGGGCCAGTGTTCTTTTGGTAACCTCTTCACTAACTAGGGTAGGACACAAGGACAAATGTGGGCTTGATATAAGTGTTTCTGTGGAACGAACTGGATTCGAACTTGGCACACCCAGGTTATCAATCCACGAGTTTCTTCTTGTTGGACCTTTCATTGTTTATTTATTCTGGCGGATCGGGGAGGATACGGGTGTGCTGCTCCATTTGACCCCAAACTCGAAACCACTGGTCACCGTCTTAGCAGCAAAACATATGCTGACCCTTTTATGGTGTTTTCCAAACCCAGCTGACCTTGATTAGCAATATCAGATAAAAAACCTTTTAAGTGCAATCCCCTATTATTTTATGGTCGTGGACAGACCCGACGCAATGTAAGACGCCGTACAAGTAGTGTCTTCGTTTGTATCCCCATTATGTGGCTTATTCCCCTCAAAAACAGTGCGGGATCCCTAGAGACATTGGGTGGGATCACTGAACTAATCACCCGTATTCCTGTCAAGATCTATTGACGACGCAGGTTGTTTTTGTTTTAGGGGATGGCGAAAACTGACCTCCCTTGGTTCGGTTTAGTGTCAGTGGCTACCGATTACACCCCAGAAGCCGCCATTTCTCTCTTTAATGGAACTTTTTGTCTGAAAATCTAACATGGAATGACGTGAATATTCATAAGTTTTATGACAGTCAAAATCAATGGAAAATGTTGGAAAGTAGTTGTATTGACCCGGCGTTACCCGGAATTTTACTTGAATTTTTTATTCGTTTTTTCTTTATTTTTTAAATTTTTATTCATTTATTTATTTATTTATTTGTACAAACACGGATTTTAAAGTATCAGGAACGAGAAATAGATTTAATCGACAAATATATTATGATAGAACCGACCCAAATGAGATAAATTAGTAAATACCGAAAAATACTTAGAAAGTAATATTGTGCTACATAGTTCAATACAGATTATAAAATCAGATTGTAGGAGATGATCTTTAATTTATTCCTTCAGTCCAGCACTTCTTGATAGACAATGTTGTTCTTTTGTTTTTCTTTTTTTTTCTTTTCAAATGTTACTTTTTACGTTACATTACGCTGACTTCTTCTCCAGTGAAGTACTCCAATGAAGTACTCCAATGAAGTACTCCAATGAAGTACTCCTGCACGTCGAAATGTCTTCTATGCTATATTTGTCTTTAATTTATAGTATTTTCTGTCAGAAATTCAAGTATAGGTTGACATGAATATTCATAAGTGTTAAGACAGATATTATCAATGAAAAATATTTTTAAAAATAGTTATATCAACCTGGCGTTACTCGGGTTTTTTTTAACTTTCATATTTGATTATTATTATTATTATTATTATTATTATTATTATTATTATTATTATTATTATTATTATTATATTATTATTATTATTATTATTATTATTATTGGCTCACCTAGAGCTTTCACACGAGTCAGCAAACGATCTGATTGGAGACCTGTGGTGTTCTCTGGAAGCTGAGTGACAACAAGTCTCCCCAGACATTCAGCTCTCTCTCCTCCTCCTTCGATAGCATTTGCAAATAAATTTGCATCATCGCAACAGCCTCTTACTATTATTTTCTCGCTGGCAGTGGGCATTGGTTTATACCGGAATTTGAGTGGCACTAAGCCTCCCCAAGATCCCAGTTCTCTTCGCACTTGTCCAGCGTAGGTCTGGTCAGTGCTCCCTCCTCGGTCTTTCCATCCTCCTTTGCCCTTCTCGGCTCTTTGTTATCACTTTTTTTTTTTGGGGGGGGGACGGTGGTGAAACATTGGAGAGATTCATAATGGGGGAGGGTAGAACATGTAGATCTGCAGCTTCGGTGTTCTTCATTCCCTGTAACGCTTCTTCGTTATATTGTCTTGTGTTATTCTCCGCATTCAAGGGTTTTCCTTAATATTTCAGCCGTTTTCATTATTGTTCCTATTTACTATGCCTCCCCACTGAACAGAGTTAGACACCAGGGTCGTTTTTTAACGTGGAGAAAAGGAACAAAAATAAAAATTTTCTCAGTCGTGAAGGATTTCTCCTCCACTGACAGAGAACAAGAAATTGAAGTGCAGTATACGGGGAGTAGGGGAGCTGGATAGTGACAATTGGTATAAAGGGTTGCCCCTACATTGACCAAGGTCTTATATGTGGGGTTGCCCCCATATATGGTCTTTGCTTGCAGTATCTGCCGGAACAGATACTACACTTTGAGGTATTTATTTGCTCCCCCACTGAGAAAATTAGGCACAAGGCCGACTTTTAAAGTAAGGAGTGAAGGGGAAATGGGGACCAACTCCCCGGGGAGTAGGGGAGCTGGATAGTGACAATTGGTATGATGGGTTGTCCTTACATTGACCAAGATCTTATATGTGGGATCGTCCCCACATATGGTCTTTGCTTGCAGTATCTGCCGGAACAGATGGTATTTATTTGCTCCCCCACCGAGCAAATTAGGCACAAGGCCGATTTTTAATGTGAGGAGTGAAGGGAGGGGGAAGGGAAAAAGGGGACCAGCTCCCGAGAGGTGGGAAATGGGAGCTGGTTAATGGTCAGGCATGTGGGGTTGCCCCGACATCTGGTCTTTGCTAGTCATAGCTTGCAGCATCTGCCAGAACAGATGGTATTTATTTGCTCCCCCACTGAGCAAATTAGGCACAAGGCCGTTTTTAATGTGAGGTAAAAACCAGCTCCCCTAAAAGTAGGCAAATAGGGGGCACTCTGGTTACCAAAAATAATAATTGTCCCAGTATAGAGGGTTTCCCCTCCATTGACTGGTACAAATTATCTTAAGTGCAGTATCTGCCGGAACAGATACTACACTTTGATCTTGGCCTGAAGGCCAAGAAGTCTGATTCCAATTTCTGCCATTCATTTTACCAGGTTTTTCCGAAATGTTCCTAGTGCTTCTTACTAGGAGTAGTCACACAAGCCATCATCAAAGATTTCTCTTTATGAACAACTCGTGGTGTTCCCTGGAATCTTAGTAAAAACAAGTCTCCCCAAATTTCCAGTACTCACCAATTCTTTCGATAACATTTGCAGATGAATTTGCGTTATCACAACAGCCGTTTACCATTGATTTTTCGTTGGCAGTGACCATTGGTCTTCACTGGAATTTGGGTGACAATGAGCCTCTCCAAAGTCCCAGTCTTCTTTGCACTCAACCGACGGAAGTCTGGTTAGTACTTTCTCCGCTCAATCTTTCCATCATCCTTGACTCTCATTTATTGGGCGTGGTGCCTGTTTATGGTGACACATACAAGAAAAGGCAGGCGGTATCTTACAGTTATACCGTTTGTTCCGCGTGATGTTCCGTTGCCTTTATTATTATTATTATTATTAGTAGTAGTAGTAGTAGTAGTAGTAGTATTCACAAACCAGGTACATTGACACTTGGGTGTAAGGGGCTACTATTTAGGACCATGTCTACAAGGACTCTATGTAAACAGTAGCGAGATCTGTGTTCACATATTTAAATTTATGCGTGGGAAGCAGGAAACAGGGAGAGAATTCCAGAATCTAGCAGTTCTCGCGAAAAACAAAACTATTAGAATAGAACAATTTCCGGCATATAAGGACTTCAACAGTGAAGGGGTGAGATTTTGATGCTTTTCAGATTAGTCAGGAATATTACATCGTAGGGGAGACAATTGCAAGGAGTTCGTCAGTTCCATTAAAGTACTTGTAAAACAGACGCAAAGATGCAACATTGCGATGATGGGACAGGAGTTGGAGATTGGTTGATAATGCTCTACCTATTAGGTTAGAGACTCCTTTTGGGGGAGGGGGAGCATTCTAAGAGGGAGATACTAGTGGTAGGTGCATCAGCCTGAATGTGGTAACAATGCTCCATACATGGGTAAATGGTTGCTTTGTGGAGATTCAGGATATTGTAAGGTATGAGTAGTTTTCTAGCATGGTAGAGAGAGCCCACCATCTTCGCGACAACATTGGAAATATCTTCTATGTATTTGTTTTAATTTATGTTGAATGCAAAGGAGTTTGAAAGATGAGGGGTTTTTGTTAACTACAGTTACTTTTGCAAAATTAGGTTTTTTCAACTTTTGCAGGGAAGTATCACCGTCCTCTTACATACAACGCCTGAACTTCTCAAATTGGTCACCCATTTTAGTAATGACTAGGCTCAACGTTGCTTAACTTCGGTGACCTTCATGTAAAAAAAAATGATATAAATAAATAAATAAACAGTTGCTAAACTATCCTACCTTTCATTGTTAATTTTTCTCCAATTAAGAAACTTCGTCCACTGGCTGCCCCACTATTCATTCAAAATGACTGGTTCGTTGGGTGTGTGCATACTATTATATTATGTTCGTAGAAGAATGACAATCTTTTCATTTATGAAAATATGAATCCGTTACATTGTTGATGTTTGCTTCAATTTTGTTCAAATCTTTTTTTATTATTAATTCGGTGAGACCAACTGATAACAAGTTCAATAACCACGACGAATCATTCTCATCGTTTTTTCCCCGATTCATTGTGTGTGGTCGTGTTTGGGTACACTCGATCGTAATTATCCAATAATACCATTGAAGCTCCTCCCTCTAAAATGCTACTTACATCGCCGTGACAACATGGTACCCGGCTTACAGAGTGAAAATCAAGGAGGGAGTTGGCATCAGGATCTATCATACTTTGGTCATCTCTCCATCTGCATATCGCAAATGCAGTACAGCAGAGGAATGGAATAGAAGCGGCAACATTGCTCCTGCGCCATTTCTTTTGTGTGTTCTGGGTCAAACGCTCTCTGATTTTGCGTGTATCTGCCGAGTTTCGCCGTTCTCGGTGTCGGGAGTAAAAACCTACAACCCTGCAAGTTAAGAAATGTGACAAACAAGAGGAGATCAGAGTAATGCTCGGTCAAATGAGAGAATTCTGTTAGAATTCTTTTATAAAAGTAATTCCACTATTTGGGACAAGTAGATTTTTTTTTCTTTTTTTTTTTGCATAAACGTCACCAATTATCAAGGCCGATAGGCCACTCAAGGATAAGGGTTAAAGAGTGTAGAGTAGTCAAAAGGACAATATAGTAATCGATAGTAATGGAAGTTCGGTAAATTAGTTAACTTAAGTGGAACGGCTCATCAGAAACTTGTTCACGTTGGACTTGAAGACAACCATATTATAGACAGCTGGAAAGCAGGAAAACTGAAGACAATTCCACAGGCGTGCAGTTCTAAGAAAGAAGCTTTGATCATGGAATCTATGTTTAGGTTTAGGCACAGATAAAGAGTGGGGAAAATTATTGATAATGTTTTCAGCTAGTCTAGTGTTTCTTGTGAAAGTTTGGCGAGGGGGGACCATAGATTGAAGCTCAGTTGAACACTTTCCATGAAAATAACGATAAAGCAGAGACAAACTCGCAGCATCTCTTCTGTCAGACAGAGGTTGCAGCGAAGAGAAAAGGACATCTCCCACCAGGCCACGAAGTCTATTTTGAACCCTATCAAGGCAGGACAAGTCTTTTCTAGCAGCTCCTGCCCATATGTGGCAACAGTACTCCATCCTTGGACGTATCTGGCTCTTATATAGATAGAGAATTGCATCAGCAGTGAGATATCTACTGGATTTGAAGACCAAATGCTTTTTTAAACAAATGATACATATTTTATGATTGAAAAACATCTAAATTTGTTTGAAGGGTTTGATCCACCACTGATTTGGAAAATATATTTGTTTGTTTTGAGTGACTGTTGGAGGGATTCCCTAATTTCATGAGAGGCATTTTTAGAACTTAAGAGTTGAGTTATTACAGAATCATTATCATCAAATCCTGATCTTTAGATTTGCGGAAGCCGGGAACATCTACGCTTATTTCATCAGAGTGAATTTTTAAAATGCTCCTACGATCTATGGAAACAGTAGAATTAACTACACGTACATTTGGATCATCCAGTTTGCATACATCAACCCGTCTGGGAATTTTATCACCACCCGACCTACAATTCCTCCTTATACAAATGTTCAACTCCCGTGTACCAAAAAGTGATCAGTGCTGCATTCAGCTCCACGCATGACACGCACACTACAAACATCTTGCAACTCTGCCCCCCCCTGGAAATTATGTAACCAATCAAGCGACCTTATTTTGGAAGAGGATGGGTCCAAGTAAACTTATAGACTTCTTTGTGGCTGAAGTAGCAAGATCAAACTGAATGCATGAATGGATGAGACACAAACCATTTAAATCACCCATGAGTAAGATCTTTTCAGATCAGGGAATACAAGGAACAGTGCAACTGAGACTTTCGTAAAACGATGTGATATTGTCTTCATCCTGACCCATATTATATGTATATACGGATAAAATCTTCATATATTTGCCGCGTGCAAGAGGGCCGCGCATTGTCATAATTCTGTCACTTACAGTTTGGTTATTCAATCCTCTTTACCAAATCCCTGCAGAACCAATCCTACCGTTTCACTTTAGCCTTGATGGTTTTCCTTCCAGAAAAAAAGTTTATCCCCGAACCCATTTCCACCAATTGATCTTCGTCACTTGAGCGTATCTTGGACAACGCTGCAATGCCTACGCTGTACCTAGCAAGCGCCCCTGCAACAATAGCTGTTCTACACTCAGGTTTTATTTTTACTCTCTAGGACATCAAACACAGTTCTCACAATCCACGTAGCAACGGTTAGGTTAATCCTTTTTAGAAGGAGTTTTTATTTTTTTTATTTCATCTTTTCAAATTTTTTCTTGATTCTCCTGTAAATATTAAGGAGCCGCCGGTCGCAGGAAACCGACCAGCTAATAAAAGGACATAATATTTAGGTCACATTTTCTAGACCCTTCCCAAGTTCATCGGTAAGCAGTGTGTCCCTAGGGAAGACTGCTCAGACACCAGATCGTCCGTCGAAGTTGCTGCCAATCTGTAAGCGATTTAGTCGACGATGCTAGATAAATCACCAGCCGCCTATGTGCAGATTTGCCAATGTGTTTTCAGTCCACTAAATCTGCGCACATCACCACTCCTATGTCGCCATGGGACTTTTGGAAAGATATTTGCTCATGATAATTGCGACACAACATGCTTGTGCTATACATATCGTACCCTCTTGAACTCTACACAGTGACAAACTGAAGAAGTAAGATGACTGAACAGCAGTAGGGTGTGAATGTTTTATTATCATGGAGTTTAACCTCTCTCTCTCTCTCTCTATATATATATATATATATATATATATATATATATACGTCTCTCTCTCTCTCTCTCTCTCTCACACACACACACACACACACACACACATACACACTCTTTCTTTCTTTCTTTTTTTACATGACTTCTTTTGCGGGGGTTCGAATTTGTCGACTGCCGTTAATTGTGACACTCTGCAGTGATGATTCCTGAAAGGATGAAACATTAGTGTCTATAGGTATTTAATAATTATTAAAGTAAAAAATAATGTCAGCCACTTTAAGAAACTTGTTTCTTATCGTTGAGCACTTTCAGTTGTAATCAAGTCAGTCAACTTAGCTAATACGCGCAGATCGTCATATAATAATTAGATCATTATATAATGATTAGATCATCATATAATGATTAGATCACTCTGACTGACGCTAAAAGCATTTAATAAGAATACATGTTTAACTTCAATTTGTATTGCTCGCGGTTTACGGTAGCCTAGTGATTCGGGTCCTTGCTAATTAAACCAGACATGACTTCTGTTGCCGGGGTTCGAATCTCTCGACTGGCGTTAATTGTGACAGCCTGCACTGATGATTCCCAAAATGATGAAATACTAGTGTCTGTAGGTATTTAATAATTATTTTAGTAAAAAATAATAGGAATAATAATAATAATAATAATAATATATATATATATATATATATATATATATATATATATATATATATATATATATATATATATATATATATATATATATAACGGTGCTCGGAAAACTCGTCCCGGGAAAACTCGTCTCGGGAAAACCCATCTCCGGAAAACTCGTCCCCTTTCGCTAGGTAGGAAAACTCGTCCCGTATTGAATAAATATCGATTGAAAACACATTTTATGATCGTTCTTGAAGGAGATATTGTTTTTTAAAATAGACTATAGCCCCCCATAATATTTAAAAAATATATTTTAACTTGTTTAATGTTTTGTTTTGTTTTTTTAAATAAAATTGATTTTCTAAGTGTCCATTTTCTACCTTACTGGCTAAGTTCTTAGTGGTTTCACTTATTTTAAAGCGTTTATTATGTTCATACAAAGTTAATACCAAATTTTTTGGTTCTTATTTGAACGATGTTTTTTGGAGTCATAAAAACAATAATAATAAAAAACAAAACAAAAAAATTTTTAAAAATCAGGGAGCGATTCGATTCTTCGTTACTTTTTTTGTTTTGGTTTTTTAATTATGATAGTTTGTTTTTTTTTTTGTTATGGTTTTGTTTTTTCTCTCATACCAAATGCACTCATGCGTTATTTAAAATTATAATTTTATCAATTATCAACATTTATTGTCGTCCTGTCAAATTTTGCAAAAATTAACTAATAAATTAAAAGCGAAATATTTTTTTGGCGCGAGAGATGCCATGTGCTAACAATCTCTCGTTAACTCATTTTTAATTTTTACTTCAAAATTCTAAAATCAATCATTAAGAGAAAAAGTAATCACTAAATAAATTTATTAATTAATTTTATTGAAAACTCCGCTATCGTGTATCAAGAATATTTTTAATTTCATTTTTTGTTGGTTGTTTTTCGGAGGGAGATATAGTTTCACCCCCCCCCTTTCTAAATTATATTTTAAAAATACAACTTTTTCGAATCAATGTGTACAGTAATACAAACCCTGATAGAATTATAATTTTAAATAACGCATGAGTCATTTGGTATGAGAGAAAACGAAAACATAACAACAAAAAAACTATCATAATTAAAAAACCAAAACAAAAAAGTAACGCTCCCAGTTTTTAATTTTTTTGTTTTGTTTTTTTATTATTGTTTTTATCACTCAAAAAAAAAAAATCGTTAAAATAAGAACCAAAAAATTTGGTATTAACTTTGTATGAACATAATAAACGCTTTAAAATAAGTGAAACCACTAAGAACTTAGCCAGTTAGGTAGAAAACGGAAAATCGATTTTATTTAAAAAAAAAAAACAAAAAAACATTAAACAAATAAAAATATTTTTTTTTAAATATTGGGGGGGCTATAGTCTATTTTAAAAAGCAATATCTCCTTCAAGAACGATCATAAAATGTGTTTTCAATCGATATTTATTCAATAAGGGACCAGTTTTCCTATCTAGCGAAAGGGGACGAATTTTCCGGAGACGAGTTTTCCGGAGACGAGTTTTCCGGAGACGAGTTTTCCCGAGACGAGTTTTCCCGGGACGAGTTTTCCTAAATTCATATATAACTACTTCATTTGCTCACATAAAATTAATATACGAAATTATAGATTTATGCGTAAACTTTAAGTATTTACTTCAAAAGTGCTCAATACGTAAGTAGAGCTAGTTAGTAATTTATAAAATATATATGGCGATTAAGCTACACTGAATATTCGGCGTTTCATCCACTCTAGGTTTTGTCAGGCTTATATATATAAACTGATTAGGTTACACCAAACGTTTATGTTGTAGCTCAATAGTATACGACTAGAGCTTTTACTTGGACATCATGTACGCCATAGTTATTTAGATAAACAATCCATATTTATTTTTAAAATCATTTATGTACAAACAATTGTTTCTGCCCATTTCAAGAGCATATAGGAGGTGCCTTCAATAAGATTCCAGACTTTTTCATATGGGCATTTTCATCGATATTACACACATGAAACTTTAGTCTCCTTCTAAGTAATCTCCTTCGGCTGCAGTGCACTTGCTGTAATGTTCCAGCAACTCCGGGAAAGTCCTATAGAAGTCCTTTCGTTTGAGCATGTCAATGACCCTCGTCACAGCCTCTTTCATTTCATCAATTGTCTCATAACGACAGCCTCTAAGGTTTCCTTGAGCTTAGGGAATAACCCAAAGTCATAGGAACCAAGGTTTTGACTGTAGGGAGGGTGAAGAACTGTCCTGATGCCCACCTTCGTCAAATAGTCTGTCAAACGAATAGAGTTGTCGACTGGGACAAACTCCCGCATCTTCTGTGATATATAATATATTGCAAACAATACTACTCCTTTATGACAGAGATCAATATAGTCCCCCCCCCAAACAACCTCAATAATTCATTTCGCTCCTATCCCGAGACGTCACAACCCCATTATGTTACATAGACCCTTCTCTGTTATTCTGATGAAAAGCATTAGGCTTCGAAACACCATGGTATAAAGAGTTCCTTTTTACCCAAATACCCCAATTGATGTATACACCTATTAAACAAGTGAATCTCTCTCTCTCTCTCTCTCTCTCTCTCTCTCTCTCTCTCTCTCTCTCTCTCTGTATATATATATATATATATATATATATATATATATATATATATATAGTAATTTATAAAATATATATGGCGATTAAGCTACACTGAATATTCCGCGTTTCATCCACTATAGGATTCGTCAGGCTTATGCGAATCCTATAGTGGATGAAACGCGGAATATTCAGTGTAGCTTAATCGCCATATTTATTTTATAAATTATTAACTAGCTCTACCTACGTATTGAGCACTGTTGAAGTAAATACTTAAAGTTTACGCATAAATCTATACTTTCGTATATTAAATTTATGTGATTAAACGATGTAGTTATATATATATATATATATATATATATATATATATATATATATATATATATATATATATATATATATATAGTTCTTATACCTTCATTTTCTCTCTTTACTGATTCCTATATAAGCTCCCAAAAATTTGTTGAGCTTTGTTTGGTTTGGTTTGGTTGGTTTTGTTTTACGGCATATCAACCTTTTTTGGGTTATTTAATGCCGAATCCAAAGATTTTGAAAAAAATTTTTAATAGAATATATTTGTTGTTTTCACGTCGGTTTCTATTTAACCCATAGTTGGGACTCTAACAGGTACTACCACTCCGGGTCAGAGTGGACCTGGGAGCAATGACAATTAAAGGGTGGCTCCACACTCCCCATAGCCCGCAAGCTGGGGCCTCACCACTGGATATAGTTTAAGGTCATATCCAGGACCCCCATTGAGGGACTTTTACCCTGTGCAGGGAGGGGGAAGTCGACGTATTCTAATGCCCCACCGACAGGGCCAGTTGAGCTTTGTATTATCCCGATAAGTCTCCTCTTAAAGAATTGAATATATTCTTTTCCTTTAAGACTCGCCCATATATATATATATATATATATATATATATATATATATATAGAGAGAGAGAGAGAGAGAGAGAGAGAGAGAGAGAGAGAGAGAGAGAGAGGGAGAGAGGAGTGAGTGGGTGAGAGAGAGAGATGGAGGGGAGTGGCTATATCTATGAAATATTCCAAAATATGATTCGATCATTTTTATTTTTCTCTGTTTGGTTCATTAAAAGCAAATAAATAATATCTCTTGACATGGAACTACGTTTCTTTTACGTCTTAAGTGTCCAAGTTGACGATAGACAAGTACTTCATATCAAATGCACACATGTATATATGTATGTGTGTGTGTGTGTGTGTGTGTGTGTGTGTGTGTGTGTGTGTGTGTGTGTGTGAGAGAGAGAGAGAGAGAAAGAGAGAGGGGGAGAGAGAGACATTCAGACTCACAAGTAGGTCTCAAAACATCCAACTGGCTTGTTCTTAACATAAACAAATCATCGCCGTTGGTCGGCAAGTGAACGGCACCGTCGCTTTACAAAAGTTGACGGCTTGTATCAACGCCGGTCCCTCGCAGCTGATAATCCTTGAATGGGAAGAGAGGGGCTGATAAGACATGAGCAATTTGCGACCAGCGCGACACACAAAAAAAAAACGAGGACTTGGTGGGTAGAAAAAAAAAAAGACAGTCAGGTTTCTATGAAGGCATCTCTGAGAGATGAGGCTTCGTACTCGATTTGACAGATGAAAATCCACCTTCTTCATCTCGTCTATTCC
Organism: Euprymna scolopes; assembly: GCF_053919585.1. Taxonomy (NCBI): domain Eukaryota; kingdom Metazoa; phylum Mollusca; class Cephalopoda; order Sepiida; family Sepiolidae; genus Euprymna; species Euprymna scolopes. Next base: position 19,399,321 of record NC_136510.1, on the reverse strand, counting down.
TCTTTGTTTCGCTTTTTTCTTTCTTTTTTTTTTTCATTTTTTTTTTTTTGTACCAGAAGTATTGAAAAGTAATGTCTCCTATTTTTCATTCCGAACGAATAAATCAACGGGGATTACAAATTGCATTGTTATGATGACTGAACTTATGCATTCATGACCTGAAAGATTCTCCTCTCATTTGCAGAATTATGGTGTAAGAATCTAAGAAAACAACCCTAGTCATGGACGTGTGTCAGAAGCTGAGATGTATCATTACATTCATCCATGCAAAAAAAAAAAAAAGTTAACCGATCATCATTCACCGGCGCCTATGCAGTTAATACCAGCACAGTTAGGAGATGGATTTGTCGATTTCAGAGTGGCGACAGATATGTGAGTGCCAAAACGTTCTCCGGACGCCCATACACAGCCACTTATCCATCGCTGGCAAAATAGCATTGAGAATGATGTTGACTATGTGGAAAAATCAATTCTCAAGCACATAAGGTCGCTCGTTTAATGGCACCACTCCCGTCTTCGTAGCCCTTCAACTTTGCTCACTTACAAATAGGATGCATTAGTTTTGTAACGACCCATGCATCGTCCTATCTATACGAAAGATCTTCTGGGTCCATCGAGATTCTTTTTAAAATGGATTAAAACGAGAAAGCTGAACAGACATATCTTACGTTAACTTCACTCGAGCATCTAAGTCTGTGCAGTTCTAGGAGGTCCAATTTTTCAGACGTTGTATTTTGATCCTTTGATAAGAAGTTTGTTTATTTCAGTTTGCTTGAGGCGCCCTTACCTGAAAATGCTATAGGGTTGCCCAGGTATTTTTTGCAGGCTACAGTACTTTTGTGATACTATGGACGATTTCACCCCCCGCCCAGAGTGTTAGGAAGTGATTCATACGAAAAAAAAACATGACGGAAGTAAAACAAAAATCCATAATAATGGAAGGAAATGGTTCATTAGCAAAACAAAGTGGAAGAAGTGAGATGAGTAAAAAGACAATGTGTGCGGCCTTTTTGAAATTCTCGAGACAGGATGACGCCTCATCAGGATGACGCCTCATCAGGATGACGCCTCACAGTTGGTGGTCAGTTGGAATTGTCCAGAGGATTTGTTATTTCTTCTGCTTATCAGTTACTCTGAGACAAAGACGATATCTTTTAGCATTTCCGATCCTGAGTCAATAAATTCAGCAGTTTTAAATTGAAAGCAATGTTTGATATCGGAAGGGTTTCTGATGGGTAACTGATCTGTACAAGACCTAGAGATGAAAAAGAGTTGTCGGTGAATAGCTGATCTGTACAAGATGAAAACTAGTTTGCCATTGGGAGCTGATTTGTACAAGTCCTAGAAATTAAAAATAGTTTTCGGTGAGTAGATGATCTGTACAAGTCCTGGAAATAAAAGAAAGTTTTTGATGGGTAACTCATCTGTACAAGTCCTGGTGATACAAGATAGTTTTCGTTGAGTTACTGATCTGTTCAAGTCCTAGAGATGAAAGAAAGTTTTCCATGGGTAGCTGGTCCGTATGAGTCCTAGAGATGAAAAAGTTTCAGTGGGTGGCTGATCTGTATGAGTCTTGGAGATGAAAAACAGTTTTCGATGGGATGATGTTACAAGTTTGCAACAGAAAGCAAAGATTTTTCTCGTGTAGACACGAAAAAAAATATATGCGTTAATTAAAAGATTCGATATTTTTATGGGGCAATTGCGGTTTCTGATTGGCTGCTAACAGAGCGTGGATCTATTTGATTAGTAAGTTCCTATCGGCAGTGTCTGCAAGTAGAATCTTCTAATTTTTTAATCATATATATATATATATATATATATATATATATATATATATATATATATACTATTGCAATGTTTTTTTTTATATAAATAGAACCTTCAAATGTTGTTTAATCATATTCCCATATATATGAGGAGGGGTCTCCTTGCTGCTTCGGCTGCTTGGAGATGGGGGTAGAAAGTACCAGTCAAGACTCCGTTCTTGACAATCAGCTGACAGGTACGAGGTCAGGAACTGACCAAGTACCTGTCGGACTGAGGTACGCCGCCTGGGTATTACATAGGAGGTCATGTACCGTGGACAGTACTTTTCCGCCGTAATGGTTTCGCATGCATTAAAAAACTGTAAGGGATGAAACCGGTCGCAGACCACCAAACAGTCAGGCTTCAGGAAGTATCGTGGAGCTTCGTCGGCGTCTAACCACTGAGCTAAGCGTCGCCGGTTGTCGTAAAGAACACACTTTTTATTGCAAGTTAACACCCGATTGAGAAGCAGGTCGTTCTTGTTGCGTAAAAGAAGGGAAGATGACACTTCATAACGGCATTTCTTTTGGTTGGTATTCAATTAATAAAACACCCGTTTATGTCATTCCAATCTCTCTCAAGTGGATGAAAATCGTCGTATACGGTACGTCTAATTAAGAAGGAAATTGGCTTCGACTAAAGCTCTTAATTGATTGTTGTCAACATCCGATGGCCGACCACTACACCCATCATCTTCAAGACTCGTCGCCGCCATAAAATTTCTTAAACCACCATTGTGTAGTGCGTTCAGTAGGGGTTCCTGGGGCAAACGCTTCGTTGATATCGCGAGCTGTTTCAACAGCTTTTCGGCCTAGATTGAATTGAAATTTCCTTTTTTTCATCTTGTATCCAACATTTTGAAAAAAAGACATAATTGTTTTAAAACGATTTTAAACGAGTGAAACAATGCTATTAAAAATGATATATAAAGTAAAAGTTTTATAGCGAAAACTTATTTAATAATATATCATTTGAAATCAAAAAGTAAAAATTCCCAAAGAACTTTCTGCTCAACCTAATATATATATATATATATATATATATATATATATATATATATATATATATATATATATATACATGGGGGTCACCACTTGTCAAGGCCCGGAGGCCACTCAGGGATAAGGTTATTGCGTGTACAGTAATCAATGAGATAGTATTGTGGTAATCATTAGTATTGGAGATTTGATAGCGTGTCTTACTTAAGGGGGCGGTTTGTCAGGAATTTGTTTATGTTGGATTTGAAGACATCCAAGTTGTAGTCAGGTGGGAAACAGGCGAACGGAAGAGAGTTCCACAATCGTGCACTTCTGAGAAAGAAGCTCTGCTCATGGAATCTACGTTTGGGTTTAGGCGCAGATAAAAAGTGAGGAAAATTATTGACAGTAGTTTCATCCAGCGACGGGTGTTTATCGTGAAAGATCTGCGAGGGGGGACGAGAGATTGGAGCTCAGGCGAGCACTTGCCATGGAAATAACGATAAAACAAAGACAGGCTCGCAACGTCTCTTCTGTGGGAGAGAGGCTGCAGGGAAGAGAAAATGGCATCCCCCACCAAACCACGACGTCTATTTTGTACTCTGTCAAGGCAGGATAGGCTGTTTTTAATGAACTGGAAGTGATGTAGGTATAAATTAAGGCTAGATAATCGAAAAGAGGGTCGAGCCTCAAAACGATACTGATCTTGTGAAAATCCGTCGCCTCTGACGAAAGTTGTAGGTAGAATTGCAAACATACATTTATATATTTGTGGCTCAAATTTTCGACCCAAACCGATTAAAAAGCTTGCTCTATCTTTGAATACCCTTTATGTAAAATTTCAAATATTTAGACCAGAAATTATCTGAGTAATTTGGTAGAGACTGCAGAGGTCCATTTTTTATGCTTTGACCCCTATTATGGCCGCTTAACATTCATTGTTTTTCACTCAAATCAAGTTATTAAGTTAGTCCAAGGAACCTATATCTAAAATTTTAATTGTTTATATCCAAAATTGGCGGAGGAGTTTGATAGAGTGCTAATAGGTCAAATCGTTGGACTTTGACCCCTTAACATCGAAATTTCTGGCCGAAAACGGATTACAAAGATTTTCCTAAATCTCAGTACCCTGTATATCAAATTTCGAGTCTGTAGACTGAAAATTGACAGTCATTGTGTAGAGAAATGTACACAGACACAGAGACAGACAGACAGACAGACGCTTTCACTTTTATAGATATATTAACATTTCAGGCAGGCGTTGCTCGGGTGTTTGGAGGTGTATGTCGAGCAAAAAAAAAAGGACGGGGTATTAGGAAGTCAGGCTCGAACCCGTACCGCGAAGGAGGAAAAAAACGGGAAAAAAACGTGACGTCTTTGCTGTTACGACCACCGCCAAACCGGAAGTGACGTATGTTTAAATTAAGGCTACACAATCGAAAAGAGAGGATGACTTTTGAAAATATCGACGAAAAAAGCGACCCCTCCCTGTTAAAAAGTGCCCAGTTGAGGGTGGAGAAGTTAATGTTTTTAGCCAATTTTTCGGTATTTGTCGTCTGAAGGGTCGAGCTTTAAAACGATACTGACCTTATGAAATTGTAAAAAGTTTTAGACTGACATGCAAACATACATACATTTATATATTGGTAGCTCAAATTTTCGACCCAAACCGATTAAAAACTTGTCCTATCTCTGAATACCCTTTATGTAAAATTTCAAATGTTTAGACCAGAAATTGTCTGAGTAATTTGGTAGAGACCGCAGAGGTCAATTTAAAAAAGAAATTGACCCCTATTATGACCCCTTAACATTGTTTTGGGCTCAAATCACGTATTAAGTTAGATCCATGTCCAAGGAACCTATATCTAAAATTTCAATTGTTTATACCCAAAAAAGGTCAAATCGTTGAACCTTAACAACCAAATTTCTGGCCAAAAACGGATTACAAAGATTTTCCCAAATCTCAGTACCCTGTATATCAAATTTCGCGTCTTTAGACTGAAAATTGACAGAATAATTGCGTAGGGAAATGTACACATACACACACACACACACACACACACACACACACACACATATGTAGACAGACAGACAGACAGACAGACAGACACGTTCGCTTTTATAGATAGATAGATAGATAGAAAGATAGATAGATTACTCATAAGATTATAACGTGAATCAATCTATGGGCTGGCGTACGGAAGAAAAAGGATGTAAATTGAAATTTATTTTTTTTTACTTTCTTACAACTAATTTGGGATTTCTACGAAAAATAATAACCCCTCACCCCACCCCTTACAAAAGTTACAAAAGATAAAAATTAAAACTTTCTTCAATCAATATTCTTTGTATGTGAAAAAAATTGTAATGCGTATATTAATTTTTCAATTTTGAAAAAAAAATTTAAATGGGGATAAGTATGAAAAATACATTCAAGTCCAAGGAATGTTTTCCAGGTGAAAATCAAAACAAATATTTCCAGAAATTACTAAAAAAAAATTTAATCGAATAAAACACAAATTTTCCAAAGATTTTCGGAGAAATAGGTGCTTGAAAAATAGTCTCTCTGTCACTTGTGTCTTTTTATTCTGAATTGGTTGTCGTATGTACGGTCAAAGTCATTTTCATGTCGTTTCGTAGTCTGAAAATTTCATAAACAGTTTATCGTATCTAGAGGTGCCATTGTATTTGCATTTCTTTGTAAAAGCAATTACCAAATGTGCACAAGCGTTTACTATAAGCAAGCATCCATATATTATATTTATACTATAAGCAAGCATCCATATATTATATTTATACTATAAGAAAACATCCATATATTATATTTATTCTATAAGCAAGCATCCATATATTATATTTATTCTATAAGAAAACATCCATATATTATATTTATTCTATAAGCAAATATCCATATATTATATTTATACTATAAGAAAACATCCATATATTATATTTATTCTATAAGCAAGCATCCATATATTATATTTATACTATAAGAAAACATCCATATATTATATTTATTCTATAAGCAAGCATCCATATATTATATTTATTCTATAAGCAAGCATCCATATATTATATTTATTCTATAAGCAAGCATCCATATATTATATTTATACTATAAGAAAACATCCATATATTATATTTATTCTATAAGCAAGCATCCATATATTATATTTATTCTATAAGCAAGCATCCATATATTATATTTATTCTATAAGCAAGCATCCATATATTATATTTATACTATAAGCAAGCATCCATATATTATATTTATTCTATAAGAAAACATCCATATATTATATTTATACTATAAGCAAGCATCCATATATTATATTTATACTATAAGAAAACATCCATATATTATATTTATTCTATAAGCAAGCATCCATATATTATATTTATACTATAAGAAAACATCCATATATTATATTTATTCTATAAGCAAGCATCCATATATTATATTTATACTATAAGAAAACATCCATATATTATATTTATTCTATAAGCAAACATCCATATATTATATTTATACTATAAGAAAACATCCATATATTATATTTATACTATAAGAAAACATCCATATATTATATTTATACTAGAAGCAAGCATCCATATATTATATTTATACTAGAAGCAAGCATCCATATATTATATTTATACTAGAAGCAAGCATCCATATATTATATTTATACTAGAAGCAAGCATCCATATATTATATTTATACTAGAAGCAAGCATCCATATATTATATTTATACTATAAGCAAACATCCATATATTATATTTATACTAGAAGCAAGCATCTATATATTATATTTATACTATAAGAAAACATCCATATATTATATTTATACTATAAGAAAACATCCATATATTATATTTATACTAGAAGCAAGCATCCATATATTATATTTATACTAGAAGCAAGCATCCATATATTATATTTATACTAGAAGCAAGCATCCATATATTATATTTATACTAGAAGCAAGCATCCATATATTATATTTATACTATTAGCAAACATCCATATATTATATTTATACTATAAGAAAACATCCATATATTATATTTATACTAGAAGCAAGCATCCATATATTATATTTATACTAGAAGCAAGCATCCATATATTATATTTATACTAGAAGCAAGCATCCATATATTATATTTATACTATAAGAAAACATCCATATATTATATTTATACTAGAAGCAAGCATCCATATATTATATTTATACTAGAAGCAAGCATCCATATATTATATTTATACTATAAGCAAGCATCCATATATTATATTTATACTATAAGCAAGCATCCATATATTATATTTATACTAGAAG
>NC_136510.1:19379694-19387194 GCF_053919585.1 Euprymna scolopes | reverse complement strand
CCTTTCAGCTCTCTGACTAGCTCTGTATATTTGCTCCGTTTTCTTTTTCTTTGATATAAACCCTGTGGTCAGCTGAAACAGCAAGTCTACGATTTGACAGGTCTTTTCTTTCTTGTTAATTGTTTCGACGTCCGGTCTTCTTGCTTGGATGGGTTTATTTGTTTGTATGTGTATGTCCCATAGGATTTTGTGATTCTCGTTTCCAAGTATTGTTGCCGGCTTATGCTTGTACCATTTATCTGTGCGTTCGAAATGCAGTTGTTTGCATAATTCCCAATGTACTTCCCTCCCCACTTGGTCATATCTGTTCTTGTATTCCTTTAGAGCCAGTTTGCTGTATTCACTTACTATATGGTTTATCGTTTCGTCTCTTTGTCCACAGAGTCTTCATTTTCTGTTTTCTTGGGTTTGTCGATCTTTTTTTTTCATGTAGTTGGTTCTTGAGTTATACTGTACTGCATTTATTAGGGTTTCAGTTTCTCGGTTTACGTATCCTTTTCGCATCCACGTCCAAGTGTTTTCGTTATTCTTATCTTTTGTCATTTTTATGAATCTTCTGTGGTTTCCGTTTCATCCTTTGTCTCTGTTATGTTGATTTTTTCAGTGTCTCTCGCTGCCATAATTATCCTTTCAGTGTTCTGCATTATATACTTTTCTAGTTCTTTTTTTTTGTGTGTGTGTGTATCATCCACGTAGTCTTCTATACAAACCAGGTCTTTCCCGTCATCTTTCCTTTTTACATAAAGTCAGTCAAAATCATCCTTTAGGTGTAGTGCATTGTGCATAGTCATGAGTTTCCTGTTGTTCTGATCGAGCTGTCTCAGTTTTTCTTTAGTCCACCCTATGAATGGGTCAAGAGTATCTTACTAGTGATACTGCCCATGTATATATACCTTTTATTAGGTTTTTGCTATATAATTTAGTTTCCATGAGTTTTATTGTTCTCCTGAGGTATTCCTTTCTAATTATCTCTTTCATTTCTGTTGCTTTCATGCAGTCTGCTTCCAGAACACCCAAATCTTGTTCCACTAGTGTTCTCATCTCCGTTTGGTTGAGTAGTTCCATGCCTTCTGACATCTCCAGTTTTCCCTTTCTTATAACTAGTAGTGCGTACTTTTCCATACCAAACTTCATTTGGATATTCCGACTGAAGATCCTTGAAGTGTTTATTAGTGTTTCTAGTTCATTTTCCGTCATTGCAAAAGGTTTCAGATTGTCCATGTACATTAGGTGGTTCATTTTTTCTCATGTATTAGATTACTTGTATCCAGCTTGGCATTTTCTCAGTATATTGTTCAGGGGCATCATGGCTATGATGAACAGCAATGGTGATAGTGAATATCCTAGGAAGATGCCTCTTTGTCTGTTAATTAATGTTATATGTTGTCCATCCGCTGTCAGGCTGTCAGTTCCAGTCCCCTCATGTTCTCATTGCATTTTCTATCATGATGATTCTGCTTGGTATTTTATACATTTGTAAGCATTCTATTATCCATGCTTGGGGGATCCTATCCTACGCTTTTTTTGTAGTCGATCCATGCCATGGCTAAATTCTTTCTTCTTCTTTTTATCTCTTTCAGGATCTTTTGATCTATGTATAGCAGACGCTGTGATCCTCTTATTCCTTTTTGGTATCCTTTCTGTTCCTCGAAAAGAAGTTCACGATTATTCATGGAATGGTAGGTTTGTTCCCTCGGTTGTGCTCTTAGTATTTTCTACAGGGGTAAGTGCGTGATAAGCCTAGAGTTGATGGTGGAGTGCTTTCTCTGTTGTCTTCTGTATCAGTGTGGTTCTATTATTATTATTATTATTATTATTATTATTATTATTATTATTATTATTATTATTATTTACTCACTAGGATTAGTCACAAAAACCATCATCAAAAATTGCTCTTTAAGAACTTGAAGAAGAAGAAGAAGAAGAAGAAGAAGAAGAAGAAGAAAGCGAGGAGGGTGAGGACTAGAAAATGAGATAAGAGAGAGTTTAACAAGTCTCCCCAGATTTCCATTACTCTCCACATCTTTCGATAACCTTTGCAAAAGAATTTGCGTTATCGCAACAGCCGCTTACCATTGATTTCTCGTTGGCGGCGACCATTGGTCTTCACTGAAATCTGGGTGACAATAAACCTTCCTAAGGTTCCAATCCTCTTTGCACTCAGCCAGCGGAGGTCTGGTTAGTGCTTTCTCTCCTCGGTATTTCCACCCTTCTTAACCTTCATTATTTGGTATGGTGCCTGTTTATGGTAACACTCACAAAAAAGGAGGCAGTATTTTTCAATTCTACAGTTTTAGTTTTTATTATTTATTGCGATATTTGTGTTTTGCATCTGTAACCATTTCTGCGTCCGGTTTGTGTGCAGTTTATGAGTGCTGTTGACTCCACATTCAAGGGTTTTCCTTAATATTTCTGCAGTTTGCATTATTGAGACTCGTTTTATCTTCTCTGCCTCCTTCTGATTCCAATCTCTCCCATCCTTTTTTCAAAGTTTTTCCTGTGTCATTCCTCGCACTCCTACTATCAGTGGTGTTATCTTTACTTTCTCTATTTTCCAGATCCCTTTGAGCTCTCTGGCCAGTACCGTGTATTTTTTCCGCGTTTTAGTCTCCTTGATCTTCACTGTGTTTGCTGGGACGGAAAATTTACAATCTGGCAGGACTTTTCTTTCTTGTTAACTATTATGACATCCGGTCTCCTTGCTTGGATGGGTTTATCCGTTTGTATATCCATGTCCAATAGGATCTTGTGATTTTCATTTTCCAGTACTGCTGCCGGTTTGTGTTTGTATCATTTGTCTGTGTGTTCAATATACAATTGTTTGCATGTTTGCCAATGTACTGCCTTTATCACTTGATTGTGTCTACTTTTATATTATTGTTGGGTTAGTTTGCTGCATTCACTTATTATGTGATTTATTGCTTCGTATCTTTGCCCGCAGATTCTGCATTTGCTGTTTTCTTGTGTCTTGTCGATCCTTGTTTTGATGTGATTGGTTCTAATTGCGTTATCTAGTGCAGCTGTTATTAATGAACCAGTTTTCTTGTTTAAGTTTCTTGTTTGTAGCCATTTCCAAGTGTTTTCGATGGTCTCTTTTTGTTTGTAATCCTCATGAATCATCCATGTAGCTGTTTCTCTCCTCATTTTTCTTTCCTCATCTTATTCGTCGTCTCTTTGTCAATTTTGTTTGTTGCTTCCGTGTCTCTTGCTGCAGTAATTATTCTTTCGGTGTTCTGCATTATGTATTTTGCTAATTCTTTTTATTATATACTCACAAAGAATTTTCAAACAGATTAACATCAAAGATTTCTCTTTGAGAACAACCTGTGGTGTTCCTTGGAGTCTGAGTGACAACGAGTCTCCCCAGATTTCCAGTACTTGCCACCTCTTTCGATAACGTTTGCAAATTATTTTGCATTATCGTAACAGCCGTTTAGCATTGATTTCATGCTGTTAGCGAAGTTTGATCGTCAATGAAAGTTGGGTGGCAATAAGCATATTCAAGATCCTAATCCTATTCATACTATTCAGTGTGACGCCATATTATTTTTATTATTATTATTATTATTTTTATTATTATTATTATTATTATTATTATTATTGGCTCACATGGAGCTTTCACACAAGTCAACAAACGATCTGTTTGGAAATCTGTGGTGTTCTCTGGGAGCTGAGTGACAACAAGTCTCCCCAGACGTCCAGCTCTCTCCACCTCCTTCGATAGCATTTGCAAATGAATTTTCATCATCGCAACAGCCGCTTACCATTGATTTCTCGATTGTAGTGGCCATTGGTTTATACTGGAATTTGAGTGGCAGTAAGCCTCCCCAAGGTCCCAGTTCTCTTTGCGCTTGTCCAGCCGAGGTCTGGTTGGCGCTCGCTCCTCGGTCTTTCAGTCCTTATTGACCTTTCTCGGTCCTTTGGTATCCCTTTTTTTTATTATTATTATTGTTATTATTATTATTATTATTATTATTATTATTATTATTATCATTATTATTATTATTTTTTGTATTATTATTATTATTATTATTTTTATTATTATTATTATTATTATTATTATTATTATTATCATTATTATTATTATTATTATTATTATTATTATTATTATCATTATTATTATTTTTATTATTACTATTATTATTATCATTATTATTTTTTTTTTTTTTTTTTATTATTATTATTATTATTATCATTATTATTATTATTATTATTTTTATTATTATTATTATTATTATTATCATTATTATTATTATTATCATTATTATTATTATTATTATTATTATTATTATCATTATTATCATTATCATTATTATTATTATTATTATTTTTATTATTATTATTATTATCATCATTATTATTATTATTATTTTTATTATTATTATTATTACTATTAATATTATTATTATTTGTATTATTATTATTATTATTTTCTATTATTATCATTATTATCATTATTATTATTATTATTATTATTATTATTATTTATTTATTTATTTATTTATTTATTTTTCGATATCATTTTTTTATTGAGGGCCCCTGTAACGCTTATTCGTTATATTGAACGTTACAGGGAATGAAGAACAGCGAAACTGCATATTTACAAGTTCTACACCCCCCCTCATGAATCCCCCCCATCGTTTCATCACAGTTTATTATTATTATTATTATTATTATTATTATCGTCATCATCATTATTATTACCATCATCATCATCATCATCATCATCATCATCATCATTATTATTTTTATTATTATAATTATTATTATTATTATTATTATTATTATCGTCATCATCATTATTATTACCATCATCATCATCATCATCATTATTATTATTCACTTTTCTCTCACTCCTCTCCTTATTCTCCTCCCGTCTCTTCTTCACCTTCCCTCACTCCTTCAGCTTCTTTTTCTTGTTTTTCCTGTTCCTGTCTTACTAATCTTCATTCTCATCTTTTTCTTCCTCTTTCACGCCTTTCTTTTGTTGAATAAGATGTCCTATTCGGACATGCATTCAGAAATACTGACAAGCTCTGACGGCAAGACAATTAACTTTTCGCCGTGACTCATACGAAGACGAGAGACGGAATGGGCACTGGGGCGGAGGCATTTTGGTCCCGCGTGAAATTACGTGACTCGAAACATGCAAAACGTGATGCCAACGCGATGCTGATTTTACCAGAATTCAATGAACATTTCTTGATAGCAGACAGTTATATGTTTTTATGGCGACTTCGCTGGCTTATGCGCTAAGATATCCGACACCAGTTGGCCACTGTTGGTTATGACCTGGATTCCGGGTTTCGATTCTTGCGATTGATGCGTTCGCCGCGTCTAGCTACAGTGATGCGTCATATAACGACGATACTGCTGTTTCTGCATGTCTTTCTCCCTTTAATCCCCTCTCGCTCTCTCTCTCTCTCTCTCTCTATATATATATATATATATATATATATATATATAGTAATTTAAATTTTATGATGGGAAATAGTTAAATTCAAATCTAGAATTTTTATTATATGTAAGACAAAGAATACATTTCAATATATCTCCTTAATCTATAAGTTTTCGATGTTTACCCATCTTCTCAGAGGAAAATATTAGCAAATATTAAAATATTATAAAAGGTTCATACCTAATTTGCTAAATGCAATAAACATAAAAAAAATCATAATTAAAAGTTTTTAAATCATATAGTAAGGAAAATTATACATTTTCCGAAATGAAAAGGATATTGAACTTCAAATCCAAATTGTATGGTAAATCCTATGAGTGAGAGTTTTTGGTAGCAATGACGTAAAAGGATCCAATGCGTATCTTGATTCTTCCACTGCACAAGGTAACAATCCAAAGTAGGCATAATTCCTTAGTTTAGCTGGGACTGTCTTTATAAAATACTAGACTACCCGTGACCCGTTGGGTCAGTATGTTATATTAGCTATGGAATTCATGTATGAGTGTGACACTTGTGACGTAAAGAAAAAAAGTTTTTTTTTAGACATAACAGAAACATTTCTATGAAAGTATATTAAAATGAAAAATCACGAACGGATCACTCAAACATGAAAAAAAAATCCTCCCTATTCGTGTAAAGTTACCTATTTTTCCGAATAATCGCTCAAAAATCGAAAATTAAACATGATTTTCCTACGAATCGAACGCCGACGAAAGTCATTTAGCCGCAAAAACGCACATGAACCTACCGATGAGAAACATAAGAATGGAAAACCCATATTAGAATCCTTCAACCAAGTTATAGAAACTTAAAATCTAAAAAAATAATAATAAATCAAATCTGAAGCAAAAAATAAAACCTAAACAAATAAAATAAAACTAATATTGAAACAGATTATTAAATGTGTCAACAAATTCACCGTTCTCACACAACTATTTTGTATCTAGAAATGTAAACAAAAAATAAAAAAAGAAGGAAGGAAGGAAGGAAGGAAGGAAAAGAGAGGATAGAGAGTAGTAGTAGTAGTAGTAGTAGTAGTAGTAGTAGTAGTAGTAGTAGTCTTGCCTTTATTACAATTGTTCTTATGTTTGTTAACGGGTTAAAGTTGTTTAGTTGTAAGAAAATAGCGACAGTATAGTTGTAACAAAGAATAGTTGCAAAACACCCGCACTCTTCCCATGTTAAATAATAATTTCGAAATAATAACGTAAATATTTCAGTGCGCAGGTCAAAATCTACAAAAGAAGCGATTTGTGTTTATCCGTAATATATAATAATTATTAGAGGATTAATTATATAATAATACATACGCAGTCTGCATAAATTATAATATAATATTTAAATGTATTCTACGATCGGGAAACGCCGGGCTGCCATCTAGTACATATATATGTATATATACTATATGGCAGCCCGGCGTTGCCTGATCGTAGAATACTGACTGAAGGAGCTCCATATATATATATATATATATATATATATATATATATATATATATATATATATATATATAAAATGCGTTAATGAATTCCAACGAAAGAAAGATGTATATTTAAATAAGGGAGTAGTCACCAACAATGTGTATTTTTTAACATTATTTTATTATTCCGTGTCTTGGTTTTTCATTGAGAATTATGTTTGGATCATTATGTTTGGATCATTATTGTTTTCAAGTCATTGAAATCGTTTACGCGCGTTTCAGACGGTCTGTGATGCGTCCTCGTCAGAAATTATTATTTATATATATATATATATATATATATATATATATATATATATATATATATATATATATATATATGGGGCTCCTTCAGTCTTTGACAGACTATGGATATCCACGAAGAGGTGCCTGTGCATGATTTTTTTTGTATATATATATGGCAATACAACTATATTATATATATATATATATATATATATATATATATATATATATATATATAATTATTTTTTTACTATGATAATTAAATACCTACAGACACTAGTGTTTCATCCTTTCGGGAATCTTCAGTGCAGCGTGTCATGATTAACACCAGTCGACA
>NC_136510.1:19367194-19374694 GCF_053919585.1 Euprymna scolopes | reverse complement strand
AAAAACGTAATGAAATTAATCAAAGGTTGTATAAAAGCATTCAAAATAAGAATCAAACAGGAAACAAACAGTCAGAAACTCGATTAATACTGAAAAAATAAGGGGGTATGATTATTTTTGAACATTGCAGATTTTATAAATAGCTGTATATTTCTTTTATTACAAGTATCCCGAGATTTTAAAATGACGAAAATTATCATAAGAGGTGTATTAAGAATATGTATCAATATGGACGTAAACAATAAATTCTTACAAAGTTACACCTAATAAACTCAATTTTCAAGGGGGGGGGTATGAATAATATCGGGCACAAGTGTGTATATATATATATATATATATATATATATATATATATATATATATATATATATATATATATGTATATATATATATATATATATATATATATATGTATGTATATATATATATCATAATTTACGTATTTAAAATTTATGATTTAAAAGGGTAATTTTAAAATATAGAATTTTTTATTGTTTGCAAACAAGGAATACAGTTTAATAAATAAATATAATAATTAAATAAATATGATTTATTTGCTCTATCTTGTACATTGAGCAATTTTATTTAGCTGTCATTCTCCTATATAAAATATTACAAACTAATTATATTTTGAAATACCCATAATCACTGGGTTTGTATATCAGTATATATATTGCATTTCATTATTATGAAGTATATATATATGTATATGTATATATATATATATATATATATATATATATATATATATATATATATACACACACATTCATAGGAACAGGTGATAGATAGATAGATAGATAGATAGATAGATAGATAGAACTTGTCTATTATAACCTTGTTCTAACCTGGCATTATGTATACTGACTCATCAACTTTCGTTCGACGTCCATTCTGAGTGTCACTTCTGACAGTTGGTGGCCTGTAGGATGAGAGGACATGTGTGCGTCACGTCAAGTTATGAAGAAATACACGGACGTCTTCGGATGACAGCCCCAAATCTTGGAGGCCCCGCAAAGTGCCCTAACACGATTCTTACATTAATAGGATGCAATTCTGGCATTGGACCACCCGCACCTTCATCGCCGCTAGTATCATCTTGGGATTTGAAAAGAAGTTTTATACTTGTCAGTCGGTCTCTCTCTTGTCATATATATATATATATATATATATATATATATATATATATATATATATATATAGCCAGTAGAGTTTAGTTTCCTAGAAGTACATCCAATGAAACAACATGTGTCTACCAAAGAGTGCTCAATTAGTGAACAGAGCAGGTATATTAAATTTATTTATTTATTGTTCTTGTTATTTGTTCTCGACGGTAATTCTTGGCCTGAAGACGTAATCCCCCAACGCGGGTGATTACAGAAACATGTATGCACATATGTAGCCATTAATGTTTGTATAAATAAGTTTTATATATATGTAAAATATATATATATATATATATATATATATATATATTATATTGACGACGAAACACGTTTCGGTGGATAATTATATTTTAAAAACAATACATACCGTTCCCCATGTGGGGGTACCAAATTGGTAAAAAGGGAAAATTATTTCCAACTCGCATTTAGGTAAAAATGCACTTTCATAAATAATTGAATTCATTCAAAAACGTATCGCAAAAACAAAAACAAATAACATATAAGCAAATCGCGATATACCAAAACCGTCGGCGCGAATGGACCAGCGGATAAAGAGGTTAGGCTCATTACTATGTGGTCCCGATTTCGAATCTCGCTAGATTCAGCCACTCTGATGAGTCGTAGACGACGAAACACGTGTCAGTGGATAATTATATTTTAAAAATAATATATAAGCTATACTTGTCTTCTTATATAATATATAAGAAGCACTTCGTATATATATATATATATATATATATATATATATATATACTAGCAAAGATACTCGCGCATCGCACGACACTTTTCTACACACTGAGGTATGCGATTTGTGGGCACCTTTCTAGTAAGTGGATGTTGTAAGAGGGAAGTAAATTTCAACTCGATGCTTAAATCTTATATAACACAAATACTGAATACTGAAAACATACCACAATAAGATCATATCAGTTTTTCATCATATCCTTTTGTAGAACTTTACATTGAAGAGCCTCGTGGTAAACTACATTTCTTCTTCTTTGATTTGGAGCCGGAATGTAGAGTTTTTTCTGAACTTCCTGTCCGGCTGATGGAGACGTAGAACATACCGTGACTAAAGCAGTCTGATGTCAGGTCTACGCCAATGGTTTTAAACATCTGACCTTGTCTTTTATTTATGCTCATTGCAAAACACACCTTCACAGGAAACATTTCTAGATAGTACAATTACAACAACACCCCAACATCCCCCGACCTCCGCCGACATCCCCCCCGCCCCAATATAAACAAAATGTTTTTTTGCGGGGGAGGGGTCAACGTGTGGTTGCTTATGTTAGGTTAAATTATCATAGAAAAGTGATCCCCCACTCTATTGAAACTAACATTTCTTCAACAAGTCCCAGGGTCCAGGAGTTCATACCATGCCAGCGATAAATTTGCGACAGGTTTGATTATCAGATTTGGTGTCAGAAGAAAAAAATCGGTTTGTGTCAAAAAACGAAAATAAATGTCTTTTTTTATCATAAAAATAATTATTTGCTCAATCATGAGAAAGTGAAAGGAGGCCTTGGGTCATTTTTTTTGGCTCGTTTGGCTCTTTTTTTTTTTTTTTTGTATTTTTAGTAAATATACGGGCGGCCATCTTGCTTGCTAAACTGTAGTGATTACGTTGGATACTAAATGTCTTCAAATATGAATAACTACTTGTTTGCGCAAGAAATAAATGCAATATTTGTTCTCAGCGTCCCCCAAAATTTATAAAAGTCGACAATTCAAAGGTGAATGCCGAGGTGTCGATAAACTAAAAAAAAAAAAAACGATTTATGGTAATAATTATACTATAGTGATGTATGTGATATCATATATGGCAAAAAAATATATTTTATTTTAAATCTATATAATTATAAAACTCAAATGACCTGTTAACGGATATTGTAACCCAACATCTGGTTTACGACTTCCGGTTGCGTATGCGTACATAAACATAAACCCATAACAGCGTAAACAAATAAACATAAATCGCTACTTTTGCAGAATTTGACCTGCGCACTAAAATATTAACGCTATTATTTAGAAATTATTATTTAACATGGGAAGGTTGGGGATGTTTTGCAACTAATCTGTATTACAGTATTATTTTGCAACTATTTTGTATTATTTCGGGTTATTTAATGTTTACATTAGGGGGCTGTTGAGCCCCCTAATGTAAACAGAATTTATGTGAAATATTAAACGATTCTGCTTTGATGGTTTAATGCTTAATGTCGGCACGTTACTTACGGAAAAACGGTTAATGTAACTACAGACGCACCTGTTAAATACTATACAAGTTCTATAATTGAATACCTACCTCAAAAAAAAAACGCTCATGTAAGCTTAGTGACGGCATTATTAGTGTCCTAACTTATAAAAAAAAATGAACGAATCTCTTAGTTAAAAAACAAAACAAAAAAAACACGCCGGTTTTCGGGGGTGCTGAAAACGAAAATCACAGTTAAATTTGCTTTATGATATGAAGAAATTATTAGGTGGCCAGAAAGTGGGTGCTCAGTTTACGTAAAATTTATATAGGACAGTGATCCCCCACTTTTTGAAAAAGTAATTTCTTCATATCATGCCCCAAATTTAAATGTGATATTCGTTTTAAGCACCACAGGAGAGACGTTGCAAGCCTTTGTTTTATCGTTACTTCCATGGCAGATGCTCGTCTGAGCTCCAATCCCTGGTCTCCCCTCGCCGATCTTTCACGAAAAACACCCGTCTAGCTGAAACCACTGTCAAAACTTTTTCCCACTCTTTATCTGTGTCAAAACTAAAACGTAGATTCCATGAACAAAACTTCTTTCTTAGAAGTGCACACTTGTGGAACTCTGTTCCGTTTGCCTGTTTCCAACCTGACTACAACTTGGATGTCTTCAAGTCCAACATAAACAAATTCCTGATGAACCGCCCCCTTTAGTAGACACTTTATCAAATCTCAACATTAACGTACTGTACACGCAATAACCCTTATCCCCGCATGGCTTCCGGGCCTGGATAAGTGGTGAACACCTTGTAAAAAAAAAATAAATAACACCGAAAACCTATAAAAGTCGTCATTTTAAAGTTTTTGGAGGAGTTGGAAAGAAACTTGACATTGACCAAAAAATATTTAACATTATTTATCTAAAAAATATAAGGTGCTAATGCAGAGAATGATCCGATATATATATATATATATATATATATATATATATATATATATATATATATATATATATATATATATATATAGTACTCATGCAGAGAGTGATCCGTGCTGAAATAATAACGTTATTATTTAAACAGCCATTTTTAACATGGGGAGGGGAGGGTGTTTTGTACATATTCTGTACACTAACCTTACAATTGAATAAAAAAAAAACATACCATAAAACTTTAATCAAACGTGAACATACGATTTAAAAAATAGAGCGGATCATTCTCTGCATTAGCACCATATATTTTTTAGATAAATAATGTTATATATATATATATATATATATATATATATATATATATATATATATATATATATATGTATATATGTATATATATATATATATATATATATATATATATATATATATATATATAGCAAAAACAAAACAATATATATATATATATAGCAAAAACAAAACAATATATATATATATAGCAAAAACAAAACAAAAAATATTATTATAAATAATTTTTCTTTACAGTTAATAAAATTTAAAATTTAAGTTAGGTTTTCTTTTCTTGTTATGCTTTCATCGGCGACGCTCGGCTTAATTTGCTCAGCGACGCTCGGTTTACTCCGGCTCTTGGCGCCATGTTCCGGAGAAACCCGGGTGGACTCTCTCTGCATGAGTACCAAAAGGTTACTTAAAAATTAAGAACAAGCGAAAAAAAAAATTACCTCCGAATTAAAAAATAAAAATAATAATTCAACTATTTATTCATGATGTTTGGTTTGGTTTGGTTGTTTCGTAGAGAACATTTTTTGTTATCATTTTTTACTTTACAGCACATAATCAAGTTTAGAAAGGGAAACGACAGAATACAATCGTGCTAAGATCACAGTGTGGTATCTGTTCTTATTCTACATTACCTTTACTATCCTCAGTCAGTGGAGGAGAAATCCTTCATGACTGAGACAATTTATATTTTTGTTTCTATCCCAAATGCCCCTTTTTGAGGAGTTGGATTTTCTCCACGTGAAAAACCGACTTTGTGTCTAACACTGCCCTCGTGGGGAGGCAAGTAAATGTGAACATAAACGTTTGGTTAATTTTAGATCTACAAAGAGAACGAATGGGGATCATATCAGCAATGTCGCACCAATCAGTAATCATCAATGCTGCAAATAAAAATGGCGTCTAATTTTTTCTACTTTGCCACACTCTGCCCGGCATTTCAAAAAAGAACAGCTTTTTTAGAAACAACACGAAAAATTGATAAAATCATTCGTGTAAAAAAGTAATTAAGTTCCTTTTATTGTTTTATATTCACATGACACCTGTATATTGTTACTCTGGGGGGGGGGGGATTCTCCCTTTGAGAGTCCATTATCCCCGATTTCCAAGTGAATGCACCACTGAAATAACAAATTATCCGCCGCGCAAGACAACAAAATAAGGATGTGATGAACCAGAGTCTAATATTTTATTTTATTCCAATTTTTAACCAGTTTTTTTTGTTTTTGTTTTTTTTATTTTTTTTGTTTTTTTGTTTTTTTAATTATTATTTTATTCGCACTTTCTATCAGCTTTTTTACTTTTATCGAAGAAAAATCGAAGAAAAATCGAAGAAAAATCATTTTTTTTTTCGTGCGTCATCGTATCTCAATAAAGTGCTACGTCCGTCCGTTACTACCAAGTTCATCATGCAAACGTTGAATGCGCGTATCTTCATTAGATACGTCCTTTTTTGTTTTGTATTGCTTGTTTTACATGGGAATCACCACTTATCAAGGTCCGAAAGCTACTTGAGGATAAAGGTTAATAGTTAGTGGTGGAAATGGCGTGTAAATAAATTATTTAGAGGAGCAGCTCAACAAGGATTTGTTAACATTAAACTTGAAGACGATCATATCGTAGTCAGCTGGAAAGCAGGCCAGCAGAAGAGTTCCACAGGAGGGCAGTTCTA
Organism: Euprymna scolopes; assembly: GCF_053919585.1. NCBI lineage: Eukaryota > Metazoa > Mollusca > Cephalopoda > Sepiida > Sepiolidae > Euprymna > Euprymna scolopes. Next base: position 19,368,422 of record NC_136510.1, on the reverse strand, counting down.
TGAAAAAAACTTGTTTCATGGAATTTGCGTTTAGATTTAGGCACATATAGAGAGTGGGGGGGGACTGTTGGTTATTTATAAAAAGTTCCTGTTATTCGGTCAGTCTGTCACGAGTATGTTTAAAATAGCATATTCACCAATAAATGTGTACATTAAACGGATGAATCTTATTTGAATTGCATTTAAGACTCTGTCGATAGTCGGTCTGTATATCTTAAGTTTGAAGCTGAAATCACTATCAATAATTCCCCCCACCACCACTTTTTATTTGTGGCTAAACCTAGATATAGATTCCGTTAACAAAACTTCTTTCTTAGAACTGCACGCCTGTGGAACCTTCTTTCGTTTGTCTGCTTTCCAGCTGACTACAATTTGGTCGTCTTCAAGTCCAACGTAAACAAATTCTTGATGAGCTAGCCTCTTAAATAATCCAATTTACCAAATTTCCACTACTAACGATTACTACAATATTTTCCCATTGACTACTGTACATTCATTAACCCTTATCCTCGAGTGGCCTCCGGGCATTTATAAGTGATGTCTCTTTCGTAAAAAAAAAAAAAAAAAAAAAAAAAAAAAAGAAGCAATTCGTGCTGCTATCGTTTGCCGGAGAGGGGTTACTTGGTGTGTCGTAGGGCGTTTCTTGAAACTGTTATTACGTCCTGGGAAAAACAACCAGTTCCCCAGGTTTTAGATACGATCAAACGATAGGCACATTCTCTCTCAACTACGTAGTTGGCACGATAAAAACGCTCGTTACTTCGATGGTTAAATAAAGTTGATTAGGGTTGATTTGAGGTAGATTTCATCTGCTGGTGGGTCTCTTCTTGACGCCATAACGGGCAGGTTTTTATCGTCGTTGTTGAAAGAAACCGTTTGACTGAAATTGAAGGCTTGTACAAAATAAGCGACAAAGACATCTTTTTTTTATAAAAATAAAATTATTTTTATTTCAACATTTAATATTTAAAAGGACCATATTGATTGTACCTATTTACAATGCCTCCCCACGGGACAGAGTTAGACACCAGGATCGTTTTTTAACGTGGAGAAAAGATACAAAAATAAAAAATTGTCTCAGTCATGAAGGACTGCTCCTCCACCGAAAGAGAACAAGAAATGGAAGTGCAGCATCTGAAGAACAGATTGGATTTATTTGCTTCCCCACTGAGCAAATTAGGCACAAGGCCGTTTTTTAATGTGGAGATAGGGAGAGGGGAGAGGGAAA
>NC_136510.1:19349694-19362194 GCF_053919585.1 Euprymna scolopes | reverse complement strand
TCCTTGCAAGATTTGCGTGGCAATGTCAGACCATTTGGGAATGCAGTAATATTGCTTGCAGAAGATTTCAGACAAATGTTACCTGTTATTCTTCAATCAACAGATGAAATAAATGCTTGCCTCAAATACTCTACTTTTTTGTTCCATGTGAAGGCATTAAACTTAACTCAAAATATGCATGTCCAGTTGCAGACTGTTCGATCCGCACAAAAATTTTTGCATAACTTGTGGGAAATTGGGTACGAAAAAGTGCCAGCTGATCAGAGTTAAGGGCAAAATTCTTTGACTTTTAACTTCTGTAATTTCTGTAATTTTATTTCATCAAAAGAATAGTTAGTTTAAAAGGTTTTGCAGATATTCAAATTATAAAAATTCCACTTGACTGAGTGAATGAGCTATTCTTGCAGGTCAATACAAAGACGCCCATGAACTTAACGCTATTATTCAATGTCAAATTCCAAGTGAGTTAGTCAAATACAAATCCATCGACACTGTTGTGAAAGCAGATAAAGTGGTTAATTATCCAACAGCTATATTTGCCAGGGATGCCACCGCATGTATTGCAACTGAAATTTCGTGTACTAATTATCATGTTGTGAAATATAAACCAATCCAAGCTTTGTTTTTTCACATGGACAATTTATGTTACGTATTCAAGAGTTACCAAACCAGAAATTCTCTATATCAGCTAAGAAAATGGAACAACAAAAACTGTGTACCCATGCAAAATGGAAAATTAAACCTATAAGAAACATGCTTTTTCTCATTTTGGAACTTTTTCCATTGCGCCAACTTGAGCCACAGCAACGCGTGGCAGGGTACAGCTAGTATTTTATAAAGACAATCCCAGCTAAATGAAAATTGCTCAATATACCAGATAGAGCAAATATATCATAATTTAGTAATTTTAATTTTATGATGTGAAATGGTTAAATTTCAAATCTAGAATTTTTATTATATGCAAGACAAAGAATACATTTCAATTAGTATATATCCTTAACCTATAGGTTTCCGAAAACATATATATATTATATTATTTATTATATATAATCTCTCACATTCTGAAAATCCTATCATAAGTTACTCGCTTGGTAAGCATTGCTGGATGGCATCGTCCTTTCGAGTTAAAACTCCTACTTGTGAGACATCGGCTTGGGGTTATTAGCTGGTTGGATGACTGTATCCCTTGTCGAGACGAAGTAGGTTCATTTCACAGTCGCATTCGGCGCGGTTTGCTTGTGTTGGTTAATAGAAATTCTTGTGTGCGGGGCGTTTGCTCAGTTGGTAGAGTGTTTGCCTTGAATGCAGGAGGCTTGGTTTCGAATCCTGAATTCGGATGTGTCTAACTGATGAGTCTCAAATGAGGGCGAAACTCGAGTTGTGGACTTCCGGTTCATTGACTGTCATGACTCTTGTGGGCTGTGACGTTGTTTGGCTGTGGAATTTATTATATATATATATATATATATATATATATATATATATATATATATATATATATATGACGGCCCACAAAATAATATATATATACAAATGGCGGCCCACAAAATAATGCAATCATTTGATCTGATCTGCCGGCACCGCTCTGTGACATTTCATCTCGGGTGAGATATAGCTTCAAAAAGGGGAGATAGACATCCACACACACATATACTGAGTTTCATATATGAGATTAAATTGTAATTAATATATTCTAGTGATTTAAAAGGTAAAATAAATATATGACGAGTGTCATCAGCTCGAATCGAAACCAAACCATTCAGCACTCCAGTCTTAGTCGTTACCATTCAAATTATCGTCAAACGAATAAGAAATAGTTTTAAAAAAATTAAATCAAATCAACGACTGGACGTATATTTGCACATGCGTATAAGAGCATTTTAAGTCGGCTTACGCCTGCCAAGTCCAAATTTTTCTCCATTTGGAAATTTACCAAGTATTTTTACTCGCCAAAACCCAAAAAACAACGGTTTAAGATAAATGAAATGATTTGATCCGCGGAGTGCCGACACGCGCCATTACATCTTGTTAGAGATGCACTTGGAAAAATGTAGACAGACAGACAGACATAGTGAATTTTATGAATTAGATTGGTTTGTAGTAAGTTATGAAAACATATAAGATTATTAAGTTACACAGACCTTTTTGCGTTTCATCGTAAGAATTCATCAGGCTGTAACGTTGTATACATTTTTAAAAGTGTCGTTACATTTTACAAGGAAATAGAAGAAATGAAAAAACTCGATTCGCTTTCTTTTTTAAGAAAAGCCTTTATATCTGGTATTTCTAACAACGCATATGTTCTAAATATTTGAACAGTTCATTTCTCCTTCTCCGGTTGCGTGTGACTTTTCGTCTTGGCTGTGACGTCACACGTGCTTTTCTCCAGAACACCACTGCTTATTTGGCCAGACGCCCTTCTATCTCTTCTGTGACGTCACTATGCGCATCTGGCTTGGTCATTTGCATATCTTTATCCGGCTGCTGCTCTTCCCAGCATCAACGGCTTTGTTACAAAGCTAAAAATGTATTCATGTCTTGGGTGCTTTTTATATACACATGGTGTTATGTTTAGCTAACCAATCAGATGAACGATTAGTTCCGCCCATGGATTAATGTTTACATTATCCAATGGCAGCGCTTTTAGCAAACAAAGCTTCTTCTTTGCGCTGTATAAAAACGAATGGGTCTTCTTCGTTATTGTAACGAAATCCAAAAATCGAAATATTTAATTTCAATTAAAACCAGTGGTATTTACTTAATCATCGTGTGGAAATTCGTATCAAATCCAAAAATTACTAAAAACGATTAGGTAGAAAATTATTAATGAAAATGGATTTTTAAATATAATGGTGTATGATGCCGCACAGTCGGGAGATTCTATTCATAAACGAATGATCGGTTAAAACCAGAAATCCTCGTCACTCGACGTAATAAATGGCTGCTTTCCACAGAAAAAAATTAATTTGAGGACAGGTTTCTTCTGTGGAAAGCAACCATTTATTAAGTCGACTTACGAGGACTTCTGGTTTTAACCGACCATTCGTTCGAAACATTAGCATGTCCATTGCCGTGACCATCTAAATTTGTTTATATTAATAAAAATACGTCTTGCTCTTCTTCTTATTGAGCACTCTTAATAACCTCGTTCAATCTATTAGTTATCATTCTTGAATACCTTTAACCGGGCATAATATATATGTGTGTGTGTGTGTGTGTGTGTGTGTGTGTGTGTGTGTGTGTGTGTGTGTGTGTGTTATAGTCTTGTTTTCTTTAATAAAGTCAGTCTAAGTATTTCTATTAAAGGCTCTAATCGGCGAGTATGAGGACCTCATAAGTTTCAAATGACATCTTCATCACTAGACGCGCAGATTCGATGAATTCATCGTCATCAAATTTTCGTTCTTCCTTTTTCCCCACTCCCTTCCATCGCGTCGTACCTGCAGGTGCATATTCTGAATTCTTTAGTGAGAAATCTTCATAATGAGACTGTCAACCCAACAAACGAGTCAAAGTTATTGGACAACTATGATGTCTCAGAGCAGATGACAGAAAGAACGTCAGACTCAGCATTGGAGATTTCTGTCAGTTCGAACCAATTCCCAATATAAAATCTAATTCTTATTGATCTTTACGCCACAACGCAATAAAATGTCGCTAATCATTTTCTGTTCATGTATTTTTTTTCATCCGATTTGATGGGTAATGAAGAATATAAAGCGGTTACTATTTTTCAAATAGAGAAAGTAGACCTGACCACTGGGCCAAGATCACAGTGTAGTATCTGTCTAGATTAGTTTCTTAGCTAGCCGGGTGAACGCCCCCCCCCTCCACACTCGATAGAAAAATTCCAAGTTGCCTACAACCCAACTCTTCTTTTCACCCCCGACCACGTCAATATTTGATCTCATCGTAGAGCAATATCATCATATTCCTTGGCATTTTTTACTAGGACCATCTTGGAGAAAAAGAAATACAAACTAACCTCCATCCCTTACCCACAAAAATTTTCTTTTCTCCATTCACCCCTATCTAGAGGGCATCCCCACCTAGAGACTGACCCGCACAAGCGAGGTTCCTTTTACAAACCTAGTGGAACGGGCAGTTTATCAACTAGACGGGGTTGGGAGGGTCCTACTAATCACCTTTTGTTTTTTCTTCCCCCGCCCTCGACACAAATGAATTATTGTACAATTTTATTGTTATCTTTTTTGTTTTTACACGTCAATAAAAAATGTTTTAAAAACTGGGGGTTAAGTAGGACGTCCCCCAATATGAAAGGGTGAATGCGGTATTATGGTGAAAGAAGATACTAGCTGGGAGAAACTTTTGACTTTGTTTAGTTCTGGAGTGACAAGGATGACCAACGACCCCCACAATCCCCCCTTTTGAGTTGGCCATGTGCCTAAGTTTTTTGTTCATCGTTAATTTTGACTGTATTTTTTAACCTGAATAAAAGATTTAATATCTCAAAGTGTAGTATCTGTTCTGATGCTACACTTTGCCTTTTCTGACCTCGATCAGTGGAAGAGAAATTCTTCTAGATTGAGTCAATTCTTATTTTTGTTCCTTTCCAGAGTGTCCCTTTTTGGGGAGTTGGATTTTGCCCACATTAAAAACTGACTTTGTGGCTAACTCTGCCCTCATGGGGAGGCAAGTTATCAGGAACATCAAATACACCCTTCAACTTCCCCACCAATTTTTTTCTTTGATCCTGTCTAGAATTCGGACCCATTTAGAGATTGACCTGCTTGTTTTCGGCCCCCATCAAACTGGAAAATAGTGGGTGGTCCACCATCTTGGGGGGGTCTTATTAACATTTTTTGTTTAACTTTTGGACTTTTTACTCATTCTACGCCAATGAAATATAAATAAAACAACATTTTACAGAATGAATATATATATACATACATACATACATACACACATATATATATATATATATATATATATATATATATATATATATATATATATATATATATATATATATACTAGCAAAAGTACCCGTCGTTGACTGGGTTCAAAAACAGCCTACAGAAAATGGACTCTGATTTATGAAAGTATGATAGGTTATGAAAAGGAAGGGTTGTAAAGAGATAGCTTCGAATTTGGGGGGAATCAAAACCAAAGCAAAATATGATGAAAGTAAAAATAAAATAGATAAACCCCATAATTTATTATACCATACCTGTTCACACTGAAACACTTATCACAATATTTTGTGAATCTATATTAAAAAACCTTGTTAAACTTTGTGACATATTTCCATTCTATGGAGATCAGGTGCATAATTATCAAAGTATATTTACGCAGTCGAGAAATTCTTAAAGCGATATTGGGAACTATTGATTTTAATATTGATTTAGGGTGGTTTGATTGATTGTGGACATATAGTAGTGATTGGTTAGGTTTATGATAGGGTTCAAAGGTAGAATTCTCAAGATTTAAGGTTATGTCTAAGAAATTAACAATTTTTTTATTAGGGTCGATTTTTATGCTAAGTCCATAATATTTAAATAATTTATGTAGAGCTTTAATTGCTTTTTCATAATTTTTATTAGTAGAGTTAGTTACGAAAAGTGCATCATCTCTATATAGTCCTCCTTCAAGTTTGAATTGTTTATGGAGTATACAATGTATTTCATTTAAAAGGAAAAGGCCAACTAGATCAGTGACCTGAGTCGAATCCGTCGATCCCATTAAAATGTTGAAGTGGTTAGGGGTATTTTTCCTGGTCCAATATTTATTATCAAATGTTATTAAAGACTCTCTAGGTATAAGTATTAGTTTAATTTCGTCTTGAGTTATATTAGTTAATTTTCGTGCCATTAATAGAGATTTATTAAGTAGGATAGGTGATATAGATTGGTAATATGATTCAATGTCAAAAGAAAGAAATTTAACGTTATTTTTATTTTGAATGTTAGAAAACCAGTCGATTACTTGATTGGAAGATTGCCATAGTGGGTATTTTATTATGGATTTAATTTTGGGGATAATTCTATCTAATATGTTTTTACTAACCAGTCCTATATCTGATTTCGAGGGGCAAATGAGTCTAATAGTAGAGTTAATATTAAAGCTGTGCTTGTGGTCTTTTAAAGTAAATCTCGGGGTATCTGGTACCGTTATTTCTGTGTATTTATCTATTTTAAGTTTAGTTAAAATGTTTTTTGCATCATTATTTATTTTATTTAGTGCTGATTTATTTGTTGTTTTATAATTTTTATTAAGTTCCTTATATATTAGATTTTTATATTGTATATAGTCCATTGTGTAGAAATTTCCAGTTTTATCTGCCGGTACTATGAGTTTATTTTGGTGGCTTTTAGAAATAGATTTTGAAAATTTATTTTTTTTTTTAAGTGTTGGAGTGATATATTTTTTATTTTTCTTAAATTTAATATTTTTAATCAGGTTGATTAAGTCATTTTCAAAATTTTCAGTGTCTTTGTTTCTTTTAGGGTTTTTGTATGTTTTTAGTCTGTAGTATTTCGCTGCTTTTCTTTGTTCATTGTCGTCTGAGGATGGTTTCTTTTATTTCTCCAGGTTGGTGGTGTATTGGTTCTGTGGTTTCATTTTGGTGATTATCAAAATGGTAGGCTTTCCATCTCAAGTTCCTTATAAATATATTTATACTTGCAATTAAGCTGGTTATAAAGGTGTCTTTAGGGGGTATAGGGATGCATTTGGTTGATAATTGCAAGTTCTTCTTATGAAACATATCTACAATTACGTATATAAACTCGACCTGTTATAGGGAGCTAATAATTTAAAGGAGATTAGAACAATAGTCTAAAGAGCTGAGTGTATTTTAATGTAACAGTGAAATTATTAGTTTAATTAAAATACAGGAAATAGAAAGTGCTCGTTGTAATTAAGATATATAATAAGCTCGATAGTTAAATGTCCTAGAGCTAATTCAATATTAAGTAATGTGATTGATAATTTAAAATTTAAAAATCAAATTATAATTAAATTAAAAATCCGTTTCATAAGAAGGAACAACAACAAAATCAATTATCTGTACGATCGTTTCGGAAAACAATGCTTTTTATTGTGGTATTTTCACTGTTACATTAAAATACACTCAGCTCTTTAGACTACTGTTCTAATCTCCTTTAAATTATTAGCTTCGTATAAATTTTTAAAATATTAGATAAGAACTTCAAAGCCCCCTCCCATAGATATAATAAAATTTTCAATAAGAACACAATTAAAGTCTCTTACTCTACTATGCCTAACCTTCATCAGAAAATAATTAGCTCTAATAATTATAAAATTAATAAACTACAAAATACAACTATACAAAATACATCGGACTGTAACTGTAGAAGAAAAAATAAATGTCCCCTACAAGGGGGGTGGGGTTCCTATTGTGTGAGAAGGTTAACCGGTGTCTACAATTAAATTATGTTCTTTTAATAAAAGTTTACTTATTAATGGCGCTATATTATAGAAATCCCCACGTTGTTTAATTCTGCTTGAATTTGCGATAAGTGCTTTTTCAAGAAGTCTTCGGCGCAGTTTATTTGAAATAAATTTAACTATTTTTGCTTGTTTAAAGTCAAAGGTGTGATTATGTTGCAATGAATGAGAAAATAATGCACTTAGAGAATTGCTCTTTTTTATATCTCTTTTGTGTTCAATGAGCCTTTTTTCGAACTTACGCTGGGTTTCACCAACGTATTTACGATGACAGTTTTGGCAAGGAATAGTGTATATGCCTATATACACTACACAGAATATGAATATATATATATATATATATATATATATATATATATATATATATTCTATTATTTTTTTTATAAATAAACAGTGAATTGCAAAGAATGTTTTGAAATCAATTAGAAAAATGGATGTATTTTTATGTAAGTCACTCCAGACAAGACATTAAGCCACTTGATATAAGGAGCTATAAAAAACAAAAGGTGGTTATCTCAAAAACATCATATTGATCTTATTCTTGACAAGACCAAAACTATTGGTTAGCGGAAAACAGCCAGCAAGTATTTCTTGGAAAGAAGCTTCTCGAACAGGAAGCTGTATTATAACAAGATGTCTGAACAATAATCTCCTGTCCTTGAAAGTCTAAAAGTTGTATTCTGCTGACCCCGTCCATAATGAGGGTACCAAAGTCGAAGACCTGAATAAGTCAGATGCAATAAAAAGTAAATAAATTAAAATTTCAAATCACGAATTCTATTTCTTTCTTATTTCGCTTTTATCAATAAACAATGTGTTGCAAAAAAAAAGGTCTGAAATTATTTAGAACGGTTAATGGACGGTCTTTTTTTTTTTATTAAAAATCACTACAGGCAAGGCATGAAGATGTAAGGAACAGAAAAATTAAAAGTGGTCACCACAAAGACAGGATATTGATCTTAGCCTTGAAAAGACCGAAACCATAGGTTGGAAGCGAACAGTTAGCTGTATTATAACAATATCAAATCAGGAAGCTGTATTATAACAATATCAAAACAGGAAGTTATATTATAACAATATCAAAACAGGAAGTTGTATTATAACAATATCAAAACAGGAAGTTGTATTATAACAATATCAAAACAGGAAGTTGTATTATAACAATATCAAAACAGGAAGTTGTATTATAACAATATCACCGTTGTAAGTCTGAATTTTTTCTGCTACCTTCATCCATAATGGGTGCATCAAAATTGAATAAGTCGAATTCAATAAAAATTAAAGAAAATAAAATTTAAACAATAAATTTTACAACCTTAAATTTCCCGCTTTTCTAACGACCATTCCATCCATGCTCCTGACGACATCTAAACATATTTCGTTCCAAGACGAGTGTGTAAATGCTAACAATCAAGCAAGAATTTTGAGAAATACTAAAATAACCTCTTTCGCTACAAAAATAAAAAAAGACCGCAAAAATGTAACAACCAAAAGCTAAAGTGACGGCGACATTTTCTTTTTAAAATGGCGTTAGACTTTTCCAATTTGATTTATGTGTTTGAATTGAATGTCCAGTGACCGGAAGTCAAGAAGTGCAGACGATATTTGAAACGAACAAAAAGTTGTGAACTGAAAAAAATAAGAAAACCAATAAATAAATATCGTGTTTTATTTTTATTTTGTTTTTGTTTTGTTTTTTGTTTTTTTGTTTTTTTTGTTTTAGTTTTTTGTTTTTTGTTTTTTTGTTTTTTGTTTTTCTGTTTTTTGTTTTGTTCTTGTTTTTCTGTTTTGGTTTTATTTTGTTTTTTGTTTTATTTTTGTTTTCGTTTTTTGTTTTATTTTTTTATATCTTTTTTAAAAATCGCCATGTTTTTAAATATTTTTTATTAGAAATCTCGATTTTACAGAGCAGATTTTAAGATTAGGCCCACGAAAACCTGTCAGTTTCAGCTATTAATATTTCAATTTTCTTGCAGAAAAAAAGCATCTAGGCTGGTATATCTACCACTAGACTCTCACTATTAGACAGAGTCAAAAACAGAGTCTCAAATCTAAGAAGTCTTGCAGTCACCCAAGCTCGAACCTCTGTCCCATCGCCGCAATGTCATATTCCTGTGCATATTTTACAAGTAATTTATGAAATGTTCCTCCCTCGACGTACATACCCCCGACTAATCTGACAAGCTTCAAAATCCCACCCCTTCACTATTCATGCCGGTAGATGTCGGAAAGCCTCCTACTCTAATAATTTCTTACCTCAAACTACTAGACTTTTGGAACTCCCTGCCGGTTTCCTGCTTCCTTTACTGTACTAAATTGCAGAATTTTAAATTTACGAGGAGCGTTTCAAAAGTAACGCCTCCTACTATTTATTCCGCCAGAATGGATCAGAGTGATTGCAAAATGCATTGTTATGTTGATTAAACTTATGCATTAATGGCCTGAAAGTTTAATTTTCTGTTGTAGATATTAATGGGATGAAATTCTAAAATATCAGCCCCTGTTATGGACGCGCATCAGAAGCAGAGAATTCCTGGCGAAAGTGCATTGAGAATGGTGGTGACTATGTAGAAAAATATAAACGTTCTAAAGCACAAAAAGTTGCTCGTTTTGCTGGTACTACTCTCGTCTTTGTAGCTCTTTAACTTTTGAGTTTAAAAGAGAAAAATGGGAGGCTTTACTTTTGGAACGACCAATATAATGTGAACAGACATATCTAGCAGAGAACATGAGTTGGAACAGATACATTGAAGGCATTGGTAAGGCTGCTGCAAAGAAGGTGGACTTTCTCTGCCGTGCTAGAAAGTGGCTTACACTTAAGAGTATCTTGTACAAGGCAATCATTCGTCCATGTACGGAGTATTGTTACCACATTTGGGCTGGTGCATCTGCAACTAGTCTCTTCCTTTTAGACAGGGTTCAAAAGAGAGTCGTCAACCTAATAGGTCCTACATTATCAGTTAAGCTTCAGCGGCTGTCCTATCGACGAAATGTTATATCCCTCTGTTTGTTTTACAAGTATTTTAATGGTGGATGCTCCGACGAACTACAAGCCCTTGTGCAACCTCGACGGAAATACACCCGACTAACCTGACAAGCAGCAAAATCTCACCTCTACACACTAGAAATCCCTAGACGCAAGAAAACCTTCTACTCTAATAGTTTTTTTGTTTTTTTATCTAGGACTGCTAGACTTTAGAATTGCCTACTGGATTCTCTGCTTTTCTGGCTGTACTGACATGCAGAATTTCAAGTTTAATGTAAACGGACATCTTGCTACTCAACTCCCTACTTACTACTTAGTAGCCCCTATATCAAAGTGGCACTGTGCCTTGCTTGGGGTGAAGATGCAATAAAAACATACATTATACAGTGAAAGAATCGCATATAATAATGATGGAGAAGAAAAACTTTTCCAGTGAAATAAAACATACAGTCAGGAAGGAAAGGAACATTATACAATGAAATACTTGCATTATATAATGATGAAATAAGAAACATTAAAACGTGAAATAAACGCATTACATAGTAAGGAAGAATAAACAGTATCTCTACTATTATATTAAAGGAACTTGGTGTGTTTGTGTGTGTGTGTGTGTGAAAGAGAAAGATTTCCCTATGGATTCGAAAACGGCTGGGGCGATGTTTTTAAATGTACTTCATGTACCTGGCAGTGTTCTTAGATAGTTTTTGTATCAGAATGTCTTTGATAAGTATCGATAATCGATAATCGAAATAATCCGATGAAATAAGGAAAAGGCAATTTTAACTAAAGTTAACATCTTACACAGTCTAACATCAAAGGTGCATTCGAGAAGTTTTATTACTACACAAGCTCAAAGGTCTGACATATAAAATCAACAGTAGGTTCTTTGATATGGCAAGGGCGCGTACGAAATGAATGCTTCAATTTAAAGCACAATTGAAGAATCGCACTTGATTTTTTTAATTTTAAGCTAAAATTCAAGCCATTATCACTGCCCAACCAGTAAGGCCAGGCATATAAAATAAACAGTGGATTCTTTGATATGACAGAGACGCGTTCGAAATAAATGTTTCTGTTTAGAGCACAACTGAACCATGATATTTGACTTTCTCAATGCAAGTCATTATATATAAAAATAAATTTATAAAATCAACAATAGGTTCTCTACGGTGCAATGTAAACTACAATGTATTATGAACTAAGTCACTGCATGGAGACATGTGAAGCTTCTTCAGGGTGCACCGCGATGTGTCCCCAACAAGGGCATGCAATCAATCGATTTGATTGAAAAATATGCGATTTCACCTATTTCGATGACAATAAAGATATAGGATTGTGAAAGATTAGTCCCGGGTAACATCAGGTATCCATGCTAGTACATTGATAAAGAAAAAATTATAAAATGAAATAATCGCATTATACAATGAGAAATAAGAAACATTATGCAATAAAAGAATTATATTATTCCGTGAGAAGAGAGAAACATTATACAACGAAATAAACACATAATACAACAGGCTAGGAAAAACATTATACAATGAAATAAACACATAATACAACAGGCTAGGAAAAACATTATACAACGAAATAAACACATAATACAACAGGCTAGGAAAAACATTATACAATGAAATAACCAAACTATATGAGGAATACATCTACTAAACAATAACAATATTATAGACCGCGAAAACATAAAAATACAATGTAAGAATCACGTTGTACAATTAAAGGTGAACTAAAAAAATCGCATTATACAATGGGGAAAGAGAAACATTATTTAATGAGCATTATTTTTGTGCGAAAATAGCTCCAGAGAAGGCATGAAGCCACTTGATGTAATAATCTTTAAAAAATACTACTTCAAGGTCAAAAAATTGCGAAATCTACGTGTTAGATGGAATAGATTTCTGACCCCGAAAACAGCAATTATTCCCGCTTTGTCAGAAACATCACTCACGGAGCATGAGAACTAAAGGACAAAATAAAATGAAGGCAAGAGTCACACGGTTGCCGAAAGTAAACCATATATGCACTTTCTACTCTCCTTTAATTATAATGTAGTAAGTTACATATAAGTTAG
>NC_136510.1:19337194-19344694 GCF_053919585.1 Euprymna scolopes | reverse complement strand
AGTATCGATGCAACCTTGCTGATAAACACTGGTCCGCTGGAGTTGTTACATTCGATCAGCCACTCTACTGGAAAACGTCAGAAATCAAACATGAGGTGCTTGAAGACAGTTCGGTTCGAGATGTTGTTCTGATGCTTGAGAGCTTGCGCTTATTGTTGAATCTTATGAATGTCATAGGAACGCTGTTGGATGGGAGTCGAATCAAAGAAATCTTGGGAACAGTTTACGGTGAAAATGCTGTGAAACGCATCATAAGTGTTCAGCGTGCAGTTCGTGGACATCTCCTCCTTGATCAGTTACAAGTTACATACAAAGTACTTTGCAATCATCCCGGTTTTGCAGACTTTTTTTTTGTTTTTTTTTACAAGGAAGTCACCACTTATAAAGGCCCGGGGACCACTCGGGGATAAGGGTTATTGTGTGTACAATAATAAATGGGATAATATCATAGTAATCGCTAGTAATGGAGATCTGATGAAGTGTCTTACTTCAGGAGCGGTTCAACAGGAACTTGTTTATGTTGGACTTGAAGACATTCAAGTTGTAGTCAGGTGGAAAACAGTTCAAGTTGCAAGAACTTAAGCAGGTGTATGCTCGGACATTCACAGTTGAATTGAATTTGATCATCACTTCTACCTACCTTAGTGAAATTGTCTTTTTCTTGTCCGCCAAACGAAATGAATTATCCGTTCACTCTCGCACCAATAAACTATAGATGAATTACCAACATATGCTAGAAATTGCAAGGGAGCTTATCAAGGCCGATCTTACAGGATTCTGGCTAATGCACCATTATGATGTAGCCGAATGTTTGGCTATTTTTGCAACTACTGGGCATGGGGGGACTATGTGAAGCCCGTCTTTACCTTCATTCAATGGCCAATATTTTCAAACATACACGCTTACATGCATCTACTGTTTTATTTATATAGATTAGTCACAATTATTTATGTTTTTAAATTGAAATTAATAATTATTACTCTTACATACTAATTTTATATAAATTTTACAATTTTTATATTTTTATATACACTTGTGCCCGATATTATTCATACCCCCCTTGAAAATTGAGTTTATTAGGTGTAACTTTTGTAAGAATTTATTGTTTACGTCCATATTGATACATATTCTTAATAAACCTCTTCTGATCATTTTCGTCATTTTAAAATCTCGGGATACTTGTAATAAAAGAGATATACAGCTATTTATAAAATCTGCAATGTTCAAAAATAATCATACCCCCTTATTTTTTCAGTATTAATCGAGTTTCTGACTGTTTGTTTTCTGTTTGATTCTTATTTTGAATGCTTTTATACAACCTTTGATTAATTTCATTTCGTTTTTTGCATTTTTCAGAAATTAAAATAATATCAACTGAAAACCAATAAACGAATAAAAATTATTAGAATGGGGAAGAAAAAAGAGCTTAGTAATGATCTTAGGACTAAAATTGTGAATTCACATAAGGATGGTTTAGGTTACAAGTCAATTTCCAAGAAATTTGAGGTCCCTACAGCAACAGTACAGAGCATCATCAAAAATTTCCAGAGCCACCACACAACAAACAACTTGATTGGTAGAGGAAGGAAAAGGAAACTGTCTGCTAGAGCCACCAGGAATATTGTAAGAAGTGTTAATGCAAATCCAACCACCACTAATAAGGACATTTTAGAAAATCTGGAGTCTTCTGGCATAAAAATATCAAGGCAAACATTGCAAAGGACTCTGCATGAAAATGGTCTGAAAGGAAGAAGACCAAGAAGGACTCCATTACACACCGGAAAACACCTTGCAGCACGTCTAAAGTTTGCTAGGACCCATGTGAATTCTCCAGAGTCCGTTTTCTCAAGTATTTTGTGGACTGACGAAACAAAAATTGAATTGTTTGGCCATATGGATGCTTCTTACGTTTGAAGGAAGAAAAGAGAAGCTTACAACCCAAAGAACACCATACCCACGGTGAAACATGGTGGTGGTAGCCTAATGTTTTGGGGCTCCTTTTCGGCTAGTGGTCCAGGTAGTTTGGTCAAGATAGATGGAACCATGAAGAAGGAGCAATATTTGGAGATACTCCAGAAAAACATTAGACAGGATGCGGAGAAGCTCCATTTAGGACCAAACTGGGTCCTTCAACAGGATAATGATCCAAAACATACTGCCAAAATAGTCAAGAAATGGTTTGAGGATAATCAAATTAATGTTTTGAAATGGCCTAGCCAGAGTCCCGACCTGAACCCTATCGAAAACCTCTGGCACATATTGAAAACTAAGGTTAAAAAGCAGAAACCTAGAAATTTGAGGGATTTGGAGAACTACTGCATTGAAGAATGGTCAAAAATCAGTGTTGATGCTTGTAAAAACCTTGTTGATAAATATCCCAAACGGTTACAGGCAGTTATTAAGAATAAAGGGCATGCTATTGACTATTAGTAAGAGAGGTATGAATAATTTTGAACTAGTGCCATTATTGTTTTTCTTTGTATAATGTTTCAAACTTGCATAATTTATTTATTTGTTGAGTTTAAATTAAATGCTTATGCTTGATTTATTGTTTGAAATCCCTTTAATATTGTCTACCTTCTAGTTTGAGCAATATTCTTATAGAAATCTCAAAGATCCGAGGGGTATGAATAATATCGGGCACAAGTGTATATGTCATTTAATACTGGGATGAATATACTAACTGTGTTTAATAACTAACAAGAAATTAAATTAATAAAATATGAAAAAAGAAAATCGAAATTAAAAATAAAAATAATTTGCCCCTACGCATCCTGCGCCCACCTTTATAACTAATAAAATTTTTAAAAAATGCAACTACAAATACACCAAGCCTCAAAGACAAAAACGAAAAAACGAAACAACAACAATCGCTCCTGACGACGATCGGATGTACCGATAGAAAGCGCTTGAGGAAAATATGACTGAACAACTTTTGGGCGTCATAATATACAACATGCCAGCTGAAATTTAAAAAGGATCGCTCGGCGAATTGGAAAGATATCCAAAAAAATCGGAAAAAATAACTCTATCGTGTTCAATCTGACGTGCTTGAACAATGACTTACTGCCAATATATATATATATATATATATATATATATATATATATATATATATATATATATATATATATATATATATATATATATATATATATTACACCTAACCGGATACACAGATATATAAAGTTTTGTATATTTTTGGTGTTTCTTAATTGGCTTTTATTTCGAGTTCTTTCCTGTCAAAGAGTTTTTATCGTAACTTATATTTCTGACAAAAAGGGCGAGCCAATCCACAATGGGAAGTAACACTGGGAAAATCCGCTCTTGTGGGTGGCAATTAATGCCCGTCCGGTCGGGAGGTGGGTGAAATCTTAGGGATGCAATGAGGCAACATTCTTATAATAGGGTGTCTTTTTACAATAAGAAACGGGTGGCGGGGGTGGAGAGTGCGGCCTGTAAATCCTGAACGTAACTATAGGTAAGTTGAAATGAATTAGGAATGGTGTTGAAATGAATTACGATTGGTGTTGATTGCAAGTAGCTGCAATTGAAAGACGAAGCCCGGGATCTGATAACTTTTTTAGAGAAAATGGTAGGGTTGTATTGGAATAATAATATAGTCTGACATCCGCATCCCAAATCGTAGTGACCAACAATGGTTCTTACAATGATATGAAAAGAATAAGAAGACCGAGGAGGGATTATTTCTTTGCGTGTCTTTGAATCATAATGCTTTCCCACTTTTTCTGCAACCATTTGCATTATTGTTGTTACTGAAAGACCTTTCAAGCTGCACCTCTGTTGCAGTAGAAAGCAAGCAATGGTAGTATTGCATCGTATGGTCGCCTTCTCCATCCTCACAGATGGTTAGGTCAGTTTTGTAGTCTCATGTGGTCATAGCAGCTTTTGATTGTCCCATTCCTGTGCTCGGGTAGTTAAGTGTTTTCCACTATAATCAAGGTATTTCTGAACCGAGAACGAGTGCATCAGAAGGGGAAATTCTCCTATCAGTAGGAGATGGGTGGCCATTGCGTAGCTGTCTGAGTCCCAGCTGGTCTCTTTTTGAGATGTTGTTAGGCGCTTCTTAGCCGAGGAAACTTCTCCTTGAGTTCAATCGTTGGACCGTTGATTCACGTACATAAAAGATATGCCATTCGTCACTGCTAGCTTTTATGATTTCAAATCGACTGCCAACTTGTTGTCTCACATCTGAAAGGGTGATGCCAGTTAGGAGATGCAGGTTGTTTAGGTTGATAGACTTAATGCATTCTAATAATAAAAGGGCGGGCGTTGTTCAGTGCTGATAAAACGGTAGGTTTTGTTCAATGCTGAGCTTTTTGGCATGCGTTGATCTTTCCCAAACAGAACAAGCAATACTCGGCAGAGAAATAGCACAAAGCCAAGAAGGGATGGTATAACTGAGGTTTGGGCTTCAAAAGTGTGAAGAATAATGGAAGGTCAATTTTTGTCACTTAAACTTGAGAGAAAAATCAGTAAAAAAATCACTTTCAAACAGCTGATGCGAGAACAAAAAGTATGTTGCAAGGGTTGATAGAGAAGCGTGGAATACTGAAAATCTAATGAGACTGTGTATCACTCAGACTCCAGGGAAAAAAAACACCAAAAACATCTGGCGCGGAATTTCCAATCAGTAAGAAGCAATAAACGTCTTTGTTTGATATTGAAAAAAAAAAAAATCTTGCCACACCGGTTTTCATTAGATCATCAAAGCTAAGCGACGTTAAGTCTGGTAAGTACTAGGTGATGTATGTATTCAGGTGATTGGATATGTATAATATACCAGGGAGATAAATGCTCTTGGTTTTACACAGTTTCAGGTCACACTTGAGCAAAATGTAACAGCTTTTAACTTTCATCTGATATTGTAAGGCGTTTGATGGAGTTCGCCAGTCGTGATGAAGGCAATACATCTAAGAAAGGAAAAGTCCTGCTGTAAAAAAATAAGCCGGATAGAGAGAGCACTTTTGCGCTGTACGGCAATCTCTTAGTAATTGTGTTACAAACAAAATACCTGTTTCCTTTAACGTGAGCCAGCACGAACGTAGTGATGCTTATAAAATTGTCATAAGAATGCATATGTCAGTGAAAAATCCGGTCTCACTTGAATGCCTACTGGAGAGAACTTGACTGTCTACTAGACACTATCCCCGAGTGTCTAAGTGTCAGGACAATATAGCATGAGGATGTTTTTTTCCTTACAAGTAAAACCTGGCCAAATATTCAAACTCGCATAGTATTCGCATCCCAGTAAGATCTCCTCAATATAGCTAATCACACACTAGTTTTTACGAGGAAAAGTGCACCTTTTCTCAAGTGTTGTCACCTCAAACATCAACACAAAGTTGGATACTGCACTAAACTAGATAAATTCTTGTCCTGGAATCAAGTCCATAGGATAAAAAGGAAATATATAATACAACATCAATTGAGGAGAGGAAAATTATGCTCTCAACTTCTTCACCAACTCAGTGTTTGAAAGACTGTGAACTTCAATGGACGATTCAAATACCTATATATTTCATGTAGAGTTTAATTTATGTAGAGTTTTCCTCGGGTATGGGGTGCCTTGCTTTGTAAGAACTGCGGCTGAAAGAAAGTAAAACAAGAGTCTAACCGCACATATCAAAACATATACTTTTTGCACCAAGTGTGGCTTATGTTTAAGGTATTCTTCTTTACTTTCCCCAACTCTTTCAATACTTTATTTTACAAGCATACAAATGCTTATAACGAGATATGAATAAATAGAGGCAAAAGTCACTCCATAATAATGATCAATGTTAATCAGATTACCTAAGAAGAGCAAGTGGAAAAAGCAACCCAGATTCTGACCTCTGACGCAAGACGAAAACGTTAAAGGAACAAGAGATTCAGTTATGCAATCGTGATAAAAACAAATGGTTTTGGAAACGCAGTCACAGAAGGAGAGACACCTGCTACGAATCGGTCAGTCCCCCCCTCTCTCCCCCCTCTCTCTCTCTCTCTCTCCACTCTCTCTCTCTCCCCTCTCTCTCCCCTCTCTCCCCCCTCTCTCTCTGTCTCTCTCTCTCTCCCTCCTTCTGGCATACCCTAGCACTATATCTTAGTGCCCCGGTTGTGGTGGTTGTTAACACCCCCCACCCCCTGCATGGCCAGGATGTGATTTGGCCGTAGGCGGAGGGATACATAACCAACCAGAATGCAATCCGACAATTTTCTTTCTTTTCTCGATCTCTTTTTATCTGGACAGCCATGCGCTGATCACGTATTTTTGTCTCTCCGTAAATGAGAGGAGGGGGCACCACCTCCCTCAGTATTAGTTAAGGTTAGTTAGTTTTAATTGTGAAAGTTAATTATCACTTGTAAATTGTTTTTGTAAAAATATTGTATTTTCTTGTAAAAAAAAAATAGTTAATTATATTTCTCATATATTACCATTGTGTCATGCGTCGTTTTTTGTGTCTGACTTAAATGTTTACATTGATAAACGAAGCGGGTCTGGAGACGAAGAGTCCAACCATGTCTAACCCTCAAGGAACAAGACGTCTTCTGGAAGAACAATGAGTCAGCTAGACTCAACATCTCAGGTATGCTTTTTTCTTCATCTGACAAAAGACGCCTAATCGACAGATCTTCCAACGAGAACAGTTTTCAAGACATTTAGTATAACACGTGGGTCGGTCACACGCTAATGACCGGCCTTTAGGTGTACAATACACCCATTGTCAAATAAAGTACGATGGTTTTATAGACGAAACAATTGTTATTTTTTGATAAACAAAGCTATACACACGCAAGCATTAAAAACACATACATTTACAAATAAACACCCAATGTAAAATGAGTCCATAAATATGTTTAGTTCAAGAATATCATGGATAGTGGATAATTAACACTAAATTCTGTCGAATTAACCATAAATAACACAGAATATAACTTGATGAAGATTTCATCAAAGTAATACAATTTTAATCGGAACTGAGCGATAGTAAATAACCATCAAACCAGTCAGCAAAAGGAATTTAAAAAAAAAAAAAACTTAACATGGCGCAACGGATAAAGTACTAAGTTAAATTCAGTTCCAAGCGACACTCTTATGTAAGTTGAAGGTTTAATCATCGCTCAGGTAATACTAAGAATACAATTGAAAATTACTTAAGCTTTTTCGCAGGCCATGGCTGACAGAAAGAGAACATGCTACCACCGAAGATTAAGTAAAGGATTCCGTTCGAAATTCTACGCAGGTTCTTTAGCTCGACAGAAAATTCCCGTTCGACGAGATATACTTGAATAAAGGTCGAAAGCTACATCGGCCAAAATGTTGAGAGAATAAAACTGACAAGAACAGTAGTTTAAATAACCCAAATAGCACAGGTCCTGGATATGACGTTAAACTATCTCCGATGGTGAGGCCCCAGCTTGCGGGCTTTAGGGAGTGTGGAGCCACACTTTAATTGTCATTGATCTCAGGTCCACTCTGACCCGGAGTGGTAGTAT
>NC_136510.1:19292194-19334694 GCF_053919585.1 Euprymna scolopes | reverse complement strand
GCACATGTTCCGACACGGAAATTCTACAGGAGGATCCACTCTCCCCAATGGTTTACTTCTACTTGTGCAGCTGCCATTGTTCAAAGGCAGCATACGTACCGCAGATTTAACCGACATAAGTCCAGTTCAAACAGACAGAAGTTTATAAAAGCTAGAAGTAATTATAAGAGAGAAATATCAACAGCTAAAATCTACAACAGTGTAGTAAATAATGGGCAGTCAACAATTCCCTCACTACAAACAATCATGAGGTTGTTTGCACGGCAACCGAGAAGGCTAACATGCTTTCCAATTAGATTGCCTCAAACTCCATATTGGACCCGGCAAACCACTCCCTTCCTGACTTTTCTTTGCGGACAGAAGCCATACTAGATGATTTGAAAATCACCTCTTCTCAGGTGCATGATATCATAAAAAAAATCTTGAAAAAAGCATGTGGACCCGATCTCATCCCGGCTGTACTATTAAAAAAAATGCTCCGCTGAGGTTGCTCATGTTCTCTCCAAACTTTTCAACAACTGCCTGAAGAAATCTTGCTTTTCTGACTGCGGGAAAACTGCTTCTGTGGTACCAGTTTTCGAGAATTCTGGCGAAAGAACTGATCCATTAAATTATTGCCCCATTTGCCTCCTCCGGCTTTTTGCTAAAATATTTGAGTTCATAATTAATCAAGCTCTAGTTCATCACCTTACAGCTGCTAAACTTCTGACCGACAATCAATATGGATTTAGGCAAGGCCGTTTCAGATATCCTAACTGTAATCTCTGAACGTATATACCGTTCACTGGACAAAACAGGGGAGGGTAGAGCGGTAGCCTTCGATATATCTAAGGCTTTTGACAGGGTGTTGCACGATGGTCTAGTAAAGAAAATTAGATCATATGGTATCACTGGAAGAATACATAACATAATTAAATCCTTCTTAAGCAAGAGAAGAATTCAGGTTGTCCTCGACGGTCGTACATCTAAACAATATGATATAAATGCGGGAGTATCTCAGGGGTCTATCCTAGGACCTATATTATTCTTGATATTCATAAATGACCTCCCTCATAAAATAGTCTGGGATAGGTATATTTGCTGATGACACCACGCTCTATAACAGGCACGAGGGGCAAACAAATGAACAAATATCTGATGAAATGGCAGAAACACTAAATGAAGATCTCCAATCTGTAGTGGAATGGGGACGAAAACCGATGGTCACGTTCAATGCCACCAAGACTAAGCGTGTTTTCTTCAATAATTACAAGAAAACTTCTCTCCTACCAGTAGCAATGGCCAGAAACACATTACCTGAAAGTAATTCCTTTAAACTCCTCGGCCTAACGTTCACAGGGAACATAAATTGGAACAGATACATTGAAAGCATTGCCAAGGCTGCTGCGAAGAAGGTGGGCTCTCTCTCTACCATGCTAGAAACCTATGTACGCCTGAAAGTATCCTGTATCTCTACAAGGCCACCATTCGCCCATGTATGGAGTACTGTTGTCACATTTGGGATGGTGCATCTGCTACTTGTCTCTCACTCCTGGACAGGGGTTAAAAGAGAGTCGTCAACCTCTGAACTGTCATCCAGGATTCAACCTTTGTCTCATTGACGAAATGTTGCATCTCTCTGCCTGTTCTACAAGTATTTTAATAGTGAATACTCTGACGAACTACAAGCACTTGTACCCCCTCGACGTAAATACCCTCGACAAACCCGACGAGCAGCTAAATTCCACCCCTACACAGTAGAGATCCTTAGATGTAAGAGCTTTCTACTCCAGTAGTTTCTTCCCCAAAACTCCTAGAATTTGGAATTCCTTTCGGGTCCCTGTTTCCCCAACTGTACTGACATGCAGAATCCGGTATGAGTCGATTAGTCTGTCATGCTTAAGCTAGATATTTTCGCTAGTTTATCACACTTAAGTCTTAAATAACATTTTTACCAGTTGATTACAAACCTGAAAGAACATTTTCGTTGGTCTGTAACGCTTAAGCTTGAAACAATTTTTAGCAGTTTACAAGACCTTGGTTTGAAATAGGATTTTCCTGCTAAACATACAAATTATTTTATTTTTTGTTTTTTCCTTTAGTCCTCACATTCCATGAGCGATGTTTCTTATAATGAGGGGAAAATTGCTGTTTTCCGCATCGGAATATTTCCATTTAACATGTATTGTTAGCTAGTGTTTTACATTGAATGATCATTTTTAGCTACTTACGTTAAATGGCTGTATGATTTGTCGGGGGCTATTTCCATAGAAAAAAAAACATGGACGCATTCGTAGAATACTGGGTTTCTTTTAAAGAATTTGTCAAATGAACAAAAAACTCATCTTTTTTTATCAGAGAATTTAATAACCGAAGATTTGTCGACATTTTGATTTCGTGAACAGCTGTTTGAGAACACTTCAGTTCAATTTAGATGAGTGAAATGAATTTCAATTGTTTCAAGGAGTTAAGTGTCGCGTCCAATGCGAACGTAGAAATAATTAAGTGCTGCCACCCAAGTCGGCAACATTCTTGCATGTGCTCATTAGTAATAAGATATATGTTGCTTAATTATATTGAATGAAATATACAATTACTACGCCAATTAATACAAGAAGCATTTAATTAATTTAACTTGATCATCTCGTTAGAATTAAACCACAGAGTCGACATTTATGTCTTTTGAGATATTGTTTAAATTGACTTTAGCTTGTTCTTATCGCGTTGTTTTTGTGTATCAGACAGTAACGGTTCCGTTTTTTTTTCTTTTTTTTTTTAATGTCCTTTGCGAAACCATTACTATGGCTTCTTGCGTACAATTTTTGGTGTCTGTTTTATGTCTAGTCACTGTGATTTCTTCTTTTCCTATTTTAACATTTCAGGGTTTTTTTACGTGTCCTTTTCCATGTTTTCTTGTGTGCAACATCTTTCCTCTATTCTATAGATAGCCAACGTCATTTATTCTTTTCTTATTTTAACACTCCCATTTTTTATTTCAAGTGTCCTTGGCGCAATCATTTCCATGTTTCTTTGCATGCAATTCCTTTTGTATATTTTATAGATAGTCAACATGCTTTATTCTTTTATTTTAACAGTTCGGCACCCAGTGCCATGCTTTCTACGTGCAATTTCTTTCGTCTGTTTTATAAATAGTTAACGTGATTAATTCTTTTCCTATTTTAGTTTTGTCGCTTTCCTGTTTTCCTTTTCTCCCCATAGTTTTAATTTGGTGAATCCTTAAATTCTCAAACGTAAATAACGAACTAAATGGTGGAAGCGGCGTATAGAATTATGCCAATAATTTAATTAATATATCAATATATGAGTCACTCAAAAAGTAAAGCATCCTAAAAGGTGAAGAGCTACGAAGACGGTAGTGGTGCTATTAAAACAATATATGAGTCACTCAAAAAGTAAAGCATCCTAAAAGGTGAAGAGCTACGAAGACGGTAGTGGTGCTATTAAAACAATATATGAGTCACTCAAAAAGTAAAGCATCCTAAAAGGTGAAGAGCTACGAAGACGGTAGTGGTGCTATTAAAACAATATATGAGTCACTCAAAAAGTAAAGCATCCTAAAAGGTGAAGAGCTACGAAGACGGTAGTGGTGCTATTAAAACAATATATGAGTCACTCAAAAAGTAAAGCATCCTAAAAGGTGAAGAGCTACGAAGACGGTAGTGATACGATTAAAACAAGCTACCTTTTGTACAGTAAAAATTATTTTTCTCCATAGTCACCACCATTCTCAATGCATTTTGCCAGGAATTCAATAACGCATCTCTGTTTCTTATGTCCATAACAGATGTTGTCTTACATCGTCAATATCTGCAACAGAGAGATGACATTGCATAAATTCATAATTTATAACAATGCAATTTTCAATCACCTATCCACTAAGATCAATTTAGGCCAAATAAAAATTGGAGTCTTCATTTTTTAAACAGCCCTCTTATTCTCATATATATATATATATATATATATATATATATGATGATTGCAACGTCTTGTCAGACGAGTGCCACTCCCTCAGACATTTAAAATCCATGAGCCAAATACCTGAGGGAGTATCTATACAAAGATGATGTTACAGAGTCTTAGCTTTGTACGAAAGCTAAGTCTCTCTCTCTCTCGGTTCAAAATGTTGAGATCCAGCAACAAGCAAGAGCAAGATAGCCAGCAACAAATTAAACTGCAGACCAGCTTAATGCGGGTACTGGTCTTCCGCTTTATGGTTTTTTAAATCAGAGATTTGCTTCTCCTAGAAAGGTTGCCTTCACCACGGCTTACGGGAGCCCTCTCCACCCCAATACACATATACACACACACAAATATACACGTATATATATGTATGATATATATACTAGCGGTGGGCGCCCGGCTTTACCTGGTTCGAAAATGCACTTAAATATGATATTTATATTTGTCCAGATTTCGTATATATTATTATAGAGTTGCGATTTCAAAAATAAAAAAAAGGTATTTGGGTGACATCAGCAAGAATCGAAACCAAAACTGTAGCTTTTAAAGTTTTGACATTACAACTGGGCCAACATAACATATATAAGAACTGATTAAAATTTAAAATAAAAAAACAAACGAAGATTAATGTACAAAATGTATAACCATTTTTCAATTTGGACCCATTTTTGGTTCCTTAAAAAATATTTTAACATGCTCATGAAAAAGAAACGGTCCATAAAATTCCAATCATTTGAGGCCCCTTACGCCGCTTTGCTACTTTTAGATTTTGAAGAGATAGAGTTTGAAAATATGGAGAGAGACAGACAGACAGACAAATATATATATATATATATATATATATATATATATATATATATATATATAAAGCTTAATGTGTGTGTGTGTGTGTGTGTGTGTGTGTGTGTGTGTGTGTGTGTGTGTGTGTGTGTGGTCACGAATAAGCTCCTCTATGGTTGACGATTTAAAAAAAAACTGATTACATATAATGATAGAAGATGTATCGAGACACAGGAATGGGTATGTTTAATCTGGCAGAACGGTGGTTTATTAAAATTGTGGGGTCTGCGTTCGCACCTTGTCCACAAAGTATGGAAATAAAAAATTCAAAAATGTGAAAAAATATATCTGCGTAAGTATACTTTGATAATTATGTTTCAGTTTGAAGAAATATGGTATAATAAAATTATGGGGTGTTCGTTCGCACCTGACCTCCATAGAATGGAAATATGTCACAAAGTTTAACAAGGTTTTTTAATATAGATCCACAGAATATTGTGATAAGTGTTTCAGTGTGAACAGGTATGGTATAACAAATTATGGGGTTTATCTATTTTATTTTTACTTTCATCATATTTTGCTTTGGTTTTGATACCCCCAAATTCGAAGCTATCTCTTTATAACCCTTCCTTTCCATAAACTATCATACTTTCATAAATCAGAGTCTATTTTCTGTAGGCTGTTTTTGAACCCAGTCAATGACGGGTGCTTTCGTTAGTATATATATATATATATATATATATATATATATATATATATATATATATATATATATATATATATATATGAAATCAAAAGGATGTAGTGCTTACTTGATATACGCAATGGTAAACTTCAAACAAATATAAATAACAGTATTTATATATAGAACATTTAATCCCAACCGAATATGTCCTCTGATGAGACGAATAGGAAGAATAGCATTCTTTGAAACTCCGCGAAATAAGGACTTTGTAAATTGTTTTTTGGAGTATTCAGTTGAACAATAAATTTTGATTGTAAAGTTCAACTTAGAGTTTTAATTTTCTTTCTCTCTCTTATATATATATATATATATATATATATATATATATATATATATATATATAGAATGCTATATCTAGAGGTTACACACTATCCTACAATGGACATTAATATTTCTTGACCAGGAGAGGTGTACACACACTATAGGCACTTTATATTTCTTTGATCATAGGGAGTTGTACACACAGACAAACACACACACGAACGCTATTACTTTATATATATATATATATATATATATATATATATATATATATATATATATATATATATATATATATATATATAAAGTTATAGCGTACAACTCCCTATGATCAAAGAAATATAATGTGTCTATAGTGTGTGTACACCTCTCCTGGTCAAGAAATATTAATGCCCATTGTAGGATACTTCTGTCAAAGGAGACATTTATTTTTATGTGTAACTTGTAGATATAGCATTCTTCACATCACATATAAATCGACTGAGTTATGCTTATTAGCATATCACATTAAATCATTTTAAATAATTAGCTCGATTATATTACTTATTCGACATAATAGCCTCGTTAATACTGTACTATTTAAAAATATTATTTAAAATGTAATTATTTAGTTTATTTTCATTTCAATTTATATTTTATTTAACTTAAATTTACTTATTATTATCGTAAAACTGAAACCTTTTAATTTTCAAACCAGAAAATCAAGGGGAATAACTGTGATAGTTTAATTCTTTGAGCACGTTATTAAATATTTTCTATAATAGATTTGTTTTCATTTCAAAATATTCTTCTAAGTTGAATTTTTTTTTTTTTTTTTAATTCGGAGGTAATTTTTTTTTCGCTTATTTTTAATATTTAAGTAACCTTTTGGTACTCATGCAGAGAGAGTCCACCCGACTTTCCGGAACATTGCGCCAACAGCCGGAGTAAACCGAGCGTCGCTGAGAAAATTAAGCCGAGCGTCGCCGATGAAAGCATAACAAGAAAAGAAAACCTACCTTAAATTTTAAATTTTATTAACTGTAAAGAAAAATTTTATAATAATACTTTTTGTTTTGTTTTGGTTTTGCTATATATATATATTTGGTACTCACGCAGAGAATGATCCGTGCTGAAATAATAACGTTATTATTTAAAAAGCCATTCTTAACATGGGGAGGGAAGGGTGTTTTGTACCTATTCAGTACTTTAACCTTACAATTAAATAAAAAAAAACATATCATAAAACTTTAATTAAACGTGGACATACAATTTAAAAAATAGCGCGGATCACTCTCTCCATTAGCACCATATATTTTTTTAGATAAATAATGTTAAATATTTTTTGGTTAATGTCAAGTTTCTTTCCAACTCATCAAAAAACTTTAAAATGGCGACTTTTAAAGGTTTTCAGTGGGGTTTTTTTTGGGGGGGTTACAAGGTGGTCATCACTTATCAAGGCCCGGAAGCCACTCGAGGATAAGGGTTATTGCGTGTACAGTACGTTAATGTTGAGATTTGATAAAGTGTCTACTTAAGGGGGCGGTTCATCAGGAATTTGTTTATGTTGTACTTGAAGACATCCAAGTTGTAGTCAGGTGGGAAACAGGCAGACGGAACAGTGTTCCACAGGCGTGCTCTTCTAAGAAACAAGCCTTGTTCATGGACTCTACGTTTTGGTTTTGACACAGATAAAGAGTGGGGAAAATTTTTGACAATGGTTTCAGGTAGACGGGTGTTTTTCGTGAAAGATTGGCGAGGGGAAACCTGGGATTGGAGCTCAGACGAGCACCTACCATGGAAGTAACGATAAAACAAAGGCTCGCAACGTCTCTCCTGTGATGCTGAAAATGAATATCACATTTAAATTTGGGGCATGATATGAAGAAATTACTTTTTCAAAAAGTGGGGGATCACTGTCCTATATAAATTTGACGTAAAATGAGCACACACTTTCTGTCCACCTAATAATTTCTTCATATCATAAAACAAATTTAACTGTGATTTTCGTTTTTAGCACACACACCCAAACAGGCGCTGTTTTTGTTTTTTTGTTGTTGTTTTTTTTTTTTTTTTTTTTTTTTTTAAACTAGGAGATTTGTTCAATTTTTTATAAGTTAGGACGCTAATAATAACCGTCAGTAAGATTACATGAGCGTTTCTTTTTTATTTTAGGTGGGTATTCAATTATAGAACTTGTATAGTTTTTAACAAGTGCTTCTGTAGTTTAATTAACAGTTTTTCCGTAAGTAACGTGCCAACATTAACCATTAAACCATTAAAGCAGAATCGTTTAATATTTCGCATAAATTCTGTTTACATTAGGGGGCTTCATATCCCCTTAATGAAAAAATTAAATAACCCGAAATAATACAAAATAGTTGCAACACCACCCGCCCCTCCGCCGCTCCCTAATGTAAACAGAATTTTTGTGAAATATTCAACTGCTGAAGCACCTGTTAACAACTATACAAATTATATAATAAACAAAAAAGTATGTTTTTGCAAACTTACTGACAGCATAATTAGCATCCTAAATTATGATATGAAAAAATAGACGAATCTTAGTAAAGAAAAAAAAAACTGCGTCGGTTTTCGGAGATGCTGAAAACGAATATCAGTTAAATTTGTTTTGATATGAAGCAATTACTACTTGGCCAGAAGGTGGGTGCTCATTTTAAGTTAAATTTATATAGGAAAGTTATCCCCCACATTTTGAAAAAAAATTCTTCATATCATGAAAACTACTAATCTGCCCCAAATTTAAATGTAATATTCGTTTTCAGCACCACCGAAAACCGTTAAAAATGTTTTTTGAGGAGTTGGAAAGAAACTTGACATTGACCGATTTTTTTTGTTCGAGAAAAGGTTCAAAGGTAAGTCAAATAAACACTTTTTTTTTGTAAAGTTTTTTTTTTTTCAAGAAAAATTGGAAAAAAAATTATCTTTGTTTTTTGGGGTGTTATTTCTTATTTTTATTTATTTATGTATTTTTTTTCTCAGGGGAAAACCTGAAAACTAAAAAAATGGAAACAAAACTGGAGGGGATAGATTTTGTTGTTGTTTCCTCATACCATTGTTTTATTAACGGGTTAATCGTATTCCGCATTCGCGCTGGATGTCTTTCTGTGTTGCTCGGACAAACGCCTACAATGGCGATTGTAGGCCTAGACTTGGAAAAAAAAAGGTACCAGTCCAGTGATGTAAAGGTTCGGCAAGTCGTAGCCTGATACCTCCAGGCATAGCCATCGCTTACCTTTCCTTGTCCACATGATGCACAAGTTTTCGTCCGTGCCAGTAATTTTTTTTCTTGACAAAAGTCGAGGACTCCAGCTGGTGTTTCCAGCTGCTCACTTAAGGCTGTAAAATTGATGTTTTGTTTTGTTTTGTTTTTTGCTTTTTTTTACGTTAAAGTACGAAACGGTGTGCTTTTTTTTTTACTAATTTATTTTCTTTTCTTCCTCTTCCAAATTGTCGTCTGCTGCTTTGAATTTTTAACTCGCACGAACGCGCGTCGCGTTGAAAACCATCACGCTACATTCTCATTGGTTCAGCTTTATGTTTCGTCAGACGACTTAATTTTCTCGGCGACACTCGGCTTACTCCGGCTGTTGACATTATGTTCCGGAGAAAGCCAGGCGTGCGCTGAGTTACGTCTGGATCACTCTCTGCATGAGTACAAACCTTTTTTATTTGTTATTATTCAGTTATCATGTTTTTTTCCACTGTATTTAGTAGTTTTATGCCGATATAATGCATCGTTCTGTTTATAATTGTTTATTTTTGATAAAAAAAATTACAGCTATTGAACTATAAGTGGTTTGTTTGCCATACTTATAGGTAAATGTGCACTGAACAGATAGCATAATACTTAAAGTTAAATTCAAATTTTGATATTTCTTTTCATTTAAACGCAAAAAAAATAATTGGGACGATGAAAACGTACACAGTAAAAGAATACGTTGTAAAATGCTCTTATAGTTGGCAACGGGTTAATGTAGACTTATTTGTAAGAAAATTGCATTAAATTAACTTAAACGTAATACGGAAATGAACGATGTAAAAAAATGCAGAAAGTATTAACAATTTTTTATTTGGATAATTTCAACGCGAAAAAAAAACAATTGGGACGCTGAAAACGTACACAATAAAACAATACACTGTCAATGGGTTAAAGTTGATTTATTTGTAAGAAAATTGTGACAGTATAGTTGTAATACACAATAGTTGCAAAACATGTCCATCCTTCCCATATTAAATATATAATTTCTAAATAATAGCGTTAATATTTTAGTGCGCAGGTCAAATTCTGCAAAAGTAGCGATTTATGTTTATTTGTTTACGCTGTTATGAGTTTATGTTTATGTACGCATACGTAACCGGAAGTTGTAAACCAGATGTTGGGTTACAATACCCGTTACGGTAATGATTATACGATAGCGATGTATGTGATATCATATATGGTAAACAAATTATATTTTATATTAAATCTATATAATTATAAAACTCAAATGACCTTGTAGAGGGGGTATTTTTTTTAGTTTACCGACCCCTCGGCATTCACCTTTGAATTGTCGACTTTTATACGTTTTGGGGGACGCTGAGAACGAATATTGCATTTATTTCTTGCGCAACCCAGTAATTATTCATATTTCAAGATATTTAATATCCAACGTAATCACAACAGTTTGGCAAGCAAGATAGCCGCCCGTGTATTTACTAAAAAACACCAAAAAGATGCAAACGAGCCAAAATAATGACCCCAGGCCTTTCTTCACTTTCTCATGATTGAACAAATAATTATTTTTATGATAAAAAAAGACATTTATTTTCGTTTTTTGACACAAACCCATTTTTTTCTTCTGACACAAAATCTGATAATCAAACTCGTCGCAAATTTACCGTT
Source organism: Euprymna scolopes (assembly GCF_053919585.1). Taxonomy (NCBI): domain Eukaryota; kingdom Metazoa; phylum Mollusca; class Cephalopoda; order Sepiida; family Sepiolidae; genus Euprymna; species Euprymna scolopes. The sequence goes on along the minus strand of NC_136510.1, from coordinate 19,324,063 downwards.
TGCATGGTATGAACTCCTGGACCCTGTGACTTTTTGAAGAAATGTTAGTTTCGATAAAGTGGGGGATCACTTTTCTATGATAATTTAACCTAATATGAGCACCCACACGTTGATCCCCCCCCAAAAAAAAAACATTTTGTTTATATTGGGTAGGGGAGAATGTCGGCGGCGGTCGGGTGGATGTTGGGGCGTTGTTGTAATTATACTATCTAGAAATGTTTCCTGTGAAGGTGTGTTTTGCAATGAGCATAAATAAAAGACAAGGTCAGACGTTTAAAACCATTGGCGTAGACCTGACATCAGACTGCTTCAGTCACGGTATGTTCTACGTCTCCATCAGCCGGACAGGAAGTTCAGAAAAACTCTACATTCTGGCCCCAAATCAAAGAAGCAGAAATGTAGTTTACCACGGGGCTCTTCAATGAAAAGTTCTACAAAAGGATATGATGAAAAACTGATATGATCTGATTGTGGTATGTTTTCAGTATTCAATGTGTTAGATAAGATTTAAGCATCGAGTTGAAATTTACTTCCCTCTTATAACATCCACTTACTGGAAATCTGCCCACAAATCGCGTACCTAAGTATGCAGAAAAGTCGCGTGCGATGCGCGAGTATATTTGCCAGTATATATACATAAATGCAACTTTGTCTCTCTGTGTGAGTTCGTTCCTTATAGACTCCGAAACGGCTGAACAGATTTTTTGTAGAATTTACAGAACTTTAGTGTATAAGTCTGGGAGTGATCTTAGTTAAGTTTTGTCTCAGAATACCCTCGATAATTACCAATAATCGATAATCGAAACCGTTATTTTAATTCATCTATCATCGGTAAAGCCATTTTTCCATGTCGCCGCTTAGCAGCAATGATAGGACAACGGACCATGAAAATTCTACTGCGGGTAAGTTGATAGCGTGTTTTTTGTTGTTTTTGTTTTTGTTTTGTTCTCTTCTTTTTTTTTTTCTTTTTTTTTTGACATGAAGTGGTTTGTAGGTGCAAATCCCGCATGTAAATTTCTTAATGTTTTTTTTTTCATTAACTGGAAAAAGTTTATATAAAATAATTTTATAAAAGAAACAGTAGTTTTTTTTTTTTTAGGTTGCAATTTAGAATAACATATTTTGGACTAAGTTACTGCATGGCGGCATGGCTTTTGCGGACAGGTAACCTACGCAAACTTGGAGTGTTCGATCATTGCTGCTTACGCTGTATCCCTCGTGTTTACTGGCAACATTTTGTCTCCAACCTACTGCTCGATTAAGTTTGTCTTTTCACCACGCGCATATATATATATATATATATATATATATATATATATATATATATATATATATATATATATTAAATTAAGTTTAACCATTCTGAAAATTACGCATTTCATTCTCTTTTTTATTATTTATTAATATGTCATCAAATTATCCAGGCCCAATGTTACTCAAGGATAACGGGTAAAATGATCGTCAGTTAGATTTTTGATAAAATTTACAAGAGAACTGGAATGACCGGAAGTTTACTTAAGAATTAATTATCAAAGAGGACGACTCAACAAGTATTTGTTTCCATTAGACTTGAATGCAACCATGCTCTAGTCGGTTGAGAAGTAGACTCGTTGTATTTTCTTTCATAGATAGGAAGTAAGGAAACAACTTTGGTCATGGAACTTTCGTTTGGGTTATGGCAGAGAGATAGAAAGGAAAGTTCTTTGCACTGGTTGTAGCTAGCCGAACTGTTGCTTTGATTCTTTGTCAGAGAGTGGATGCAATAGAGTAGAGCTCAGTCGAGCACCTACCATTAACACAGCGATGCAGTAGAGAGTCTGGCAATGTCTCTTCTGTGTGAAAGAGGGTGTAGGGACGAGAAGATATCACCCTACTAGTTTGTGGAATCGGTTTTGTACTTTGTCTGTCTCTTTGTCTGTCTGTCTGACTGTCTATCTGTTTCCCCGTCTCTGTCTCTGTTTCTGTCTCTCTCCCCCCCTCTCTCTATCTCTTGCTCGCTCGCTCGCTCGTTGATGTAGTTATAAAGCTTCAGATATATACATCCATATACAACAAAAACGTAAAGCAATATTTCTTGTCAACATGTACACTATTTTTTTTTACATGAATGCTTTACGTGGCCGGAGGGAGAAATTAATAAATGGCCCCGTCGTATTGTTTGCTACAAATGGGAAGTTCCTATTTACAATGCCTCCCCACGGGACAGAGTTAGACACCAGGGTCGTTTTTTAATGTGGAGAAAAGGAACAAAAAATAAAAATTGTCTCAGTCGTGAAGGATTTATCCTCCACTAACAGAGAATAAGAAATTGAAGTGCAGCATCTAAAGAACAGATACTACACTTTGAGGTATTTATTTGCTCCCCCACTGAGCAAATTAGGCACAAGGCCGATTTTTAATGTGAGGAGTGAAGGGGAAATGGGGACCAACTCCCCGGGGAGTAGGGGAGCTGGATAGTGACAATTGGTATGAAGGGTTGCCCCTACATTGACCAAGGTCTTATATGTGAGGTCGCCCCCGCATATGGTCTTTGCTAGCAGTATCTGCCGGAGCAGATGGTGTTTATTTGCTCCCCCACTGAGCAAATTAGGCACAAGGCCGTTTTTAATGTGAGGTTAAAACCAGCTCCCCTAAAAGTAGGCAAAAAGGGGGCACTCTGGTTACCAAAAATAATAATTGTCCCAGTATAGAGGGTTTCCCCTCCATTGACTGGTACAAACCATCTTAAGTGCAGCATCTGCCGGAACAGATACTGGAAATGGGTAGTTATCGGAAAGAAATTTTGCTCGTTTACGTTCCGTTCTGGCCCTATCATGGTCGGTGTATTGCTGGTCTTGTGAAATTCTAGCAAGGGTACCCGCCGTTGACTGGGCTAAATAAGAAAAAGAAAGAACGTACTTGCATAAAATGGTGCACGTTTACATCGTCCAAAATTCACTTTTCAACAAATATTTATAAAACCATTATAAAGGTTAATATACAATAATTTCTTTGTTGCGTATGGACTTATTGTATAATGCTAATTTTTAAATAGGATTTCCAAATTAAAATCAAGTTTTATGCATAGTAAAAAAAAAAAAGTTATGTTCAGTGCTTCGCAAATCGCACAACGTTCATAAGTACGTAAGGACAAAACAAAAAGTGCGTACGTTTTCAGCGTTCCAAATTCACTTTCCCCAAAAAACGATAATATCAAAAAATAAAAAAAAAATCTTTTAACCCTCTTTAAATAAAAATTTTTCCCGAAATAAACGTTTTCAAAAATATGTTAAGAATTTTTTTAAAAAATGAACGTCCGCCGTAAGGTGCGAACGCAAAAAAAAATAATATTTCTCCGACAACGCACAAACCCATTCGGCTACGAGGACAGTTGAAGTTAAAATCGTTTACAAAAACACGTGACTCCCCCCCCTCCAACAACCCCGCATCAGATTTTGTGGGCATTGAAGTAGAAAAGAAATGAATATTTTGTTCTCTCTTTAACAAGGGATTAATCTAATATATAAACTGCTATATGCCTGTCTGTTTGCCTGTCTGTCTCCATATTTTTAAACTCTATCTCCCCCGAAACTAAAAGTCGCAGAGCGATACTAGGGGTCTCAAATGATTCGATTTTTTATGGATCGGTCTTTTATGGGTCTTTAGTCGATCAAAATGGTTTTTAAGGGTCAAAATTGAAAAATCGTTGTACATTTTGTATATTCATATTAGTTCATTTTTAATTTTTGAGCAGTTTATATGTGTGCCATGTTGGTACAGTCGTAACGTCACCAGCTTTGAATCCTACAGTTTCGATTCTAACTGATTGCATTCAAGAACATTTTCTTTTACTATTGAAATCACGAATCTATAATAATACACTGTAACCCGGATATAAGAGACTTATTCCCCAGTCCATGTAGCTCTCTTATATCTGGGTTATACATGTATATACGAAATCTGGACAAATTAAAATATCATATTTAAGCGTATTTTATGATCGGGCAAAGCCGGGCTCCCCCCCCCCCGCTAGTTTATTACTAAACATCAAAGGCGCCCCTTTCGAGAAATGCCGACGCGGTATCCCAGGTATTTATGGCTGGCCAGAGTACTCCTCTTCGGGAGTGCTGGCTTCTCAATTCGACTTTTCGACCCTAGCGTCATATTTCTCGCCGTGATAGAGATACATACAAGTTTGTTTGTTTTTTTGTTTCTTTGCATAGGCATAACCACTTATCAAGACCCAGAGACTACTCGAGGATAAGGGTTAAGAGTGTACAGTAGTCAATTGGACAATATAGTAATCATTAGTAATGGAAATTCGGTAAATTTGTTAACTTAAGTTGAACGGCTCATCAAGAACTTGTTTACGTTAGACTTGAAGACAACCATATTGTAGTCAGCTGGAAAGCAGGAAAACGGAAGACAATTTCACAGGCGTGCACTTCTAAGAAAGAAACTTTGTTCATGGAATCTACGTTTAGTTTTAGGCATAGATAAAGAGTGGGGGAATTATTGATAGTGTTTTCAGCTAGACGAGTGTTTCTTGTGAAAGTTTGGCGAGGGTACCATAGATTGAAAAGCTCAGTCGAGCACATGCCATGAAAATAACGATAAAGCAGAGACAAACTCGCAACATCTCGTCTGTGAGATAGAGGTTGCAGGGAAGAGAAAAGGACATCTCCTACGAGGCTACGAAGTCTATTTTGAACTCTATCAAGGCAGGACAAGTCTTTTCTAGCAGCTCCTGCTCAGATGTGGCAACAGTATTCCATCCTTGGACGTACCTGGCTCTTATATACATAGAGAATTGCATCAGTAGTGAGATATCTACTGGATCGATAGAAGGATCCCACTATTTTTCCAGCGTTTCGTTTAGTTTTAGATCCGTGGTGGGGGGGGGTATTTTTAGTGGTTGTATGTGAAAGAACCTCGGTCAATCGGTTGATTTATCAGAATAAAATTTAAAATAATATTATCTTTAATCTTTAACATTATCATCACTAAACGCGCAGATTCAGCAAAGTCGTCTTATTATAAATACGTTAAAGATACCGTGTCTGTCGGTTGGTCTGTCCTAGTTAAATTTAACATACTATCTCCTCAAATCTTAGATTTGAAGCAACATTTTTGCTGGTATGTCACGTTCACATTTGAGTTTTTCCATTGGTCTGTCACATTTAAATTTGAAATAGCCTTTTCGTTTGGCTCACGCTTAAGTTTCAAATAGCCTTTCGTTGGTCTGCCACTCTTATGCTTGAAATAGATTTTTCATTAGTCTGTTACTCTTAGGATTGAAATGAAATTTTCATTGCTAAACGCGCAGATTGAATAGACGCATGTTAAAAATAGCTGTTCGCTCTATCGAAATTAGTCAATTAATTAATTAGATGTGAAGCTACTTTAAGTTTAGTTTAACCTCCTCTCGTGAAAGGTGAAAGCAATCGTGTTAACGCGTGAATCACGTACGCAACGAGGTTAATGATTACGAGACCACAACTAAACAATATAAAACGAGACACAGCTGTTAAGTGTTGGTTAAGTATTGAACGTTACGGTTAAGATTGAACACACACACACACACACACACATACACACACAGAGAGAGAAAACAACGGAGGAGAAGAAGAAGAAGAAGAAGAAGAAGAAGAAGAAGAAGAAGAAGAAGAAGAAGAAGAAGAAGAAGAAGAACGAAAGAACGAAAGAACGAAAGAACGAAAGAAAGAAAAAGAACAAAGGAACGAAAGAAAGAAAAAGAACAGAGGAACGAAAGAAAGAAAAAAGAACAAAGAACGAAAGAAAGAAAGAACGAAAGAAAGACAGAACGAAAAATAGAAAAATAATAAAGATGATAATGATGATTAAAGGTTACGAAAAAACAACGTAGTAGTAGAAGAAAAAGAAAAAAAGAAGAAAAAGAAGAAGAAGAAGAAGAAGAAGAAATCAAAAATGAAGAAGAACAAATAAGAAGACAAACGAAATTAAAAAAGAGATAAAAATAAGACGAAGAATGATAAGAAAAGGAAGAAAGAAACTTCAAGAGAGGACACAAAAATAAGAAGACAACGAAGAAGAAAAAAGAATGATGATGATGATGATGATGATGATGGAAGAGATCACACCCACTAGATTGCGAAGTCTATTTTTTACTCTGTTAAGGTAAAAAAAAATAATAATAATGTGGCACCTCCTAAGATGTGGCAACATTACCACAAATTAAGATTTACGTATCTGACTCGTTTCATAATCGACATAGAAAGTCTATAGACAAGCAACGAATGCTTATTATTTGATTGAAATCGCTTCAGACAAGGCATAAAGTCACTTAATGTAAGGAGCTAACAAGCCAGAAATATGATTATAGCAAAGACAGAAAATGCCTATTGACGAAAAGACCAAGGTTCAAAGTAGGGGGGGAATCACTCAGCAGAAAGAGATTCTTGCGGTTCTTGGAAAGAAGCTATTGGAATGGGAAGCTGTATTAAAATTAGATATCCAAACAATTAATTGTTGGAGACCACTAAACGCACCGGGGAAAAAAGAAGAAGTGAATAAATCAGACAATTCTTAAGATCACTTGCCATAATAGTATTTATAGAAAAGACTGAGACTAGCGACATCACGTCTGTGAAAGAAAGGTTGCAGAGAAGATATTAAATTATTAAATAGCAGATATGTTTCTGCGCCTTACAAAGGTCTCTTAAAAGAGACATCCATCCATCAATCCAAATATGACGACAATACTCCAAACATAGTTTGATAGTAGATTTGTAGAAATGAAAAATAATTACAGGTGTGAGGACGTGTTTAGAACGATACAGAGAACTTACTTTACGAGAAGCTGTAAGAGCAATGGATCAAATACGTGAACAAACATTTGACGAGAAAGAAATTAAGTCCAAGAAATTTCAGAGTAAATTTTTCCTCTCGAGCAGAATCTCAAAAAGAAAAGGAACACACCTACGATTGAAAAACACAAGATGAATTTTAACAGGATTAAATGAGACAAGACATGTCGCACCCCAATCTACAGCTGAACCCATGTCAGCTAATAGATTAGCTTCTGGCCAAGATCACAGTGTATTATCTGTTCTGATGCTATACTTCATCTTTCCTGTCCTTGGTCAGTGTAGAGAAATCCTTCCTGACTGAGACAATTTTTATGTTGTTCCTATCTAGAGTGCCCCTTTTTGGGGGAGCTGGATTTTACCCACATTAAAAAACAACCTTGGTGTCTAACTCTTCCTTCACGGGGATGCAAGTAAATAGGAAGATTAGCTGCATATTTCAATTGACCCGAGGGAGATAGGCGGAAAGCAATATTAGAATAGAGATCGGCATCGTCAGCAAAGATATCAATTTTCTGAACAATATTTTCTGTAAAACCCTTGATATAAAGAAAAGATAGAAGAGTTGAGCCTAGAATATCGCTCTGAGGACACAAGCATTGGATAAGGAAAAAGAAAGAAGAAGCACCATACAGAGTTAATCGTAAGCTTAGATCAGAAAGTAAAGAGCTAATAATGTGACGAACTTTACAGCCATTAGCATAACCTCAAAATTTATGTAGAAGACCAGAATGCCACACTGTTGAACGCCTTTGGAATGTAGAGTTCAATGGCCGTAATCTCTCCTGAATTATTAGCAATGCTTAAATAGATGCGAAAGCCTCTAATTCGTCTCCGTGTATATGGATCGCTACTTTGCAGAGAAAGTATCTCTTTCCTCAAACGAGTAAAAGAAAATTATACCTTCAAGAACCATAAAGTTTGGCAGCCTTAGGAATTGGCAAAATAAGAATTTTCAATCATTTTTTTTTTTCTCTTTCTTGGCGTCTTTATTTGTATTTTTTTTTTTTTTTTTTTTTTTTTTACAGATTTTAATGACTTTTCCTTAAATTGAACATTTTTTTGCTCTCCAGACATAAGAGAGTTCGACAAGGAATTTTTGTTCTACTTTTTCAGCGTTAGTACTATGTTTATTGTTATTCGTTATGCGACCTCAAATCTTTATAAGAAGAGTTGTCGGTCGTTCTTTTGTGCTTCCGGTTGAAATAGCATATTCTTTGATCTCTCACATTTCCAGTTGAGATAGCATAATCTTTGGTCTGTCATACTGCAGTTTGAAATAGCATTTTCGTTTGTCTGTCATACGTATGTTTAAGTATTTTCATTTTACTGCCTCGTTTAAGTTTAAATTTGTAATTTTTTGTATGCAAACTTGAAATAGAATTTATGCTAGTCTGCACAGCTTAAGTTAGAAATAATATTATTTTTGTCGATCAGTTACGCTAAAGCATGAAAACGAAATTTCGTCAGTCTGCTATGCTTAAGTTTGGAATAGTATTTTTATTGATTTACCAAGCTTAAGAATGAAATAAAATTTTCGTTGGTCTGTCATGCTTAAGTTTTAAATTGTTGTTTTTATTTTACGCGTGAGCATTAAATAGCATTTTCGATCGTTTTCGTGCTCAGGTTTGAAATAGTATTTTTTGTCATACTTAAGTTTTAAAAAATGGCATTTTCGTTGGTCTGCGGCGTTTAAGTTTAAAATTGTATTTATTTGGTTTGAAACACTAATGTTTCTAATGGCATTTTCAATAGTCTGTCGCTTTTAAGTTTCAAATAAAATTTTCCATTGTCTGCCATATTTAGTTCGTCAATGTGAAGTTTGAAATAGCATTTTTGCCATCGTCACGTAGATTACGTATTTTGTAACGTAGTCGTTACCCACACGTTGTGTGTAGATAGTCGCAAGGAAACATAAAAACAATGAAAGGATTCGACTCACTCTTTTTTTGTCAGTGAAAGAACAGACATTTATTTACAGGTACTTCCCAGAATAACGCATTGTCTCTTATTCAAAGCTCTTCTCGTATTCCAACGTGCTTAACAAGTCTGCCGTGTCGAAGACGTGGTACTTTGTATTTGTCCGGTCATGTTTAAGATACGTCTTTCCCTGTTGCTCCCGGGTCACACGCATAAAACGTCTATTCATGTCTTGAACCATGATTCATTTGAAATTTCAATTCAAGCCATTATCAATACACAAGCAGTAAAGCAAGGCAAATAAAATCAAAAGTAGGCTCTTTGGTATGACAGGGGCTCGTTCAAAATGAATGTTTCAGTCTAGAGCATAATTGAATTATGATACTTGATTTTAGCATTTTAAGCTTAAATGAAGCCATTACTTACAGATATTTTTATAAAATGAACAGTAGATTCTCTACAGTGCAATGTAGACTACAGTGTATTATGAACTAAGTCACTACAGGGAGTCACGTGAAGCTTCCTCCCGATACTCTGCAGGAAGTGAATCCCTAACCAGAGCAGGCAATCAATCGATTTGACTGAAAAATGAACAATTTCACTGATTTTGATGACAATAAAAGTATTGGGAGGTGGAACATCTGTTGATCTTCATTCAATCCCGGACAACGTCAGGTCTCGCTGCTAGTAAAAATAACAGAAAATCTTTCTTACGGACAACGCTTCATTTTAGCACACTTCCTCTATCTAGAATACTGAGCACTCTTGAATTACTATGTAACAATTAGCAGATAATATACTGCTTTATTATGACTTGAGATGATGACATAAGGATTTTCTATTAAGTGGCATTTTTTTCGCGCTTTGGCATTGATATTAAAAGCCTACATTTTCTATTTAAAATTATTAAAACGAACTTCTAAATATACTCAGTCATGGATATGCAAGCGACTACATGAAGATTAAGTAATTTGCATATTCCTTTGAAAAACGAGCGTTAATTAATTAATTAATTATTTTTTTATTGTTTCTTATTAAATGATTGGTTTCATTTCACGGTTACGCTGAATTATAATTATGGATAATTTTTATATTCGCTATAATTGCGTAGAATTTAAGATGAAAACATTCTAACACACGGACACACACACACACACACACACACACACACACACATATATATATATATATATATATATATATATATATATATATATATAGTCTTTGAAGTTTTTAACATTTGAAACCATACAAAAAATTATTTTTTATCATTCATCAAAAAAAAACATCTAGTCAGTAAGTCATTTAATCACCTGAAATCACTGCATCAACTCTCTCGAATTTACTATAATACCAATTTTTTTTTTTTCAAGGGATCATCAGTTGTTTACCATGAAACACTGTTTCGGGGATTTAAAAACAAAACAGTATATTACATCATGGCTCCCCAGCAGTGTTGATCAAACACCACCACCCTTAATCTTAGGAAGAAGACATGTTACAAAAATTTGATCCAATTTCCTATTCTTAATTGCAATTACTAACGTTTTCATAGTATAAAAATGAATTTCTTACCTGTGCGATTCATCAATTTCAACATTTAAAATGGATTATATTTATTTGCTGTCCACTCAGCAAAATGTGGCACAAGGCCGGAAAGTGGTAACCCAGCAGGCTCCCCTAAAGGAGGGGCACTCCTGCAATTTTAAAAATTGCCTGAGTAACCCCGTCGGCATTCCCCGGTCGGGGCGCCTCAGGCAGCAAGCAATAAACTTGCCCCACCGGAAAGCCCGGTGGCAAGGCCTGGGAGGGTGGACCTCCTAGGTATTACCCAGGCGGTGTACCTCAGTCCAACAGGTGCTGGGCCTGTCTCCGGCCCCTCACCTGTTGGGCTGAGTGTCAAGTGACGGATCCTTGAGGGGCCGGAGACCGGCCCAGCACCTGTTGGACTGAGGTACACCGCCTGGGTAATACCTAGGAGGTCCACCCTCCCAGGCCTTGCCACCGGGCTTTCCAGTGGGGCAAGTTTATTGCTTGCTGCCTGAGGCGCCCCGACCGGGGAATTCCGACGGGGTTACTCAGGCAATTTTTAAAATTGCAGGAGTGCCCCTCCTTTAGGGGAGCCTGCTGGGTTACCACTTTCCGGCCTTGTGCCACATTTTGCTGAGTGGACAGCAAATAAATATAATCCATTTCAAATGGATACATTTTTTAATTTGGATTAATCCATTTAACTACTTATCACCCCCACTATAATTAGTAGTTTGTATATTTACATTCTTATTTATTTAAAATTAGATATATAAAGGTTAAAAATATTTTATTTTTACATATATACATTTTTTTTATCTATAAATTTATTATATGTAATTATAAATACATTTTATACATTGCTAATATAGTTTTGGATTTCCTTTATTAATATAGTCTGGTTTATCTTAAACGATTCAAAAGCATCAGGATAACGAACAAATGCTTTATTTAACTGTTTAAATATTTTATTTTTATCTCCACCTTGTTTTATCATCCTTATTACTAAGCTAGAAACTGGTGGTATATATATATATATATATATATATATATATATATATATATATATATATATATATATAGCCAGTAGAGTTTAGTTTCCTAGAAGTACATCCAATGAAACAACATATGTCTACCAAAGAGTGCTCAATGAGTGAACAGAGCAGGTATATTAAATTTATTTATACAAACATTAATGGCTACATATGTGCATACATGTTTCTGTAATCACCCGCGTTGGGGGACTACGTCTTCAGGCCAAGAATTACCGTCGAAAACTCTTTTTTTTCCACGGTAATTCTTGGCCTGAAGACGTAATCCCCCAACGCGGGTGATTACAGAAACATGTATGCACATATGTAGCCATTAATGCTTGTATAAATAAATTTAATATATATATATATATATATATATATATATATATATATATATATATATATATATATATATATATATTACCGTTTTTCATCTGCTTTCAAATCTGTAGAGTCTGACGAAATCATCGAATCGTTAATTCGCTTCCGGTACAGAAAACATGTGTAACTAAGCAGATAAGAAGCGGTAATAAAAATATATTTTTTGTTCTACAGTTGTACTGATCACTTTTTTCAGGTTTTCTTTACCACTTAGCATTTAATTACACACACACACACACACACACACACACACACACACATATATATGACTACTTCATTTAATCACATAAATTAATATACGAAAGTATAATTTCATGCATAAACTAAAAGCATTTACTTCAACAGTGCTCAATACATAGGTAGAGCTAGGTACTGCGTTATAAAAATATATACATGGCAATTAAGATACACAGAATTCATCCACGCTAGGATTCGTTAGGCTTATGCATAAGCTTGACGAAATCCTAGCGTGGATGAAACGCGGAATATTCTGTGTAGCTTAATTGCCATATATATTTTATAACTTACTATATATATATGTATATATATTTGTGTGTGTATGTATATATATATATGTGTGTGTGTGTGTGTGTATATATATATATATATATATATATATATATAGCAAAACTGGTAAATAGTAAAAACTTGAAGAAGGTGCTCAATATTATTGCAGAGCAAATATATATTTTTTTATTTTATTATAGTTTTATCTGTTTAGTTACACATGTTTCTGTTACCGAATCGTATCAACGATCCAGTAACTTCGTCAGACTTTGATACGATTCGGTAACAGAAATACGTGTAACTAAACCGATAAAACTGTAATAAAATAATATATGTACATATATATATATATATATATATATATATATATATATATATATATATATATATATATATATATATATATATAACTTATCCTGTTTTTCTTAAGATGGAATCGTCCGATCGTCGAAGACAAGATGCAAGCAAGGCCAAAGTTTTCTACTTATATAGATATAAGTAGCGATGTTCTTTCTCCTGGACTTTGCACTTTGTATTACCTTACGCATATCACCTATCTGATATAACAGAATATTGTTACTCTTATAACATCCAGGCAACAACATCTATTTTTAGCACCTTCAGCGCTAAACGCGTAGCTTGGTGCGTCTGGGTCGTATCTTAAGAATGGAGCTGTCCATGATTTTATTTCCTCGTCCTTTATTGACAATCCTGAGCAAACAGTCGCCAATGGGGGAAAACGGCAATAAAAAAGGGCGTCTTCGAAAACGTCGAGTTCGAAGAGAAGAAAATAAATTGAAATGTCTAATTAAAAAAAAGAACATTTTATCCCTTGCAGCATCAAAAAAAAAAAAGAAGAAAAGAAACAGAGAGTGCCAATCTGTAAGAGATGACTTCATACTCCGAGAGGAAAATTAACATTTCTTGTTAAAGAGGCGTTGCTGGCCCTCCCTGCAAAAAGAATGGTGAATATAATGTTTTTATTACTGTTATTAGCGCTTGGCAGTTGCTAAGCTAGCTACAAAAGCGAACTGCGATGTTGGCGTACGAGGTTCAAGTTCTATCAGAATTAATGTGCCATGTGTTCTAATACCTTTGATTAAAGGTATGAAGCCACATTTTTTCCATTCCAATAACCGATAGTTAAAATAATGTGGAAAAAAAACTAGTTTTTTATGTAGTAAAACTGTTTGTCCGTCTGACAAAGGGAAACAATCTGAACATCCTAAAGATGATGGATGACTCGCGCTGAGAGTTTGTTCAAAGTGTTTAAACTGGTTTTCGCATAGCTCACTCTCTCGTCCCAGCCAGCCTGATACAGCGGCAGGACAGGGTCGAGACATTTGAATGTGATGTGGGATGCGAGATCTGCTGAAAATATCGACGTTCTTGTGTATACAGCATCTGCTGTTTCCAAATAGTCACCTATCTTGTACTGGCCAGGCTTAATATTTCTTAACTTCGGTGATCTAAAGAGACCTGGTGTGTCAGCATGATTGCACTATATTACTTTTCAAATGTACTAACGGTTCACTCCTTATCAAAGCCCAAAGGCCACTCAAGCATAAATGTTACTCAGTTTGACAAATGGACGGTAACACAAACACTGTGAGTATTAATTCCACAGACGGGTAATTCTTGGAAAGAAACTTTGTTCATGGAAGTTTCGTTTCGTTTTAGGTAAGCAGACGAAGAAAGGAAAATTATTTACAGTGGCTGTAGCTAGACGAGTTTTATGTTGTAATTGTACTGCAGATTAGGCCAGGAAAAGTTCTTGCTATGAATGTCTTGCAAGGGGGGAACTAGAGGATAGAGTTCAGTCGAGAATCTCCCGTGAAAATAACGATAGAATACAGAAAGACTAGTAATGTCTATTTCGCGAGTAAGAAGCTATAGGAAGAAAAAACATTTCTATCTAGATTTCGAAGTCGGTGTTGTACTCTTTCAAGATAGGAAAGGATGCTTTTAACGCGACTACTCCGGATGTACCAACGGTACTTTATCTTACACATAACTTTTCAAACCGATATGGAGAGAACTTGAATGCCTACTAGACACTGTCCTCGGGGGTCTAGGGTCTCTCTGTACAGGGGTTTGTCAGAACAATCTGGCATGAGGATACTTTTCCATAGAAGTAAACCCTGACCAACTATTCAAGATCACATAGTATTCGCAACCCAAATAAGTTCTCCTCACTACGGCTACCCCACAGCTTTTCTGAAGAATGGTGCACCTTCTCCAAGTGATATTACCTCAAGTAATAGCACGAAGCTGGATACTCCACCAGATTAGATAAATTCTTGTCCTGGAATCCAGTAAGACCATGAGACCAACATGAAAGATATACTACAACGTATAAAAATGGTTAATTGGGGAGAGGAAAATTATGTTCTCAATTCTTTACTAACTCAGTGCTTGAGAGATAAAGAACTTTAATGGAACATTCGAATATCTATGTATCTCATATAGACTTCAAGTGTTAGCTCCAGGTCGTGGGCCCCTTGATTTCTGAGAACTTCGACTGAAGTAATATAATAAATAGGTTTTAAAATGGTCACTATTTTTCGTTAAAATAGAAGAATATTGAAGTTTTATATATCGTATTGATTCACTATTAAAATGCAATGTTTTCTTCAGGAAATCCTCAAAACCTATAATTTTGTCTTTTCCAAGTTTTGTGTCTTTTTAATGATGTGATTCCTTCCGCTTTTAGAATTTTGGTGTTTTTGTTTTGTTTTGTTTTTATTTGACATTTTTATTGTTTTAACAAATGATACCTTACGAAAGAATGTCGTTTAATGTTTAGCATTATTTTTTGTTGTTGTTTTTCTTATTTTTTTCTTACCGATTAGTTTCATTCATTCGTTTCGTATGAATCTGACGCTTATTGATGGCACTCGTTTCTCTGATATCTTTCCAGTTAGAATTCTTTTTAGAAAAACATTAGGGGTGACCACGTGAAGGTTGCCAACATCCATAAGCGAAAATGTTTCTGTGGAGCGAACTGGATTTGAACTTGACACGCCCATGTTGTCAGATCGTGTCGTTAACCACTTAGCTACCGTCACCTCCCTGTCGTTTGTTTGTTTAGCATTATTCTTGATGATGATTTTGTTGGCATTCATTTTCCTGATATCTTTCTGTTAAGAATTCTTTCTGGAAGAATATCGGATACTTTACAGAGGGGGGGGGTTACATAAAGGTGAAACGAACTGGGTTCGAACTTGGCATACCAAAGTTATCAACACGCGTCGTTAACCACTAGACCACCGTCCCTGCTGTTGTTGTTGAGAAAGAAGGAGAGGAAAAACAGCAGCGTTTATTCATTTCGTATGAATTAGATGATTATCTTTGGCATTCGTTTCCCCGATGTCTTTCTAGTTAGATTTTTTTTTTCTAGAACGAATTCTAACTAGAAAGATATCGGGTCCTGACAGGATGAACAACGTGAAAGTTGCCAACATTTCTAACTTAAACCGTTTTTGTAGAACGAACTGGATTCTTACTCGACAGTTTGTCAGTCCGTGTCGTTAACCACCTAACCGCCGTCGTCTCCCCTTGTCTTGATCGTTTTGTGCGTTGGTAGCTTGGTTGGTCATTTCGGTTTATTCCAATTTGGAGTGACGTTTCAATTTCCATTAAAAAAAAACTGGCATATTCAGTGAAATTGTCCTATTGCAAATTTCCCAAAATATCTCTAACAGAAACTTTACCTGATGATCTGTCACGCTTACGTTTAAAGAAAAATGTTTGTTTGTCTGTCACACTTAATTTAACAATGGTATTTTCTTTATCTGTCACGCCCAAGTTGAAAATAACAATTTAAAATGTGTCTCCCTATCTGTAGAAGACTATGCATCCATGCCTCGGTTGTTCACGCTCAAATTACAAATAAGAAATGCATTTTGGTAGATTAAATTTCGTAATTATTATTTTTTTAATAGGTTTTTTAACACTTTTTGGTACTTTACTCTGTTACGTTTAATTAATAGTACATAAAAACAGATGAAAATGTATAAGTTACGTAGCGGCGTGAAAAATACACACATGTACAGACATACGATAAATGGTCACGGAATTTTATTAATATAGCGACTATTCAAAGAAGATCCTGCTAAAAAAAAAAAAAAAGAAAGAAAAAGGCCAGTTTTTCTTTTTCATGAGAGAATCTCGATTTTAAAACCCACTATTAAACCGACAAAAATGGCCGCCGCTTTAACAATTTACGGCATCCGTTTTTATTATACGTTCCTGCCCAAAAGTTATTGCCATTATTGGAATGATTCCAATTCAATAATGTCTGCTCAGACTGGATTTAAAAGACGGTCAACATATAAATTGCGCTGATTATAATCCTTATTTTCAAAGGGGATGATTCTGAGTTTATGCAGCTTTATATTTCTCGTCTAAATCAAACATTGTGATCCACCGTTCTACCTTTTTACGATAGCTCCATTTTTTAACAATAAACTAGAAGAATAGCCGTGCCTTGCCGTGACAGTTGTATAACAAATAGAAGGCCTGTCCACTGAAAAATTACGTCATGTTTGAGGTACAAGCAAACAGGATTTGCTGTGCAGTCAGAATGTCGATTAACGAATGAAAAATGTTTAACAAAAAAAAATACATCAGAAAACTTTTTAAATGCATTGAAAACGAGAAAAATAATAAAAGCGATTTATGTTGAAACTAAACTTTTTCAAAATCAGCACGACGTTGTCAAGAATTGAATGATGATAAATGTTTCACGCTCCCATATTTTTATTTGTATCGAAATCGGTGAAATCGTCCATTTTTCAATCAAATCGATTCGTTGTCGGCTCTACTCGGGGACCCTTCGTGGTGCATCGGGAGGTAGCTTCACATGTCTCCCTGCAGTGACTTTGTCCATAATACATTGTAGTCTACATTGCACTGTAGAGAACCTACTGTTGATTTTATAAAATTATTTTTATGCATAATGGTTTGAATTAAAGTTTAAAATGCAAAAGTCCAATACCATTGGTCAGTTGTGTTCCAAACAGGAACATTCATTTCGAATGTGCCTCAGTCATATAAAATTACTTACTGCTGATTTTATATGCCCGGCCTTTCTATATGTGTGGGAATAAAACTACTCAAATTCACTTGTGATGTTAGGCTGTATAAGGTGTTAAATTTGATCAAAGCCGCCTGTTCCTGTTCGATTATAAATAGTTATTGAAAACATCCCGATACAAAATATATCTAAGAACACTGCCAGATACATAAAGTAGATTTGTGTGAAATTTCATAGAAATCGGTACAGCTGTTGAGGAGTTTATAGGGAACGAACTCACACACACACAAAGTTCTTTTTATATAATAATAATAATAATAATAATAATAATAATAATAATAATAATAATAATAATAATAATAATAATGATAATAATAATCTGGGACCTTGGGGAGGCTGAGTGCCACTCAAATTCAGTATAAACCAATGGCCACTACCAGCGAGAAATCAATGATAAGCGGCTGTTGTGATGATGCAAATTTATTTGCAAATGCTATCGAAGGCGGTGGAGAGAGCTGGACGTCTGGGGAGACTTGTTGTCACTCAGCTTCCAGAGAACACCACAGGTTTCCAATCAGATCGTTTGTTGACTTGTGTGAAAGCTCCATGTGAGCCAATAATAATAATAGCTGGATTAAAGAAGAACTAAGAAATATCGACCAGAATACCAGGAAACTCATGACAATGCACAATTCACAACACTCGAGAGATGATTCTGACCAATTATATGTGAAAAGGAAATACGGAGAAAGATGGCTGCTCTGTATAGAAGACTGTGTAAATGACACGATAAAATAATTAGAAAAATACATAATGCAGAACACCGAAAGAATAATTACTGCAGCAAGATATACGGAAGGAATAAACAAAATAGAAAAAGAGACGAGGAATACGACGAAAAAAAAATGGGAAGAGAAACGGCTACATGGACGATTC
Source organism: Euprymna scolopes (assembly GCF_053919585.1). NCBI lineage: Eukaryota > Metazoa > Mollusca > Cephalopoda > Sepiida > Sepiolidae > Euprymna > Euprymna scolopes. The sequence goes on along the minus strand of NC_136510.1, from coordinate 19,305,890 downwards.
ACAAGAATGACAAAAGATAAGACTAACGAAAACACTTGGAAATGGCTACAAAAAGCAAATCTAAGCAGGGAAACTGAATCACTAATAACAGCTGCACAAGATAACGCAATAAGAACCAACCACACCAAAGCAATGATCGATGAGATACAAGAAAGCAGCAAATGCAGACTTTGCAGACAAAGAGACGAAACAATAACCCATATATTAAGTGAATGCAAAAAACTAGCCCAAACAGAATATAAAAATAAACACGACCAAGTACAATGGCAATTATGCAAACACTTGCACAAAGACAAATGGTACAAGCACAAACCGGCAGTAGTACTGGAAAATGAAAGTCACAAGATCCTATGAGACATGGATATACAAACGGATAAACCCATCCAAGCAAGAAGACCGGATATCATAAGAGTTAACAAAAATCTGATTGTAGATTTTGCCGTTCCAACGGACCACAGTGAAGTTCAAGGAGACTAAGAAGCGGCGCAAATACACGGATATGGCCAGAAGGCTCAAAGGAATCTGGAAAATCAAAAAATAAAGATAACACCACTAATAGTAGGAGTGCTAGGAACGATACCGAAAAATTTTGAAAGAATAATGGGAGAGATTGGAATCAGAGGGATGACCGAGAAGATACAACGATTTAAATAATGGAAACTGTAGAACTATTAAGGAAAACCCTTGAATGTGGAGACTAAAACGACACATAAGCTGTAGAATTGCAAGATACACCCCCCTTTTGTGGGTGTTACCATGAATTGGCACCACACTAAATAATAAGGGTCCAAGAGGATGGTAAGATTGAAGAGAGATAGCACTAGCTAGGCATCCGCTGGCTGATTGCAAAGAGGACTGGGGCATTGAGGAGGCTTATTGCCACCCAAATACCAGTGAAGACCAATGGTCGTCGCCAACGAGAAATTAATGGTAAGCGGCTGTTGCGATAACGTAAACTCTTTTGCAAAGGTTATCGAAAGAGGCGGAGAGTATTGAAAGTGTGGGGAGACTTGTTGTCACTCAGACTCCAGGGAAAACCATAAGTTATTCTCAAATAGCAATCTTTTATGATGGCTTATGTGACTACTACTTGTGAGTAAATGAAAATAATGTACAAGGATGACTTAAAACTGTTTGCAAAAACTATAAAAGGAACTAGAGATGACTTAAAACTGTTTGCAAACATTATAAAGGGACTAGAGATGACTTAAAACTGTTGGTAAAAATTATAAAGGAGCTAGGGACGCTAATGAACATAACCAGAATATTCAGTCAAAATATCTGAATGGAATTCGGCATGGAAAAGTGGGCATCGCTGATCATGAAAAGAGGAAAACTGGAAGCAACAGAAGGTGATACTACTCAACCAAACAAAGATGAGAGCAATAGGTTAACATGACAGCTACAAATATTTCGTAGTTCTGGAACAGGACACCATCAAAGCAATAGAAATGAAAGAGAAAATTGGAAAGGAATACCCCAGAAGAACAAGAAAACTTCTCAAAACTAAACTATATAGTAGAAACCTAATAAAAGGTATAAACACATATGCAGTGTCATTAGTAAGATACATTTCACCATTTATAAGTTGGACCAAAGAAAAACTGAGGTATTTCGACCGGAAGACCAGAAAACTTATGACTATGGACAATGCACTACACCCAAAGGATTATACTGACCGACTCTATGTGAAATGGAAAGACGGAGGAAGATCGCTGATTTGTATAGAAGACTGTAAACAACACAAAAATAGAATTAGAAGAATGCATAATACAGAACGCCGAAAGAATAGACTCTGAAAAACAAACAGACGGAAAAAAAGGGAAAGGGATAAGGCAAGAAAAGTAAAATAGATAAACAACGATTCATAAGGATGACAAAAGATGACACTAATGAAAACACTTGGATACATCTATTCAATATGCGCGTTTAGTTTTCTTGCTATAGATCCATGTGCTCCCCTGACAAGTGCCCCCTCTCCGCTGTTTGTCGTGGTTTTCTATTGTCGCCGTTTCTATTTCTGGCCGTGCTGTCGTTTTTCACATTGACGAGAGTGGGAGCACTGGTTTACAATTATAAAAAAATAAAACAAATACTCAAAATAAAACAGCTCCGATACATCGTGTATAGACTATTTGTGATCTTAATGTGTAATATAAAGGTGTTCCAAACTTTCTCTGCTGGTAGCTGTGTGTCGCGGTATCTTTGTCGGTCAGTTGATCAATTTATCTCATCCGCTAAAGATTCACCCCGATCTGAATCCAACTCTCTGATCTCTCTCAGATGACCGCCGAGCCGCCAACCGTCGTAAACTGGAAAAAAACTGTCCATAAACTAACTCTGACTCCTAAATTTATTGATTCAAAATCGTAAATCCTATGTCCGGTATTTTGTCTAAGAATGACCGATAAGAAGAAAATGATTCACCTCCTCGGCCACTTTTAGCTAACCACCCATTCTATTTGCCGCCAGCTTCGTGCGTCGTGATGAATGATTTCTAACCATAGTCATGGCTTTTTTTTTTTTACTTCCGACATGTTTTTCCTATTTTTTATGAAACATACTGTAGTAACACATTGCTATAGAAACAGACCGATTAACTGTTATATGGGCCGGATATATACGAGACAACCTTGTTGGGGAGTTGAGCAGCGAAATGTTTGGTTATGTTACATTAAAATATTTAAATTTCGGTAGGGTTTCAAAAAACAGGAAACAGGAAGAAAAGGCCTTCTTCTCTAACAGTTTTTTCCCCAAATTGCTTACCTTTGAACTTCCTCCATGCTCAATGTTTCCCCGACTGTACCAATATGCATGAATTTAAATGTAATGTGAACAACTATCTCCTTGCACAACTCCTCACTTAGCATGCCTCTATAAAGCTGGTTCCTAATTCACAGTAATCCCTTATGTGTTAGTGTACTTTGTTTATGGAGAATAGAAGTAAAAACTAAATAAACAGTTTTAAGTAAGCGGTCCGAAGAAGGAAGCTATCAGTGTAGAAATTCTTCAGGCATCTATGAACCTCTACAGTGAAGGAGCGTGATTCTGTTGCTAATTAAGTGAGTTAGAGATATTACAGTTCCGCTTGTTTTGTTTTGTTTTTTTCTTCGCGTTTATTTTAATTCCAGACTAGCCAGTGACCCGTTGGATCACAACCAGTGTTTGATGCCTTAAGTGTTGCAGATTGACAAACGGACTTAGTGTCCTACTGACATACAGAGCAAAATATGTATCGGCCATTAACTGACCGAGCATGAAGTATTTAAACTAATTTGTTGTAGAGCAAAGGTCGGTTTATGACTCTTTAAAAAAAAAAACGGACTGCATACTCCTCCTATGACCGATAATCCAAAACGCACTGGTTCAACGTAATTAGTTTTTTTTCTATTTTTCTTAATTGTTTATTAAGTCAGGATTGTTTTGTAATGTTGTTCAGTTGAAGAGGTCCAATCGGCTCGGTGCGCACTTCGCCCTTAAAACCCTCTGGGTTGCAGCTGAGACCACTTCAGGTCAAAGATTTTCGGCGTCTTAGATTTGGCGTCTGATGTTGTCGGATAACCTTGACCCATGCTCAAGTATTCGCATGCATACATACAGCCAGTTAAATCTCTCTCTCACTATCTCTCTCTCTCTCTCTCTCTCTCTCTCTCTCTCTATATATATATATATATATATATATATATATATATATATATATATATATATATATATATATATATATTATAAGGTAAAATTAAAAGCCAAGAACAATGCGAGATTCTTTTTTTTATATATATATAGAGTAAAATTAAATGAAAACAAAAGAAATAAATTTCTTTTTTTTGTTGTTCGTTTTTTCTTTTTCACACAAATTTTAACTCTAAACAACAGTCATTTTTTTTCTGTTGTATTCAATGGTGTTATAAATCTCAATATATTTCAGACCTATTAGTCCTTTTTCAAGAGAAGACAGCGGAAGAGTGGTCAAAATTTGAAAAGTAGCCGCAGAGTTTGCCACGTGATACCGCGAAATATAGAACAAAAAATGACGTTAGGAGAACGTTAAAATAAATCAGTTGATGTTTGAAATACTTGTTGCGTTTGTGAATCAAGGGAGATGACTATTCAAGCAAGGGTTTTTTTTGTTTGTTTTTTTTATTATTATTTTAATTATTGTTTTTCTTATGTTTTAAACTTATATTATAAAAGCGGAGCTCAATTCCAGTCTATTGTTTAGTGTGGGAGTATTTTTTGAAATAATTAAAGATTCGAGGATACGAAGTTGACCTACGTTTCTTGAAGAAGCAAGAATGTTGATGTGAAAATCTGGTTCTGAATTAATGCAAGTGCGAATATGTTTATAGAACGACGAAGCAGTAGTGTTTAAGTGCTCTTTAATGCGGTGGTGAAGCAATCTGGTAGTGCTTCCGATGTAAGATGCACTGCATTTAGCGCATTGTAGGTCGTAAACAACGTGGTTCTTAAAGCATAAACCTGTGTGTGATATTGGGCAATTAGAGAGTGAACAAGGGGAAGGTGTATGCGATGGATGTTTTCGGTTGAGCTGTTGTCTTAAAGTAGATCCAGTGTGGATGAGTTGAATGTTGAGTCCCTCGCTGCGGATGGCTTTTCGGATTGAAGATGAGATTTTGTCACTGAGGAAGGGTAGTTTTAGAAAACAATTGTTAGAGAAGGGTCGGGTGTTGCGTTTTTTTCTTTTTAAGTGAGGATAGGATCGTATTAGGGTAGCCGTTTAGTGAGAGGGTCTGTAGGAAATTGTTAGTGTGTGTATGTTTGTCGGAGATGTTAGTGCATTTGTCTTGTATGCGTGAGATTTCGGCATGTGCGTAGTTTAGTTTGTCCTTGAGAGGTAGTGCAGATTTAAAATGTACGAAGAGGCGTTTGCTGGCGAGTTTTCTGTAGAATTCAGTGCATATGGCACCATTTTTTTTTATTTGTATTTTAAAATCAAGTAGAGAAAGAGATTCAGAAGAGTCTGGGTGTTCTATAGTAAATTTTAAGTTTGGGTCGGCGTTATTGAATTTGTGGAAAATGTTAATAGCTTCTTCGCGGGAGTATGTGATAATTAAAATGTCATCGATATATCTAGTAAAAAGGAGATAAGAGTAGCAGGTACTAAGGGTGTGTCTTTCGAGTTTGTCCATATAAGCAATGGCAAGAATACCGGATAGACTGGAGCCCATGGGTAGTCCAGATACTTGTTTGAACGTGTTTTGTAAGAAAGTAAAGTAAGTGTTGTCTACTATAATACGGAGGAGTTGTAAGAGATCTCCTGGAGTAATTCCGAAGCATTGTGGGTTTTTAGATGCTATAATGTCTGCCATGAGATTGATGGCTGGATGTGCAGGAATGGAGGTGTATAAAGAAACGACGTCTAGGCTAAATGGGTATCTGTATAGTTTGAGTAGATGGTGTGGTAGATCGTTGAGTCTGTTAATTACTTGGTTGGAACTACTAACATGGGCTGGGAAGGTAGAGAGTAGAGGTTTAAGTAGGCGGGATATTAACCAAGAGATTTTATAAAGGGGACCGTTAACGCTTGAAACAATGGATCTGATCTGTGTGTGTGTGCTATTTTTGTGGGTTTTAATAAGGTGATAAAAGGTAGGTAATTCGCTGTATTTAGTAATAAAATTTAGTCTGTGTTGTTTTGGGAGATTTCTTTTAAAACAAATTTGAGACCATGTCTTGTTAATGTTGTTCTCAATACAAGCAGCAGTGATATTATGTGCTGGGGTGTAAAGGTCGGTATTGGAAAGATGCTCTATAGCAAGGTTGTTATAAGATTCCTGTGATATAACGCAAAATTCTCTGCCCTTATCAGAGGGTAAGTAAACTAAATCTTTGTCTTTAAGGGATTTAAGGGTGAGGTATTGGTTCCTGGTAAGATTGGGGGTAATATATTTATTATAAGTATTCTGAAGATTTTATGCTTTAACCTTGAAAGTTTTAGATCTAGTGGAATATTATTAGGAGGTGGGTATAAAGGGTGATCAAGCTGAAAAACAGGAAAAGAGGTGTTGTGATTACCTGAGAGGTTGAGGGGGGTGTGATTGTTATCGTGCGGGGCGAAAGCGTGCAGCCATTTAAGGTGGTAAGCAGTTCTGCAGAACTGCATTTCTATGTTGAGTTTAGCTTTATCCGTCAGTTTCATTGAGGTGATAAACTTAGGGCCAAGTGAAAGGAGATCCGTTTCAGTTGTGGAAAGAGAGTTAGTGAGGTCAGTTACGAGAAGATGATCTTTGAGGGACTTGTCGGTGGAAGAATCCTGTGAATTATGTATGTGTCTGTTGTAGACCGGTTTATTAGTTTATATATATATATATATATATATATATATATATATATATATATATGTATATATGTATATATATATATATATATATATATATAGTTTTAAAATATGGATAGTTTCTTTTTATATGCCCTTATTAGGATATGTATGGGTGAAGCATAACATAAAAAGCAATTGAAGACAAGATAAAATAAATACATGAATTTATTTGTGAAGTCAATAAGAAAATAGAGAACATGAAGGCATTTTGAAGCCTAATGCTCTCCTCAAACGGAAATAAAAAAAGAACAATAACACGAACGTTTAGTGTATTTTAGATTATGAAGCCAGTATCTTCAGACACTCTGATCCGGTAACACCAGAGAAATCGTATTGACTGTTCAGATACGTTGATTAGGAATATTTTGGATTCATTAGTTAGAGAACAGATTTTTTTTTATTTTATTTATTTATGGCATTGCTCAAGTTCCAGTGCGTCATTTCTTTCTTTTGCAGCTGATATATTGAAAGTGTTAAAAATTAAATACTTGATTTTTAAAAGAAAAATCTTGTGAATCATAAATTTTATTACCCATATATATAACAATCACAAGGTGTTAAATAATCAAGTTGATGATTAGTCTAGTGGGACTAGTAACTAGACTCGTACAAAAACAAAACTACTGAAATGCTGCTCTTTTTTTTGTCACTTCTGGTTCATTTTACAGAAATTGAAAATCTACTGTTAATGGAGATTTGCTGTCTGTCTCAAACCGAAACTATACTGTAACGCGGTACATATGACCACGTGGGGAAATATTAGCAGCAGCAAAAGATGGCTGCCTTGTAAAGGGATTAGCAGCAGTAGTAGCCGAAAAAAAACGCAGAGGCGAAAAATGGCTGGCTAAAGAAACAAAGATGGCGCCGAAAAAGACGGACGTATAAGAAATGGCTGTCTGCGGCCGGCGTATAGTGGAGCAGAAGCGAGAGACTCTAAAGTTGGTGTCGAGACGGGAAGAAAACAAAACGACTTGTGTTAAAAAAAAGAAAGAAAAGCCGAGTTTGATTTATTTATTTTTGTTTGTTTATTTTTGACGATGTCGGACGGCGTGGGGGTCCGAGAATTTTTTGAACTGTAACGAACAAGGTTCAAGCGTAACGACCACGTTACAATACTGTTACTTCTTGTGTTATGATAATAAAAAGGGTCCTGTTATATTGTGTACCATAGCACCATATTTTGATATGTGTACTTGGGACAAACGGTTCATCCTGATGTGTATACGTGTCACTAAATTCTATTGTTGATGATTCTTCACTATTTGAACCCTAGAATTATGTTGTTGCTGTCTATTTATGATATATTCATATCTAACTGTTCATATGCGCGTGTGTGTGTGTGTGTGTGTGTGTGTGTGTGTGTGTGTGTGTGTGTGTGTGTGTGTGTGTGTGTGTGTGTGTGTGTGTGTAATATACATGCATTATGGACATACCTTCATGCGTCGTTGATCTTATTCACCTGGAATTCGTCTTGTTCTTGGAGGGGAGGCTAGAAACCGGTTTTGGACGAATATTCATTCACTTCCAAGACGATGATTGGTTTTATATAGTTTTTATTCACCTTCCAGTTGTCGATCGCAGAAGAATGGAAAGTGAATGTCTTTGCTTGCGTGGTTAATTCTAGGTCTCTATTTTCACACACGTCAGCTCTCTTCCCAGTAAAGGGGGGACGACCTATTAAACTGATCGCCCTGTTCAACGTCCAACTTCCAACTCTTAATGATCTCCAGCTAACCTGATCCACGTAACACACACGTAGATCCGATCAGTTGACCAGATACCTCCGGTAAACTTGTCTATGATTTAGCTTTGTTATATTTTGACATTTTTTATACATATTCTACATATTTATCTCCCATCCATCGCTCCAGATAGATAGATAGATAGATAGATAGATAGATAGATAGATAGATAGATAGATAGATAGATAGATAGATAGATAGATAAACAACTAACAAATACTCTCTTGTGTTAGATCTATTACATAACATTCTATTAAGGTACTATTGTACGTTCATTACTAATAGAGTTTTGGTATATGAAAGAGAAAAGAGCGTACCTTCACATGCTTTCTTTTTTTCTATCATGTTGTATGCAGACAGTCGCAATGAAACAAAGACTAGGAACGAACTTGACTCACTTTTTTTTTGCAATTTGATCAACAGACATTTATTTACAAGTACTTCCATAATAACGCCTTGTTTATTGTTCAAAAGTCTTCCCGTACTCTAGTATGCTTAACAAAACTATGCCGTGTCGAACATGAGGTATCTTGTCTTTGTTCGGCCATATTTAGGACACGTCTTTTTCTGTCGCTGGCGGACCACGTGTGAAACACGTTTATTTTGGCTCACTTGTATTTTGTACACGTCTCGAATCCTCTACCTCTCGACCTTATCTCGAATACTTCTTAAATACTTTCTCTAAACACACGCGTAATTTTTACCTCTGATGCCCCATTGCGCAGCCGGCTTGGTCATTTGTGTATGGCGGTTGCTAACCCAGTGTTAGCGGCTCTGTTACAATTTGTTCGAATTAAAAACGTTTTATAAAAGAATGATTAACTAAAATCTTGTTTCATGGAAATAAATCTGATCTAAAGACGCTGCTTCTCTAAAAGACTTACAGCAGAAACATGTATGCATATATGTAGCCAATAATATTGGTATAAAGAATAATTGCCGATGTTTGTCAGTTGTTTCTTTCATCTTAATTTCAATTTTTTTCAGTCGTTAAATGATGCCATCAATCCTTGTATCGTTTAAATTCAACGATCGAATTCGATTAAGGTTGAGTCTCGCAGTAATAATCGATTCTATAGTTACAGGCTTTCTAGATACGTATTTTTTTTAACCTGCATATATTTTACATGTGACTTGTTCAAATCTGCATGTGGTGACATATTGTTATAATAGTTGTTGATGGTTGGCCTCCACACACAACCTCTCGTCATTCAAGAACGAGGTAAGGATGTAATTTAGCCCTTAAATTTACCAGAAGAATCGCTTTTATTGCAATTACAATACATAATTGGGATAGGGGGTTGTTAAAAAAGAAAAGAGAGAGATGGATGGGGTGGAAATAAGTCACAGATCGAATATATATATATATATATATATATATATATATATATATATATATACATATATATATATATGATGAGAATAATGGAAACAGTATTCCCCCGAAATAAAGAAATAAAAACAAAATAATACAAAGTTATGTGTTCATCAACGTTTCATCTTTATTTCAAACTTTCCTCTGCACGAATAAAATTAAGAAAAACCAAACCACCAGTACAAATATTTATACTGATGATTTGTTTTCTTCATTTTATTCACCCAGAGTCTAGAAACGAAGACGAAACGTTGATGAGCACATAACTTGGTTTGTTCATTATAATATATATATGTGTGTGTGTGTGTGTTTGTGTGTGTGCGTGTGTGTTTGTGTGTGTGTACTAGCAAGACTGAGATAAAGAAAGATAACACCAGACTTATCTCTACTATTATATAAAAGGAATTGTGTGTGTGCGTGTCTGCGTGTGTGAGTTCGTTCCGTATGGACTCCTAAACGGCTAGGGTGTTATATCAGTGTAAGTGCGAGGAACAACTCTCTCTCTCTCTCTCTCTCTATATATATATATATATATATATATATATATATATATATATATATAGTCATCAACATACAGTACAGCTTCGCTGTATCACAGTTCATCAATGCGACTAGACTAACACTTATTCCTAGCCAGGGATTGAACCTACAATCATCTAGTTGATAGTCAGCAGTTCTAACATCCGGCCCATAGTATCGGTGCCCGCAAGCGATCTCATTAAATGTCGTTTTAAATAGAAAGCTTTCACAGTGCACGAGCTGCTTATTTATTTACAAACAAACAGCAATATTATTAACGCTAATTAAGCTGCAGGTGAGATACATTTACGACAGTACTCTTCTCCAGGAGGGGGGGGGGGAGCTAAAAATATATAGTCATATATATTAAGGGAGTATGAAATCTATATTCATATAGATTACAGTGCTTGAGCAGCGATATATATATATATATATATATATGTGTGTGTGTGTGTGTGTGTGTGTGTGTGTGTGTGTGTGTGTGTGTGTGTGTGTGTGTGTGTGTGTGTGTGTGTATTACACAAAAGGAACTTTGTGTGAATGAGTTAGTTCTTAATGGATTTTGAAACGGCCGAGTCGACTATTATGAAATTTCACACAAATGTACTTCATGGATCTGGCAGTGTTCTAAGATAGTTTTTGTATCAGAATGTCTTTGATAAGTATCATTAATCGAAAAAAAATCTTATGAAAGGAATAACAAACTATTTTGAACAAAGTTAACACCTGATACAGCCTAACATTACAAGTGCATTTGAAAGTGTAAATACTTCACCAACAGAAAGACCCGGTATATAAAATCAGCAGTAAGTCTTTTGCTATGACAGGGGCGTTGTCGAGTCCTTTGCATTTTAAACTTTAATGAAGCCGTTATATATAAAAATAATTTTATAGAATAAACAGTAGGTTCTCTACAATCCAATATAAGTTACAATGTATTGTGGACTAATTCACTGCGGGGAAGCATGTGAGGCTTCCTTCCGGTGCATCGTGATGGGTCCCCAACTAGAGTGGGCATCAATGGATTTGATTGAAAAAATATAGGTGATAAATAAAAATATAGGACGGTGAAACATTCGTTGATCATCATTCAAACATCGAATTTCTCTGTTAGTATATATATATATATATATATATATATATATATATATATATATATATATATATATATATATATATAAGTACTCTCACGTTAATTTCGACGTATGAGCGTCTCAAAAACTAATTTCAGTTTCGGTGTTTCTGTTTTTCATGGGACTTGAACCCCGCCAGTGACTTGCCGATGCGACCACAAGCCATGCACAAAAATGAATTCAATGAAGTGTCACTTGGTCTGGCAGGCAATTCTTTCTTTTTTATCTCGAGATTCTCTGAGTTTTTGTACTCTTTCTAATTCAAAGACGTCTAAGGCATTGTGAGATGTCAGTCTCCATTGTTTCCTGTCTGAAGCAATTTGTTCAAAAGTTGACAGTGCGATGTTAGTTGTTATCAGATTGTGCTTGAGCTTATCCTTGCACCTCAACAGTGGGCGGCCAACATGTCTTTTATCTGTCTGAAGCTGACTGTACATATGTGCCTTAGGTATTCTATCATCACTCATTCTGACTATGTGTCCGGCTCAACGTAACTGACACTGTATAAGAAAAAGTTTCAATTCCACTGATATCGCACTTGAGATCAGCATTGGTCACCTTGTCCTTCAGGGTAAATCCACATATTGTGCGAAGGCAGTGTTTGTGAAATACGTCCAACTGCATTATATGTGAGCTGTAACAGGTCCAAGCCTCAGCGCCGTACAAGAGGGCTGTTAGAACAATAGCCTGCACACTGATTTTAGTTTCAAGCTTTATACCTCTGTCATTCCACAAACAGATCAGAAGTTTACCAAAAGCTTATGTTGCCTTCGCTATAAAATTTACAATTTCATCGTCAAGGGATCCGTTTGAGTTCACCATGCAACCTAAGTATACGAAACAGTGGACACATTTCAAATTCGCCCCATCTACTGCAATACAATCATCAGGAAATGAATGAACTGGAGGGTTTTTTTTGGAGGGGGTTGTTTTGTTTTTTTTAGGGGGGAGGGGGATAGTATATGATTATTGAATATCTCCAGTATCAAATAATTCTTATATGCTGTGAAATTTACTTTACAACGAGGTGAGATATAACATATGAAAAATATTTGGAATCAAGTCTTCCCTTGCTGTTATTTCAGATCATTTGAAACCATAGCAACCAGTTTTTGTCTCCTCTCCATCAAAGTCAGATATTTTGTAATTCATATGCAAAACTAGAAAAACAAATGACTATGATTGAAACATTTATGGATGTAAAAAAAAAATGCTAAAAATGAGCTTTGGATGATGGATAATCCTCTTAATGTGCGACCTTAAAGGTAAATCTCACACAGGTAATTAATTTTCCAGCGGGGTTTCATTTGTTAAATTCTGATCAATAGTCGCTGAGATTTGGAAATTATAAAATTTCCCAAAAAAGGTGGTATATATATATATATATATATATATATATATATATATATATATATATATATATATATATATATATATATATATATATATACCAACATTTTGAGCAATTTTATAAGTTCCAAATCTCAGCAACTATTTGTAAGAATTTTACAAATGAAAACCCGTTGGAAAGGTAATGACCTGAATTGTGCAGTAGGCTATGTGACATTTAAGAGGATCATCCATTATCCAGAGCCTATTTTTAGCATTTTTTACACCCATAAGATGTTTCAATCATAGTCATTTGTTTCTAGTTTTGCATATGAATTACAAAATATCTTATATTTACCCAAAACCTTTGGCCTTGATGTAGGTGAGACTAAAACTTACTGCTATGGTTTCAAATGATCAGGAATAACAGCCAGGGGAGACTTGATTCTAAATATTTCTCATATGTTATATCTCACTTCTTTAGTTTTCATTCATAAAATAAATTTCGCAGTGCATAAGGATTATTTGATACTGGAGATATCCATAATCATATCCTATTTCGAAAAGAAAAGATGTATATGAGAAATATTTGGAATCAAGTCTCCCCTTACTGTTATTTCAACAAATTTGAAACCATAGCAGCAAGTTTTAGTCTCCCTTCCATCGAGGCCAGAGGTTTTCGGGTATATATATATATATATATATATATATATATATATATATATATATATATATATATATATAATTCTTGGTTCGTTAGTTATTCATAAAACTATATTTCTACATTACCAATTTAATTGAAATTTTCAGACAGTTTATCCTTATAGTCGAGGAATGTTTTTATGTTATTAAAATAAATTAATATTGCAAATTATAAATTAAATAAAATAAAAATATTTTTCGTAAGTCGATTCTGCGAGACATCTCGGTTTTACCTCTGGTAGTTATACCATTTCATTCATACGCCACGATTTGACGACTCTAATCGATAAGTAAAAAAAACATCTCCTATTTTTTCATTCAAATTCATTTGTTTACCTTCCAAATTTTTTAATTTAGAAAAGAATTCCTCGCCAAAAGTTTCGTTTGGAGTTGAAACATAAAAGTCGAAGAACCATCTTTCTTGTAAAAATTATTTTTACAAAACCATCTTTCTTGTAAAAATTATTTTTTAACAAAATTGGCAGTACACGGTTCTTTGGATTTTTTTTTAAACAGTTGTTGCTATGAACTTTTCCAAAAAATTTTAAAAAGCTATAAA
>NC_136510.1:19264694-19287194 GCF_053919585.1 Euprymna scolopes | reverse complement strand
ACATCTCTTCTGTGAGAAAGAGGTTGGAGGGAAGAGAAAATGACATCCTCTACTTGGCTATGAAGTCTATTTTGAACTGTCAAAACAGGATGTCCTTTCTAGCAGCTTCTTCCAAAATGTGGCAACAGTACTCCATCCTTGGACGTACCTGGCTCTTATATAGGTAGAGAATTGCATCAGCAGTGAGATATCTACTGGATCGATAGAATGATCCCACCATTCTTCCAGCGATCTTGGCAACAGATTTGATGTATGTGTTCCATTTCAGATCAGGAGTAAAAGTCAACCCCAGAAGCTTAGGGCCTTCCTAAGACGAGAGCCATTCATTTCAATTGATGCCAGATTGGGATCAGAGCGTTGATGATGTAAAGATAGAAGCTTGGCTCTTCTTCTTTTTGTATGTTTTGGATAGGAAACGTAAACAGCTTTCGAATGTGGCTACATTTGTTTTTGACGGTGCCGGAAGTTGGAGTTGGGTCACTATTGAATATTTTAGTATGTGTAATTAAAACATACACAAAAAATGGCCTTATGGAAACAAACGTTGATTAACTAAACTATTGCCTCTTTCCCGTCGATTGTTAATGCCAGCGAGTGTATGCAGCCACATTATTTTGAGATGATTTCCCGTAAAAAACGAAATAGAAGAAACAAAGTATAACTACCATTTATCACGGTGATAAATAGGCGTCACCCTGTTGAAAAAGGGGCGTTGTCACCACGTAATCAAGAACCAATAACAACGCCCATTCTTTTTTTTTTTTTCTATTTCACTTTAAGCGTGAAAATAGGTCAAATCTAGATGAAGTCAGTCAATATTAATGCACTAAATATAAAAATTGACTGAAAAATAGGATTTACAAATATTATAATTCAATTATTAAATTTATCTAGATATTTAATAAGAGTGATATTCATCTTCAATGGGAAAATTATCGTTATTAAAGCGACGCACAAGATAGTTAATATCGTATTAACTTACTTTGTTTAGAGAATTTCGATTCATTAATTATTTTAGAAAAGTAACACTTCCTTGCTGTACACGTGCGTTATTTATAATTAGAAATAAAATTCTTTCCCAATAAAATAACATAACATTTGTAATTGTTTAAAACTAACAACTAAACACATTTGAACTTGATCGAATTTAAACACTAAACATTGTCGTGACTAAAATAATTTGGCATTCTTCCTAAATAACTAAACATATTTATACGTGTTCAAAAATAAAATAATTAAACGCATTTTTACTTGTTCGTAAGTAAAGTAACTAAACATATTTGTACAGATTCGTAACTAAAAACAAAAAAAAAACATTTTCAATTAGTCGTAACTAAAATAACCAAACACATTTGTACATTTATTTATTTATCGTTTATTTATTTATTTATTTATTTATTTAATTATTTGCGAACTGTTATCTTCATCTTTTTTTATAGTTGTTGTTTAACGACGTTTCGGCCAACTATTCCTCTGCCAGTGAACAGAGACAGCCTGGCCAATGGACAGAGGCGTTTAATCCTACAGTTCCAGATGAGCATTGTCTGAAGATAGCCAAAAGCTGGCCAGGGGATTAATTGGTCAAAACGTGATAAAACGACAACAGCTATGGAAAGTAGTAATTGCTGAAGATACACTTGAGGATTCAGCATTTTTCCAGTCGCAGTTACCAACCTGACGAAGGCCAGAAGAAGAGTTGGCCGAAACATTGTTAAACAACCACTATAAAAAAGATGAGGATAATAGTTCGCAAATAAATGAATAAAATATACACATTTATCTCAAAAGAATTCCAGTAATTAAATAATATACATCTGTGCTTGTTCTTATCTAAAATAAACACATTTGTATTTGTTCGTAAGCAGACTAAACACATCTGTACGTGTTCTTAACTAAACTAAACACATTTTTATTTGTTTATGAGTAAAATAACAAAATACATTTGTACGTGTTCATAACTAAAATAAAAAAAACACAGTTTTATTTGCTTTTATCTAAACTACGAGGGGCGTGCAATAAGTAATGCCCCTGACCCACTTCCAGTTGTCTGATTTAGCTGAAATTTTGCATGTGCAATGAGTTATATCTTTACGGGTTATGTCGCAAATTACAGCTCTGAACTAATTGTTGTTTCTGTTTTACAGGTGTTTGAACTGAGTCAGGTGTGAAATGGAGCCTGTTGAATGTCGAGCAGTGATCCGGTTTTTGTATTTGAAAGGACGCACACCACAGGAGACTTTTGATGAAATGAAAGAAACTTATGGTGCTAATGCCCCATCATATGACCTTATAAAACGCTGGCATCGTGAATTCAAACATGGCCGGAAGTCTGTGAAAACCTGGTCGCCTCACGCCCTTCTGCCATTGATGAGGCATCTGTCCGTCAAGTTGAGGCTGCCATTTTGGAAGATCGGCGCATTACTATTCGTCAAATAGCCCAAGATGTCAAGATTAGTACAGAGTTTGTGGAAACTATCATTCATGACCATTTGCATATGCATAAGATGTCTGCCAGATGAATTCCCAGGTTGTTCACACCATTCCAGAAGCGAGAACACGTCGGGTGCTCGAGGATGAATTTGGAGATGTGCCAAGATGAGTCAAAGTTTTTCAAAAGACTGATTACACAGGATGAAACCTGGGCCCATCACTATGATCCAAAGACCAAAGCCCAGTCAATGCAGTGGAAGCACTTGGACTCACCACCTCCAAAGAAGGCAAAGGTGCAGCCCTTCGCTGGCAAGGTCATGGTCACAGTCTTCTGAGACAAGGACGGAGTAGTGATGACAGATTTCCTGGCAAAGGGTACCACAATTACAGGAGCCTATTATGCTTCACTTTTAAGGAAATTAAGGGAAGCTATCAAAATCAAGAGGTGGGGCAAGATCAGCAAAGGTACTCTCCTCTTGCAGGACAACGCTCCGGTCCACAACTCGCATGTCGCCAGATCAGAATCACGGGCATGTGGTTATGAAATCCTTCCCCATCCTTCGTACTCTCCTGACCTTGCACCCTCTGACTTTCGCCTCTTCCTAGCCATGAAGCTGTTTTTAAAAGGAAAGCGTTTCCCAGATGATGCAGTCTTGAATTCTGAAGTCACGTCGTGGTTGGAGGACAAACATGGGGTGTTCTACAAAAACGGTCTCCAGGGCTGCATCAAACGATGGGAGAAATGCATAACTCTGGGTGGTTGCTATGTAGAGAAAGACTAATAACTGTGCCAAGTTTCGTTGCTCTACTTCTATGGGAAGTGGGTCAGGGGAATTACTTATTGCACGCCCCTCGTACACTTGTTCGTAATTAAAATAACTAAAGATCTTGAAGAGTGAGAATGAGTTTATTTGCTGTGAAATCACGCCTTCTCATATTCGTGATATTGTAAAAAAAAAAAAAAACAGATACCTCTGTGTGATGTGCGCATGGTCTCATCCCTGTCATATTAATTAAGAAATGCTACGCTGACATATTCCCTGTCCTTTCCAAACTATTCAACAAATACCTAGCCGAGTCTTGCTTTTCTGATATCTTAAAAATTGTCTCCGGTATTCAAGAATTCTGGCGAAAGAACGGAACCATTCAATTGTCGCTTCATCAGTCTCCTGCCTCTCTTTGCTAAAATCATTGAGTCTTTAATTGATCAAGCACTTGTCCACCATCTTGTAAATTTTAAGCTTCTTTCTGACCAACAGTACGGATTTAGATGAACCCGTCCCCGTAGGACAGATAGTTTTATTGTCATCTCTGAACGCATACACCGTGCACTGAATAAGACAGAAGCTAGAGATGTAGCCCTTGATATATTCAAAGCCTTTGACACTAACTGGGATTAAGGGCTTCTCACGAATGATCAACAGACTCTAACAAAGTTGTTGTACTCGATGGCCATACGTCTAAACACAATGATATTAATGTACGTATTCCCCAGAGGTAGATCCTTGAACCTTTATCATTCCTGATATAAGTAAAAATCCTCCTTGATGAAATTGTATCTCAGATGGGTATATTTGCTGATGACACCACACTCTATAATAAACATGAGGAAAAAATAAATGTATAATGATCTAAGCAAATGGTAGAAACCTTGTAAAACGACTTTCAGGTTATAGTGGAATGGATGCTAACGTTTAATGCTACTAAGCCTAAGCTTCTTTCCTTTAACAGCTATAAAAATACCTTCTCAACCACCGATTGCCAGACAAATAGCACTCATCTCCCTTCATAATGGCCCTGCTAATTAAGTCCCTGATAGTAGCCCCCTGCTTCCAAGTGGCACTGTGCCTTGTTTGAAATTGAATAAAAAAAAAATTTTAACTCTACCTGAGAGCCCATCTTTCAAACTTCTTGGCCTTACATTCACAGGTAACATGAATTGAAACAAATACATTGAGAATGTTGCCAAGGCTGCTGCAAAGAAAGTAGACTCCCTCTATAGTGTTAGAAAATTACTCACACCTGAGAGCATCCTAAATCTTTACAAAGCCACAATTCGCCCATGCATGGAGTATTGTTTCCACATCTGGGATGGAACATCTGCCACTAGCTTTTCACTCTTAGGCAGAGTCTCAAACCTAATGGGTCCAGCAGCGTCGGCTCGGCTCCATCAGCACAATGTCGCATGTGCCTGTTTTACGAATACTTTAATAGAATGTGCTCTGAATGAAATCGTAGCACTTGTGCTCCCTGTACGTCCATATTCCAAACTAACCTGACAAGCAGCAAATTTCCACTCCTTCACTAGATGCAGAAAAGCCTTCTACTCTGGTAGTTTCTTCCCTCAGGTTTCTATACTTCGAAATTCCCTCCCTGTTTCCTGCATGTCTGGTTGCATTAACATGCAGAAATTTAAATGCAATGTGAACAGATATCTCGCTGCTCAACTTCCCTCAGTTCCCCATGATGCACGATCCCAAATAGTAACCCCTTACACTACAAGTCGTAATATGGCTTGTTTGGAGTAAAAATGGGTTAAAAACCAAATTAAAATAACTACATTAATATCAGAACACTAGTGAAAGGGACATGTACTAAACATATTACTATGTAATAAATCTAAACTTATCCTATTAATGTCATTTCTTGGCATAAGACAAGAAACTTCAATAGTTTTAACATCGTGTGTGGTTGAAACCCCTTCCCCTACCTACATTTACCCGCGTGTATGTGTGAGTGCCTGTATGCGTGCATGCTTATACGCGTACTTGTATATATAAGCATATGCGTATGTGAGTGTAGATATGTGTGTAATTGCTTACGTTTGTCTGTCCGTGTGTGTATATGTCGTTGCGTATGTCTGTGCATATATGTGTGTGCGTGTGTGTGTGCACATTATATACATCTACGTATGTGCGTATGTAAATGAGTATGCGTGTGCAGATGTATGTCAGTGTGTGCATATGTGTTCGCGTTTGTATGTGTGTGTGTGTATGTTGATGCTCGCGTGTGCGTGCGGGTGCGTGTGCCTGGATGTGCATGTGCGCGCGTGTGTAACATCGTTCACCAAAAAGCGATCCACCATGAAACAAGTGTTCCGACAGATGACCCTCCTCAAGGGAAATCCATGATGACTTCACCAGATTCGACACGGATCAAAACAGGCTTTCACATTAATTCAGAAAGAGGAAATCAAACC
This sequence comes from Euprymna scolopes, assembly GCF_053919585.1. Lineage (NCBI taxonomy): Eukaryota > Metazoa > Mollusca > Cephalopoda > Sepiida > Sepiolidae > Euprymna > Euprymna scolopes. The sequence continues at coordinate 19,281,565 of NC_136510.1, read as the reverse complement.
CTTTCAAACAAACAGTCGAGTTTTGCCACCTCTCTCTCTTTCTCTCTCTCTCTCTCTCTCTCTCTCTCTCGCTCTCTCGCTCTCTCTCTCGTTCTCTTTGCATTTCTTTCTCTTTTTCTGTTTATTTCTATCTTTCCTCCTCTTACTTCTCTCTCTCTTTCTCTTTCTTTCTCTCTTCATTGCTTTTTTCTTCCTCTCTTTCTATTTCATTTTGCGCATTATTGTTTTCGCTCTTTCGCTTTCCTTCTCTCTTTATCGCTCCCTTTTTCAATCTCCTTCTCCACATATCTTTCTCTCTCTCTCTCTCTCTCTCTCTCTCTCTCTCTCTCTCTCTCTATCTATCTATCTATCTATCTTCTGATCTCTCTCTCTCTCTCTCTCTCTCTCTCTTGAATTAGTTCAAAATTTTATAGAGACACTTTTAAAAAGACAAAACGACTTGTCCATTGCATTAAATCGAAATTATCGTTCATATCGGGCGAAATGTTGTCGCTTTGTATGTTCTGCCTGAGGTGGTAAAAAGGGCTGTGTCTCTCGTAAAACGAATAAAGTCGGAACGCTCGAGTGAGGTTTATTTCCCAAGGCACCTAAAGCCACAAGAGGCTTGGTCATTTTTTGAAATGGCCTTTTCCCTGTTTGCTGAGGTGTGGCTTTGGTCCTGTGCTGAAAAGTTGTAACTAACTGATTTCTATATACTTTTGTTTGTCTATACTTCCCACTAACTCTTGGGTGTGCACCCGGGGCTCTTTTAGAGCTAATAAAAACACTCCATTTTTGGGACTATTTTACTATATTTGTCCACAATTTTCTGTGTATGTTTATTTAGCAGTTTTGCATGGTGCAGAACTCAAATTTACATATGTTAAGGCCTAAAACTACACCGTTTGTTCATTTCCACCCGTATTTTACGTCCTCGTGGGATTGGGGGGGCTAAAGGGGGGGTGCAAATACTGAACTTAGTCATTTTTATGCCTCGTTCACTGTACACACGTTGGGGGGGGGGGCATGCATGCATCACTTGTTCTCCGTAATTATCCATTGGGTCGTAAAACAGATCGCACGTCCTGTGCTAGGTGGAGGGCATCGTTTCCATCTAGGTTTTCGCTGTCTTTTACCCTTCTTAAATATCTGAATTCCGGAATGCGTGTTTCTCAGCATCATACAAGAATTCATTTCTTGTGCTCTACCAAATCCCATGACCAAGTTAAATCATTATTACTTAAATACTGTTTTGTTCTATGTCCCTTGCCTACCACACCTCCACCAATATGTGATGAATGATCAATCCATGGTTCCGTTCAAGTAGAAGACCTCGTAAGATACCTCAACAAATCACATATCACCTCCGTCATAAAACCTGCTATTTATTCAATACTGAAGAAAAATCGTTTCTGTCGAATACCGAGTTTTATCTTTACTAATAAATCATCCTTTATTAAGGCTATGAATCATTCGAGTATTAGAATTAATAAAATTGATTGATTGATTGATTGATTGATTGATTGAAAATTGAATGATGAAGAATAACAAAAGAGGACTGAAAATGATGACGTTGTAATGTTATCCGGAAACCAACACGTTGCAGACTCAGTCGCAAAATAGACAAAGAATAGAAAAGAACTTCAACTCGCTTATTTATTTATTTTGTACAACGGCATTTATTTCCTCATAGTCCCGTAAGAGTTGTACTGTCCCTCACGTGCTCATCTTCTAGAACGTGCTCTCGAACGTCATTCACGTCTCCAATGTGATCTCGAGCGTCATCTCCGTCTCTAACGTGATATCCTTTTTAAAGTCTTTGTTTGTCCCTACCGGTAACGTCATTTCGCATACTTCCGCGTTATGGTACATTTGATGTAGTAGTAGTAGTAGTAGTAGTAGTAGTAGTAGTAGTAGTAGTAGTAGTAGTAGTAGTTCATGTATCGATATAAAATGCTATAAGGAGATATAATATTTTCTGTATCTATTTTCAGTATTTATTTCAACAGTGCTTAATACACGAGTAGAGCTATGCAGCAAGTTAATAACATTTGATTACTTATGGTGACTAATTATAATTTTACGATAAGAAAATGTCACTGAAAATCATAGAACAACAATTTTTTTTAATAACTTTAAGGTATTCATTTGGAGACCAATTTTATACTGTGCAATATTAAAAGACTAGAACTGCAATTTATTGCACAGAACCCAGAAAATGAAATTGTAAATCTAAATATAATAGAACATCCCACTCTGCTTATATTCCAACTCTCTAGTGTCCAAACTTTATTAAGTTCTAGCTAACCTGGTTAGACATTGGAAAACTGGCTATCAAATTTAATATAATCGACAGCGGAAACGTTAGTTGTTCGTCTGGTCATATTTCTATTAGACAAAGAGCCTGTGTAATTATCCTGCTATTAAACCCTGGTTAATTTTGACCTAATAGTCACAGCATCTTCTTTCGTTTTAAATGTAAAACTATAAATAAACGTTTTACTCAACTGTGATCAGATTTCGTCCATAAAAAGGTGGGGGTGTCGGTCTCTACGACAGTGGAAATAAATTATAGTTCGCTTCCCATGCGGCTGCTATTTTGATACATAAAGTACTCTTCGCTCGTCACTTTTCGAAGAGCGCTATCAAATATATAGAGCAACCTCAAGCATATTCACAATTTCAAACGCCATTAATCGTTGCCATCTATATATATATCCACATGTATATATATATATATATATACATACACATTTATATATATATAAATATGTATGCATATATAAATATATTCGTGTATGTATATATATATATATATATATATATATATATATATATATATATATATATATAATTAGAGGTTGCTTTTTTACATGGAAGTCACCACTTATCAAGGCCCGGAGGCTACTCGGGGATAAGGGTTATTGCGTGCACAGTAATCAGTGGGATAATATCGTAGTAATCCTAAGTAATAGCGATTTTATAAAGTGGATTACTTAAGGGGCGGTTTATCAGGAATTTGTTTATGTTGGACTTAAAGACATCCAAGTTGTAGTCAGGTGGGAAACAGGCAAAGAGAGTTCCACAAGCGTACGCTTCTAAGAAAGAAGCTTTGTTCATTTGTGCATGGAATCTACGTTTTAATTTAGGCACAGATAAAGAGTAGGGAAAATTATTGGCAGTGGTTTCAGCTAGACGGGTGTTTTCCGTGAAAGATTGGCGAGGGGGGGGGCAGAGATTGGAGCTCAGACGAGCACTTCCCATGGAAATAACGATAAAATAAAGACGGGCTCGCAACGTCTCTTCTGTTGGAGACAGGTTGCATGGAAGAGGAAAGGACATCCCTCACAAGGCTACGAAGTTTATTTTGTATTCTGTCAAGGCAGGGAAGGCTGTTTTTAGCAGCTCCTACCCAGATATGACAGCAATACTCAATCCTTGGACGCATTTGGCTTTTATATAGATAGATAATTGCATCAGCAGTGAGATATCTACCAGAGTGGTAGAAGGATCCCACCATTTTTCCAGCGACCTTGGCAACGGATTTGATATATGTGTACCATTTCAGATCAAGAGTAAAGGTCAATCCCAGAAGCTTGTCAAAACATGGAGAACGAGAGTTATCCATTTCAATTGATGCCAGATGGGGATCAGAGCGTTGATGATGTAAAGATAGAAGTTTTGTTTTAGATGCATTAAAAGTAACCAGCCACCTCTTCCCCCATTGTACCACGCGCTCAAGATCAGAGGAGAGAGAATCAGAGAACTTTTTCATTTACAACTTTTTATGTGTATCCATAGATAGTCGTGTCATCAGCATAGATGTCAACGAATTATTTAAGTATGTGTTTTAGTAGATCATTGATGTAGATCGGGAAGAAAGTTGGGCCCAGGATGGACCCTTGAGGAACACCAGCATTAATACTGTGGGCTTCTGATTTCTGCCCCACTCAAGTGAGAGTAAAAAAGGAAAAAATGAGAAAAACAAAAAAAGATAAACAGAAACACAAGCAGAGAGAGAGAGGGAGAGAGAGAGAGAAAGAGAGAGAGAGAAACATAAGACATCAGTCCAGCCCAATGAACCAGTAATAAAAATTGGACATACGAATGAAAAGTAGAATCGTGTACACATCTTTCCACCTCTTGAAACATTTCAATTGAACTACGAAAATGTTCTTTTCATTTTTAACACGTCTTGAATATATTCTAATCATTTTAAATACTTTCTGAAGAGAACATCTGAAACACGTTAGAAACAATTTCAATGATTTAAAAACATTATTACAATGATCTAAACGTAATTTTCAATGAAAAACCAAAACACGTCATAATAAAATAATGTTAAAAAATACACATTGTTGGTGACCACCCCCTTATTTACATATACATCTTTCTCTCGTTGGAATTTCTTAACCCATTTGATACACACACACACACACACACACACACACACACACACATATATATATATATATATATAACTACTTCATTTACTCACATAAATTTAATGTACGAAAGTATAGATTTATGCGTAAACTTTAAGTATTTACTTCAAAAGTGCTCAATACGTAGGTAGAGCTAGTTAGTAATTCATAAAATATATATGGCGACTAAGCTACACTGAATATTCTGCGTTTCATCCACTGTAGGATTCGTCAGCCTGACGAATCCTACAGTGGATGAAACGCAGAATATTCAGTGTAGCTTAGTCGCCATATATATTTTATAAATTACTATATATATATATACATATATATATATATATATATATACATATATATATATATGTATATATAATTATCCACTGACACATAATTCGTAGTCATCAGAATAGCTTGATACACACACACACACACACGCACACACACAGACACACACACACACACACACATATATATATATATATATATATATATATATATATATATATATATTCGCTGATTTAAACCTTTGATAAATGCTATTAAATTTCAAGCACTTAAGAAAATATATTTACTTAAATACATCATCTTTTGCTAGGAATGTTCAGATATGACAACCGTCGCCAATTTTAATGCGAATGGGACTATCGTTTCATGAAAGCACTAGGAAATCAACAAAGTATCCGATTTTCATTTTAGTGTTTGGTTTTTGTAATGAATATTTTTTATAATAAATGTGTTTGTAAATGTAGATTGACAGATTTTATCGTTAATTTTTTTTTTTTTTTTTTTTTTTAGTTATGCCTTTCGGGTATTTTCAGTAAAAATAAAAGAATGAGAAAAAGAACTCGTTAAATGTTTCATTATTTTTATTATTCTCATCTGTTTTGTCTTTTTATGCACCTATCGTTGATTTTATAGTATTATTTGGATATAATTTAAGTGTAAAATGCAAAAGTCTAGTATCATGGTTCAGTTGTGTTGTAAACAGTAGCATTCGTTTCGAATGTGCCCCTGTCATATCAAAGAACGAACTCACACACAAAGGCACGCACACACAGACACACACAGAGTGCCTTTTATGTATATACATATTTATTTATACATACATGTACATATATGTATTTATAGATTATATAATAGTGTGTGTGTGTGTGTGTGTGTGTGTGTGTGTGTGTGTGTGTGTGTTTGTGTGTGTGTGTGTGTGTGTGAGAGAGTGAATTCGTTTTCTTTGGATTCAACAACGACTGGGCCGATTTTTATGGAATCTCACACAGAATGTACTTTATGTATCTGGCAGTATTCTTAGATAGGTTTTGTATTGGAATGTCTTCGATAAGTCTCGATAGTCGATAATCGAAAAATCCGATTATAAATGAAACAAACCGTTTTCACCCAAATTAACAACATATACAGCTTAACATCACAAGTGCATTTGGAAAGTTTTATAAGAAGACAAGAAGAAAGGTCCGACACATAAAATCAACAGTGGGTTCTTTGATATGACAGGGGCGCCTTCAAAATGAATGTTTTTTGTTTAAAGCACAATTGAACGATGATACTAGACTTTTTCATTTTAAACTTCAAGCAATTATCACCGCACAAGCAGAAAGGCCAGTCATATAAAATTAAATGTAGTATCACAGGGGCGCGTTTGAAATGAATGTTTCTGTTTAGAGCACCATTGAACCATGATACTTGACATTTGCATTTTAAACTTTTATTCCAGCAGTCATATATAAAAATAATTTTATCACCAGTCGGTTCTCTACAGTGCAATGTAGACTAGAATATATTTTTGACTAAGTCATTGCGGAGGAGACAGCTGAAACTTTCTCGCGGTGCAATGACTCCCCAACTAGACCAGGCAAGCAGGCAATGAATCGATTTGATTGGAAAATTGGTGATTTTACCGGTTTCACTGACAATAAAAATATGGGAGGCGAAACAGTCGTTGATCATCATTTAATCCCGTGCAACGCGGGGTCTCCCTACTAGTAATATATATATATATATATATATATATATATATATATATATATATATATATATATATATATATATATATATATTTCATTTAATCACATAAATTAATATAAGGAGATATAATTTTATGCGTAAATTTCAGTATTTACTTCAAGAGTGCTCAATACATAAGTAGAGTTAGGTAGTAAGTTATGAAAATATATACGGCAATTAAGCTACACAGAATATATATATATATATATATATATATATATATATATATATATATTCGTTGACTTAATACCTTCATAGGCACTATTTCATTTTCAAGTTCTTAAGACAATACGTTATTTAAGTATATCCTCTACTAGGAATGTTCAACTATGACAAACGTCGCAAAAGAATTAGTTGAATGTTTCAGTATTTTTTACATCCCTTCTACTTTGTATTAGTTAGATTTGGTATAACTTCCGGTAAGTTGCGATTCTTTGCAACATGGCGGCAGCGAAGTGGCTACCGGCACCCACTGAAAATCCAGTGTGACATGTTCGGGTCCTGGTCGAATAAATTGTGCCACTTTCACTGTGGATGTTGACAACCTTCACCTGTTTTTATCCGTGACAATTTCATACAAAAATATGAATCGCAGAAACGAATGTGCACAATTGGATAAAACAATTGAAGAATTGAAACTTTGCTAATGCATACGAGAATTGGTTTTATCTGAAAACCCACAATGGTATCAATTTTTCATGCAACGATTTACACAAGAAACATCCCTGTGTCTTTCCAATAAATCAAATTTCACTCCTCTTTCATTTACTTCCATTTAAGTACCATGTCTATTTAGAGATCTACGTGCTTCTCGGTTTTAAACAAAGCAGGAAACAATGCGTGATCCATTTTATGAGAAGGACCAAGGACGGGGGTCTTATTAATCTAGTTTCATTTTGTTTATTTGTTTTGTTTTGTTTTTTCTGTAGAAGGGGGCGTTTTATTGTCTCTCATTCCTCATTATTTTAAAATGAAATTGCATGCACACACACACACACACACACACACACATATATATATATATATATATATATATATATATATATATATATATATATATATATATCCTCTGATCTTGAGCGCATGGTACAGTGAGGAAAGAGGTTGCTGGTTACCTTTAATGCATCTAAGACCAAGCTCCTATCTCTACATCATAAACGCTCTGATCCCCATCTGGCATCAATTGAAATGGATGGCTCTCGTCTAAGGGAGGCCCCAGGATTTGATAAGCTCTTGGGTTTGACCTTTACACCTGATCTTAAATGGAACACACACATCAAGTCTGTGGTCAAGGTCACTGGGAAAATGGTGGGATCCTTCTACCGCTCCAGAAGATATCTCACTAATGATGCAATTCTCTATCTATATAAGAGCCAAGTACGTCAAAGGATGGAGTACTGCTGCCACATCTTGGCGGGGGCTGCAAAAAACAGCCTATCCTGCCTTGACGGAGTACAAAATAGACTCCGTGGCTTGGTGGGGGATGCCCTTTTCTCTACCCTGCAACCTCTTTCCCACAGAAGAGACGTAGCGAGCCTGTCATTGTTCTATCGCTATTTCCATGGCAGGTGCTCGCCTGAGCTCCATTCTCTGGTCCCCCCTCGCCAATCTTTCTCAAAAAACACCCGACTAGCTGAAACCACCGTCAATAATTTTCCCCACTCCCTATCTGTGCCTAAATCAAAATGTAGATACCATGAACAAAGCTTCTTTCTTAGAACTGCACGCATGTGGAACTCTGTTCCGCGTGCCTGTTTCCCTCCCGACTTCAACCTTGATGTCTTCAAGTCCAACACAAACAAATTCCTGATGAACCGCACACCCCTAAGTAATGACACCTTACCAATTCTCCAATACTATTGCTACACTATCCCTTTGATTACTGTACACACAATAACCCTTATTCCTGAGTGGCCATTGGGCCTTGATAAGTGGTGAACTCCATGTAATATATATATATATATATATATATATATATATATATATATATATATATATATATATATAAAGTGAAAGTGTCTGTGTATCTGTGTACCTGTGTGTCTATGTATCTGTGTATCTGTGTGTCTGTGTACATTTCCCTACGCAATAACTGTCAATTTTTAGTCTACAGACTCGAAATTAATTTGATATACAGGTTACTCAGATTTGGGAACATCGATGTGATCGGTTTTTGGCCAGAAATTTGGCAATTAAGGGGTCAAAGTTTTTTTAACCTTTATGAACTCTACCAAACTCCTCCGACAATTTTGGGTCTACACACTTGAAATTTTAGATATAGGTTTCTTGGACATGGATCTAACTTAATAAATTGATTTGAGCCAAAAACAATAAATTTTAAGGGGTCATAATAGGGGTCAAAGTTTTTAAAAAAATTGACCTCTGCGGTCTCTTCCAAATAACTCAGACAATTTCTGGTCTAAATATTTGAAATTTTATATATTCAGGGTATTCAGAGATAGGGCAAGCTTTTTCATCAGTTTGGATCGAAAATTTTTAGTTACCAATATATAAATGTATGTATGTACGTCTGTTTGCATGTCTGCCTTAAATTTTCAATAGAGGCGACGGATTTTACAAAGATCAGTATTGTTTTAATGTTTGATCTTTCATACGACAAATATCGAAAAATTGGCTAAAACATTAATATCTTCCCCTTCAACTAGACACTTTTGTACAGGGGGGGGCACTTTTTTCGCCGATATTTTTTAAAATAATCCTCTCCTTTACATTGTCTAGCCTTAATTTTAAAAAATGTCGCTTCCGGTTTGGCGGTGGTCGTATCAGCATAAACGTTAGGTTTTACCCCGTTCTTTTCCTCCTTTGCGGTACGGGTTCGAGCCTGCCTTCCTACTACCACTTTTTTTTTTTTTGCTCAATATACACATCCAAACACCCGGGCAACGCCGGGCACCCATGCTAGTATATCTATAAAAGTGAACGTGTCTGTGTGTCTGTGTACATTTTCCTTCGCAATAACTCTGTTAATCTTCAGTCGACAGACTAGAAATTTTATATACAGGATACTTTTATAAATTTTACAAAGTAAGGTATAAAAATTTAATTTAAATTGAATCAAAAAATTACCTTGGATTTATTTTATGTAATGTAAATTCTGTTGCACTTTTTAAAAAAAATCATTAAAAATTTTATATCTATATCATTAATTGCCAGATGGAAGATAATGTTTTTAAATTGCAACAAAATGTGCATTACATAAAATAAATCCAAGGTAATTTTTTGATTTAAATTAAATTTTTATACCTTACTTTGTAAAATTTAGAAAAGTGCACTTTGGAGATAAATAAATTTCAAATTGAATCTTGTACCTTTATTTTTAAAGCCTATAGTAAAAACATTTTGTTTAACAATTTTCATGCCTTGGCTGAAATTCTTTTCTAACTTGTATATATATATATATATATATGGAGAGAGAGAGGGGGGGAGAGAGTTTTCGAAGTTTTTTTAACCTTTAAAACTATACAAAAAGAACTTATTTAATTGTTATATTTTTTATCATTTGTTGGAAAACTATTTAATCAGTAAGTCATTTAATCACCTACAATCTATACGTGCATCAACTTGCTCTCTCGAATTCCCAATAGTCCTACTGTTTATTTAGGGGATCATCAGTTGTTTACCATGAAACACTATATGAATATATATATATATATATATATATATATATATATATATATATATATATATATATATATATCATCATCCTCAGATCAATAAGAAACTTTTATTCGTAATCTTTCATTTAATATATATGTACAAATAAAAAAGTCTATATTCCAAATTCCACGATGTTGTCTATCTGAGCGTTTATTTCTCTAAGCATGTTAAAAATGTTTAATTCATGGCAGCACCGGTTTTGTAGTGTAGAACCATTAATATAATTAATATGTCATTTTTTTTTAAATCTTTTCCGCCTTGACTTATCAGAAGAATAGAAACTCATCAACTTTAAAAGAAAATAAAAGCTGAGTCCTGCTGCGAGCGATCATCTGATTGCACCAGGGGATCACCGCACTCTTCAGCACATCCGGGTACACTTTGGTGTTGACTTTCAAGCCGACTTCGAAGATGTGAGGTGGCATGATGTGGCCCTTACTTGAAACTACACCAAAGACTATAACCGCGACCGGAAACTTCGTTAAGCCGTGCCCTCAAGCATTAAACTGTCTGGATTTGCATTTTCAGGGTGCTGGCAATGGTCCTGTTGTCAGATCTTTGTTGTCAGTTTTAGGCGAACGAAAATGGAATCATATCGTCTTCGTATGGCGACAATTTTATCATTCCATCCTGTACGGATTAACTATTGTTAATCTTGTTACTTATTTTGAGCTTGATGCTTGCCAAGAAATGAGAATACAACACAATCAATAATTCTTTTGTTAGTTAAATAATAAAAATCGTGCTATCGCTTTTTTTTTGGGGGGGGGGCTTTTTTAATGGCCGTGGGAATTTCGAAAGTGATTTTAAAATCTTCAAATTGGCAGACCTACCAGGCCAGAAAAAAACGTCATAGATTCCTTATGTGATTAACATCTCCGTCAATCGTCCATCGCTAGCGACCTCTCCTCTTCTCTGAGAACCTCTTTAAGCCCTTCTTTAAAAGAACGCAGAACGTAAGCAGGGCAAAGAAAAATCTCATTAATTTTCGAGATTGCGTCCCTCCTTCTCGGAACTCCATCGACAGATTTAATAACATCTGACGGTTCTCTACCCCCACCCCTACCCGGGTGGCAGTTAAAGAAAAACGACGAAACTGAAAATCGCTGATCATATTTTTTTGTCGTTCCCGACTAATGCTGCGCGAATGTTAACAATGACCAACCCATTCTTAAGATGCGTCACCCATCTCCACCCCGCCTCCATAGTTAAATCATTCCTCGCCCTGGTAGGGACGATAAAGCAAAAGGTGCGCAATCTCTAACCACACTTCTCCGGAACTACTTGGGTCCAGTGGTAAAGAAAGGCTCAATACTGACTGGAAACAATGCTAAGATAAGCAGAGAACACATCCAGCATCTGGAATTCCTAAATAGTCACCCATTTTAGTACTAACCAGGCTCAACGTTGCTTAACTTCGGTGATCTAACAGACCCGATGTGTCAACGTGATTATACCACGTGTGTGTGTATGTGTCATATATATATATATATATATATATATATATATATATATATATATATATATATATATATATATATATATATATATATACTATAAAATTTTGCAAAAACTCAAAGACTTAAAATTTTTTCATAACTTTTTTTTTTACATGGAGTTCACCACTTATCAAGGCCCGGAGGCCACTCAGGGATAAGGTTTATTGGGTGTACAGTAATCAATGAGATAGTATTGTAGTAATCATTAGTATGGAGATTTGATAGAGTGTCATACTTAAGAGGGCGGTTTGTCAGGAATTTGTTTATGCTGGACTTGAAGACATCCAAGTTATAGTCAGATGGGAAACAGGCAAACTTAAGAGAGTTCCACAGTCGTGCACTTCTAAGAAAGAAGCTTTGCTCATGGAATCTACGTTTTGATTTAAGCACAGATTAAGAGTGGGGAAAATTATTGACAGTAGTTTCAGCTAGACGGGTGTTTCTCGTGAAAGATTGGCGAGGCGAGACGAGAGGTTGGCGCTCAGACGAGCACTTGCCATGGAAATAACGATAAAACAAAGACAGGCTCGCAACGTCTCTTCTGTGGGAGAGAGGCTGCAGAGAAGAGAAAAGGGGATCTCCCACTAAGCTACGAAGTTTATTTTGTACTCTGTCAAGGCAGGATAGGCTGTTTTAGCAGCTCCTGCGCAGATGTGGCAGCAGTACTCCATCCTTTGACGTACTTGGCTTTTATAAAGATAGAGAATTGCATCAGTAGTGAGATATCTTCTGGAGCGGTAGAAGGATCCCACCATTTTCCCAGTGTCCTTGGCAACAGACCTGATGTACGTGTTCCATTTCTTTTATTCAATCGTGAATTTTCCCATTACAGCTGTTTCGTTAACAGGTGGACAAGTTCTGTAATAACGTACTCATGGAATTTTTTTTCATAATAAAAGTGTATCAGGTTTTATGATGTACAAACAACGTTTTTATATAACATCGGAAGAATTGCATCTGATGAGTTGGCAGGTTAGAAGATCTCGGTGAAACATAGGATCACTAACTTATCCATCTGTTAACGAAATAGCTGTAATGGAAAAATTCACGATAGAATAGAAGAAAGTTATGAAAAATTGTAAGTCTGAGTTTTAGCAAAATTTTATACTATATATGCTCTGATACTATGAAACAGATGCATTGAGCTTTATTCGTATTTAATGGTTATTGTGTTTTTTTTTTTTTCGTGACAGTTTTACCACATTAAATAAAAACGGTATATATTAAAATCAATATTTCTAAAATAAACATTCATTATATATATATATATATATACAGGGTGTCCACAAAGTTTGGCTACATTATGTAGCCAGACTTTGTGGGTATCCTATATATATATATATATATATATAGTTATATATATATAGTTATATATATACACACACACGTATGTGTGTGTATATATATAACTATATATAAAATAAATATTCATTATATATATATATATATATATATATATATATATATATATATATATATATATACACAACCACACAGGGTGCCCACAAAGTCTGGCTACATTATGTAGCCAGACTTCCACAAAGTTTGGATTTTACTCGTGCAAATGGAAATTCAATTAAATTTCTTGGAATTATATTTTTGGATTTTACCGTCATTGGATTATTTACCTTTCACCAGGCTATCCATTCACGTGTAATCACCCTTTTCTTCACCATATTCCCTCTGCTTCACTTTTTGTTATCAAGTAAGATCTTTGACTTACTTGTAGTTTCATCAAATACTTTTGTATGCAAAATCCGATCCCGCATTTAGCTAATTCCTACCCTCTGATGAAAAGGAAATTATTTCTTCGAAACTCCGCGGATTAAGGACGATCCACTTATCAGGTGTTTCCTTTTCAGATTAAATATGTTTTTAACTCTTTTTCAGAGTGTTTTTAACATGTTTTATTAACTGTTTGCTCTTATATATATATATATTTGTATATTTAAAGGAGATTAGAACAATAGTCTAAAGAGCTGAGTGTATTTTAATGTAACAGTGAAATTACTAGTTTAATTAAAATACAGGAATAAAATTCAATAAAAACCCTTCAAAATTTGCTGATGAGGAGACCTTACTTATCAAAAATCTATATATAATTATTGTACATAACTTGATGTATACCACAATAAAAAGCATTGTTTTCCGAAACGATCGTACAGATAATTGATTTTGTTGTTGTTCCTTCTTATGAAACGGATTTTTAATTTAATTATAATTTGATTTTTAAATTTTAAATCATAAATCACATTACTTAATATATATATATATATATATATATATATATATATATATATATTCCTCTCTTTGCCACTGGACCCAAGCAGTGCCGATTCAAGAGAGCCTCAAATAAATAAAACGTATAAATCCAAAGAAGCAAAACTAAATAAAAATAAATAAAATACAAAAAAAAAAAATGAGTGAATAAAAAAAGCTAGTATTTGCTTTTGTCTTGCGAAAGCGACCCACTGAACTTGTAGGTTAGTGGGTTGGACTGACTAATGACGCGTATTAATTCCTGTTGCTATTCTTTACGACCAAACGTCATCAAAGAATTACAGTAATCAATTTCACGATGTATTTTCCGACTTCTCTTTTGTGGTGCATTAAAACAAAAGTACTTAAAGAATTCAAATGGCGCCGTCTCAGATTACAACATCACTTACTGTATTGTATACGGACTGTAGATTCTACTTGACTGGAACCAAAGTCTAGCTGCACTGAAGAGCTATAATACAGTGAAATTGTCCGTCTGTGGATGACCAGAAATACTCCCTATATATAAATTAGAAATACTCCCTATATATATATATAAATTAGAAATACTCCCTATATATATATATATATATATATGTTTAAAGAAAAAATAGAAAAAACCGAATGAAATTATTAAAAAATCAACGTTTCGTCCTTGTCTCAAAGGACATCATCAGGATAATTGAAATAAAAATGTGATAAAAGAAAAAGTCATAGATCGTGCGAAAAAAGACAGTTTTTTAAAATCCAACCCATGTCGGGAAAGGACGAATATGTGTGCGTATGGGAAGGTTGTTTGATGTCTATATATACAATTTTAAAATGCATTTAAAATAAATATGTACATTTTTTTTTTTTTTTTTTTTTTTTTCTTTTTTTTTTTTTGCGAAACTACTCATTTTCCTGAAAACATTCAAAGAAAAACGGCTAGCCAGGATCCACCCTGATACCTTGCTCTTTGATTATTATTTTCCCTATGCTAGGGGTTAAATGGTAGAAGCCTTTTCTTTGCGTAATAGTATTAGTATTCAAAATTAGTGCTGATTCTAAAAGTCTTCTTTTAGCCCTATCTATCACGTATTTAATAATTTTCGCTTGATCTAAATTAAATGAGTGATCGTGTTCTGCACAATGGCAAAAGAGTGCATTTAGGGCGTTACCATTCCTCATATCTCTTCTGTGCTCGTTAAGTCTTAATTTCAATTTTCGTTGTGTTTCACCTATGTACGCTTGTTGACAGTTGTTACATGGGATGGAATATATACCGGCATCGGATGTGAGGGTTTTGGGAGAGTGCTTGGTAGTTTTTAATGTCTGTTTTATGGTTGAGGAAGTTGTTTGTATCAGGTGAAAACCAAGTCTATTAAGAGTGTCGTAGATTTTTGTATTTTTGGTGTGGGTGGGAATGAAAAGATGTCTGTTTAATAGTGAGGTATCTGTTTTACTTTTCTGTGTGTTTATGTTATAGTGTATTTTCGTAGCTTTTTTCTTTGCGTAAGAAATGAAATAGGATGGATACTGTAGTTTTCTTAAAACATTCGTAATATATTGAAATTCATCATTAAGATATTGGGGACTGCATATTCTAAAGGCACGTAAGAAAAAACCTATAATCATGCCCGTCTTTATTTTATCATTGTGGTGTGAGTAGTAATGAATATAGTCGTTTTTGTGTGTGGTCTTTCTATGTACTTTGAAACTCAGATCAGTTTCTGATCTGATGAGGAATATGTCTAGAAAAGCTAGGGAGTGGTCTTGTTCGGATTCATGTGTAAAATTTATAGATGGTTCCACTGAATTTAATTTATTTCTAATTCGTTCTATTTGTGTGTTTTTAGGGAGAAAAATAAGAATGTCATCTATATATCTAAAATATGTGGAGTTTTTAGGAAGTCTGTGTTTAAAAGAGTTGGTTTCTAAGAATTCTAAGAATAAGCAGGCTAGTACACCACTAAGGGGGTTACCCATAGGAAGTCCAAATTTCTGTCTATAGTAAGAATTATTAAATTGAAAGTAGGTTCTATCAGTGATGAGTTTTATAATTTGTATTAGTGTATCTGAGGAAAAAGGTAGGTCGGCTTTAATTTTGATTAAGTGCTTGTGGAGTAGATTAAGGCATTTTTTGATTGGAATATTGGTGTACAGGGAAATTATGTCTAAACTATGCATGGTTTTATTTTGCATGTCCATATTTTTTATTCTATTTAGGAGGTCACCAGAGTTTTTGATATGTGAAGTGCTGATGGTGCCCATTAGTGGAGTTAAAATTTGGGCAATAGCTCGTGCTAATTTATGGGTGACGCTTCCAATGTTTGATATTATAGGTCTCATAGGGACGTTCTCTTTATGTATTTTTGGGAGGCCGTATAATATAGGAATAGTGGGGTGGTATTCTATGTTATTTATCCATTTTTTATCATTTCCGATAAGTTTCTTTACGGATTTATTAAAAGTATCGAAATCTTTTTCTATTGATTTTAAATCTATCGGAGTGTATATATCTCCGTCTGCCAATAGTGTGTGCATTTTCTTTAGATATAGGTCTTTATCTATTATAACTATACCCCCTCCTTTATCGGCTTGTGAAATAATAATGTCTTTATTTTTTGTTAAAAGTTTTAAGGCATCAATGTATCTTTTTGGTAGTGCTAATTCTTGAGGTTGGGTAGTTGTTAAAGCTATTATCCCTTGTATGAAGCCTTTAGTAAAATCAGAGTCCTCTTGTCTATAATTTTTTAGGGTTGTGTTAGTAGTGATTTTCGAATGCTTGCCGGTAGCGAATTTAAGACCGAAACTGAGAGCTTCCGTTTCAATGTCCGAGAGTGGTTTAGAAGTAAGGTTTAGAATAAGGTCTGGACGTCCCAAAGTTTTCCATTTGCTGTTTTTTATCAATTTCGCAAGTTTGTTATTCAATTTAAAGTTATGGCGTGTGTTAAATTTTTTGATAGATCTGTAAATGTTCTTAATTGATCTGGGTGTTTTCTTGTAATTTTGTTGATAATCAGCAATTAATATC
>NC_136510.1:19242194-19259694 GCF_053919585.1 Euprymna scolopes | reverse complement strand
AGTACTTAAAGAGGAAGTAGACAAGTGAACTTCTTGATGTCCATGCCGAGATAAGAAAAAAAAAAATTCCGAAGAAATATTTTAAAATCCAACGTGTTGGGTGGAGGATGACGGTTTACCAAAACAAAATGTCTTTGAGACATTGTGATTTCGGTCGGAAGGCGGGAAAATAAAAACATTCATCCCATAAGATTTCAACTGCATTTGTCGAAAGTTGACGCCCTTTATGCGCTTGCATCATCGACATTTTTCTCGACTAAAAATAGCGGAAAATTTGATTCATTGTTGAAAGCATTAGCAGATTTTGACACAGATATTTCGCGTGAAAGCAATTTCCTTCCGTAAAAAAAGAATTGAATACATTCGGTGAATATTATCCTGTATTAAACTGGCTTTCCATTTTTTTCTCAAAAGACAATGGATATTTTCCTGTAAGAGAAACAGCGCGTGTAATTGTCAAGCAAGAGACCTATACATATACATATATACAGAGTGAATCACGAAAAAATGGATGTTTTTAGAACCTTATATAGTATTGTATATATATATATGTGTGTGTGTGTGTGTGTGTGTGTGTGTGTGTGTGTGTGTGTTTAAATGTATGTATGCATTATGTTCGTATGTCTGCCTAAAACTTTTGACAGAGGAGACAGATTCTTATGAGATCGGTATCGTTTTGAAGCTCGACCCTTCGGACGACAAATATCGAAAAAATTGGCTAAAAACGTCAATTCCTTCACCCTTAACTTTTCTATAGGGAATGGTTTCTTTTTTCGTCGATATTTTCGAAAGTCATACTCTCTTTTCAATGGATTAGCCTTAATTTAAACCTTCGCCACTTCCGGTTTGGCGATGGGCGCAACGGCAAAGACGTCACGTTTTTTGTACCTGTTTTTTTATTCACGTTCTTTTCTTCCTTCGCGGTACGGGTTCGAGCCTGCCTGCCTACTACCACTTTTTTTTCTTTTCTTTTTTTTTTTTTTTTTTGCTCAACATACACCTCCAAACGCCCGGGCAACGCTAGGCACCCAGACTAGTAATATATAAAAGGCAAAATGGGCACGCGCGTTTGTGCATGCCAACGAAAGGATTTTTGCGTCGGGCTTCTGACGTCGATTAGAATCCAGAAGTTTCCGCATACTTCCCAGATCGTAATATCCAAGATTCACAAACGGACATCGTCTCTTTCTTTTTATTTATCGAGTTTTTAAAAATTTTCTCATTTCGAGTGTTTGCTTTTCTTTTTCGCATAAAGCGAAACTGTTCGAAGGCAAACGACATCTCGACGGCCTGCGGCGTCCGCTCTTGCACTGTACCAAAATGGATGTATGGATGGATAGATATGTATGTTTGTAAAGGCAATTGTATTATTATGAATATATTTAAGTTAACAAATATAAATATATCTAAAGTACAAGGGAACTAACTATTAAAATTTCCAATTAAAATACCTCATTTTGACTGGGCTGAGTACGTGAAATATCTATAAACTTAATTAAAATATATTGATTTATTTAATATGCAATTACGCTTATATATATTATTAATAATAATAGTAATAATAATAATAATAATAATAATAATAATAATAATAATAATAATAATAACAGAAGTAGTAATACTTAATTCCGAACAATCTAAACGTTTTCAAACAATCTTAACTTACGAAAAAAATAGTTTCGTATTTTCCACCGATCTAACCCCTTTTTAGATATAACTCTAGTAACTTTCAAAACACTTTAATTCATACGTTGAATAAAACTTGTCTAGTTTACAATATAAACAAAGATGGCTGCTGGAACACATACAGGATGTTAATTATTCTATGAAGTTTTCTTTCTTCTTGTAGCATTATATTGTTATGCATTTTTCTCTATCTAAGCAAATCATTTCTGGTTTTTCTGAAGAGTATATGCACTGAGAAGAGACGGTATTGACATAATAATAACTGTTTGTGTCTGCATAACGAAACGGATCTGTAAAAAAAATATAGCGAAATTTTAACATGCTTGAGGGGTTGTTTTTTTTTTTCATGAGAAATAAATATTTGGATCTTCGAATATAACTATACTGTTATTCTTATATATATGCTCTGTTATTATATTTAACATATATTGAGCTTTTAAGCAAAAGAATTGAAATACGCAAAGAATGAAATATAATTGGAAAAATATATTTTACGAAAACACACTCACACACACACACACATATATATATATATATATATATATATATATATATATATATATATATATATATATATAATTACAGGTTAATATTTTTCAGAGGTGAAACAATTAATAAAGTTTTAACAAGGTACTAAATACCGAAGTAGGGCAAGATATACCTTTTGTGTGTTTTACATAAACATTAATATGTCGTTACACATTCATGAGCCTGTTTCGGCCAGTCAATTACAAGTAACTAGAGATCTCTTCAGGCGATATTTCTTGTACAAAATTTCAGTCAGTGCCCTGATAGTACCTAAGTCCTGACTGAATTTTTGCATAAACATTATCGCCTGAAGAGGTATATAGTTACTTGTAACTGACTGACTGAAACATGCTCGTGAATGTGTAGCGACATATTAATGCTTATGAAAAGCAAATAAACAGTATATGCTGGGTGTCTAAAAAGTCACTGAAGGGTTTTAAATTTAAATAGATTCCTTATTTTTTTTTTACGATATCTTTCTGTAACTTTAACACCATCTGACTAAGATATTGGGGATTTCTTTTTCTTAAGAGCTAAATTCAAACAATCTTTATATATGAAAAAAAATTGTCTTTTAAATGTTGCCCATTTTCAACTTCGCATATTTGTGCTCTTTCCAAAACATTATTCATGACAGATTGCAGAATCTCTGGATTGCGATTCAACTCTCTTATTCCGTTCAGCGAGATGGCAGACTTCGGAACGTCAAACCCCAAACCTTGCAAGAATTGATGGAAAACACCAGGAACGAAATAAGGAAGTTAAATCGCAATCCAGAGATTCTGCAATCTGTCATGAATAATGTTTTGGAAAGAGCACAAATATGCGAAGCTGAAAATGGGCAACATTTAATAGACATTGTTTTTCATAAGTAAAGATTGTTTGAATTTTGTATTCCCCCCCTTTCCCAATGTCTTAGTCAGATTGTGTTAAAATTACAGAAAGATATCAAAAATAAAGAATCTATTTAAGTTTAAATCCCTTAAGTGGCTTTTCGGACACCCTGTATATACGCATTTTGATTTATCAATATATATAAATATATACCTCCTTCATTCCCTACTCAGCTACATGTTCAAAATACCTCAAAATACACTTTTTATTTGTAGCATACAATTGTTTCGGCATACCACCTAAATATCTGCAACGTTCAAAATATATGAGACATTCACTTTCTTGGTGAATTTAGATTTATAAAGCTCGATCTCAGATTAAAAAAAAAACATAGCATCAAATGTAAAAAGGCTAAAAAAAAGTCCATTTCAAAATAAAAAAGTAAAACGCAAGTTTAAAAAATCAAAACCAGCTTAAAAACATAAGCTTCGAATTAAAAATCATATACTCAAATTTAAAAAAAAAAAACTAAAATTAAAGTTTAAAAAACACAACTTAAAGTTTAAAAAGCTCATTTCAGATTCAAACATAAAATTCAAATTAAAAGAAATTAAACACTTTTTTTTAAATAGCTCAACGACTTACTTAACTCTAAGTTTAAAGAGTTCGACTTCAAAGTAAAAGAATAACTACAATTTAAAAAAGCTCAATCTTAAAGTTAAAAAAAACAACTTCATATTTAAAAGCTTCCGCCTCAAATTAATAAATATCTAACAAGGAGAAAGTAATTAAATGCCACAGCGTCACAAAATTTCTTATAACGGATTTTAAAGATTTGCTTTACTCTAAATATACTTAGTTCTCCCTTTCTGCAAGAACTACGACACCAGGGTCGATAGTAAAATTGAATAGTGAGCGCCCCCTGAGAGGGGCACTATTACATGCAAACAAAGACCTGGGCAGCCCGGTAAGCATTCTCTGGTAAGGGCGCCTCAGCAATAAACTACCCCTTTCTCAAAGAGAGAAGGCAAAGCTTACACCGCAATCAACTGCGACCAAATCATTACAGGAATTGTCTGATCTCTGTTGATTGGGGGAGGGTGAAGTCGAGGATAGAAATCCCAGGCCGAGTTGGAGGTATTTAGTTCTCTCTCACTGCAAGAACCGTGACACAAGAGTCAGAAAACGGGATTTAGAAGTTAGCGCCCGCGATGAGGGGCAGCCTCGTCGGCATCCCCTGGCAAGGGCGTCCGCGAGAGAAGGGCACTGACCTGCAAAAAGTGCCTGGACAACCCCGTCAGCATCCCTCAGTAAGGGCGCCTCAGATGATGAGCAATGAACTAACCCCTTCTCAAAGAGAGAAGGCAAAGCTTGGGAGGGTGGGCCTCCTAGTACTGCACATGAATAACATTACACCGCAATCCAACGGAACCAGATCATTACAGGAACGGTCTAATCTCTGTTGATTGGGGGGGGGTCGAGGATAGAAATCCCAGGCCGAGGTATTTAGTTCTCTCCCAACGCAAGAATTGTGACATCAGAGTCAGAAAATGGGATTGAGAAGTTAGCGCAAAAAGTGCCTGGGCAGCCTCGTCGGCATCCCCCAGTAAGGGCGCCTTAGGTGATTAGCAATATACTCACCTCTTCTGAAACAGAGATTGCAAAGCCTGGGAGGGTGGACCTCCTAGAACTGCACAGAACCAACATTACACCACAACCAAGAGGGGCAAGGTCACTACAGGGATGGTCTAATCTCTGTTGATTTGGAGGGGGAAGGGCGCTTACATGAATCATAAATCAAAAATCGACGAAAATCCAATCTTGGCATGTTTGAAATGTTACGACGAACGACGGACAATACTTAAAATGACGTCAGACAAATTTGAAGAACAAAAATGTCCGCCTACATTTTCAATTGGCCGATGACGAGGTTGATTGAAGCGCCACCTGTGTGAAAAAAAAGTACTTGGAGAAAAGTCTGACCTTTTTAAAAACTCAAGTGTCGACTCTTCTGTGCCGAATGGGGGATGGGCAAATTAGGCTATTGAAGCAGTAGAGAAACAGATCTACAACCGAAAGGGGTGGTCAAACAGAATTGCCTACTTTAAAATTAAAAAAAATAAAATAAAATGTTGAACTTGAAATTAGATAATTGAAATGAAATAATCCTAGCTGTACCTACCCGACGCTGGCCGGGACGTCGTAAACTTAGTTTTCTGTTGTTTTATTTTTATTGTAATTGCAAGGTAGACAACTTGTATTATATTCTTCAACGTAAAATATGGGTTATCTCCTATGCTGAATTTTATTTTATCGATGATTTTAAAATGTGATATATTGTGTCGGTTCTTACGAACGCTAAAAAGCAAACGCCTATAATTGCTACACTCTTTTATTTCTCCAACGTGTTAGAATCCGCTTTCATTCTCAGTCCTCAAAGCAAGGAAGTTTTCATGGGAACGTGTGATCTTAAAATATTTTCCAACCAATGAAATTCGTTTCAAACTCCAGCAAGTTACACGTCTACATAAGTGTAGTTAAGCCGGTTCGAACTTGAAAATTCTTATAATACCTGATCGGCAGAATTAAATATTAGTTGTGCCTACACGACGTTTTCCGGGATGTGGTGGAAACAGTTTTTCGTTGTTTTATTAATTTTATTACTAGCGGAACCTGCAGAAATTTCACGGTAGTTGAACATTTTTTAAACACACATCAGTAAGAAACTTGGGTTTGTATTACTATACACATAGATTCGAAAAAGTTGTCAAAAAAAATATATATATAACAAATAAATGTTATCAAAGGCAAGATAAGTTACTTTTCTACCTAACTGGGTATGTTTTTAGTGTTTTTATTTAAGGTAACATGTTTATTCAGCTCGAAAAACATACAATGTTTATCGATGTATTGGAAAGTTTAAACTGGCGTCCGACTCTCTTTTTCATACGGTAAGTTTGGAAAAAGGGGTTAAAAATAAAAAACCTAGACAAAATACTGTTAGAAAACAACCGAATATATGTCAGCCTATGTCACAGTAACATATATTGAACGAGTTTCTAACAATATTTTGTCTAATTTTTTTTATTTTTACTTCCCAATGAACATCGGTCGAAACGTTGTGAAAAAAAAACAAAAAAAAACAACCAAGATGAGAATAGCCCAAGTAATACAAAAAAAAACAATGAATTAGAATTTGACAAAAGCTAAATTTATAATTGTAATATTGCTTGATATTTTCATTTCAAATTGATAAGTTCAATTTTTAAAAGAAGCAATGTCAAATTTAAATTATCAGGCGCAAAATATTGATATTTAATTTCAGCTATGATCAATACCATCCAAGTATACATATATATGTATAAAAAAAGGAGCAAACCAAGTTGTGCATTCATCAACGTTTCGTCTTTATTGCGAGACTTTCTCTAGATGAAAGAAATTAAGAAAACAAAACACTAGTACAAATATTCGAAAATATATTTTTGATGTAATAAAATGTATGATCTTGTTCCATTTCAGAAACGAAAAAGTCGTTGGAGATTCAAAAAAAAAATGGTGGGAATTGCGTTGTGAAGAGAGTAAGATTGATAAAGTCATGTAGCCGTTAATATATTTAAAAAGATATGATGCAATTCGTATTCTTTTTGGAACAAATATGTCCGTTATAATTCAAATATGGAAATGAAATGAGTGTATTTTTGTTATGCAATTAATTAACTGAATATATGTATTAATTATTATAGGCGGGCTATTTAAAATAAAAAAAATATTTACCTACACACACGAATAATACAATACTTTGCAACACACTAAACAAACTATGAATTTCAATCATACAAACCACATCACAAACTAAAAAAAGACATCAAAAACAACAAAACATTTCCAAAATAAACTAATTTCCAAGGTAGGCATATACACTATTCCTTGCCAAAATTTCCATCGTATATATGTTGGTGAAATCCAACCTGGTTTAAAGAAAAGGTTCAATGAACATAACACAGATATAAGAAATAGCAATTCTCATTATTCATTGCAGCATAATTATACTTTTGACTTCACACAAGTAACAATAGCTTAATTTACTTGAAACTAGCTTGGGTGCCCGGCGTTGCCCGGGTGTTTGTGGGTGTGCGTTGAGCAAAAAAACAGGCTCAAACCTGTGACGCGAAGGACGAAAAAAAACGTGATGCATTAGCCGTTGCACCCATCGTCAAACTGGAAGTGACGTAGGTTCAAATTAAGGCTAGACAATTGAAAAGAGAAGATGACTTTCGAAAATATCGGCGAAAAAATCAAGCCCTCCCTATAGAAAAGTGCCCAGTTGAGTGCGAAAGAATTAATGTCTTTGGCTAATTTTTCGATATTTGTCGTCCGAAGGGTCGAGCTTCAAAATGATACAGATCTTGGGAAAATCCGTCGCCTCTGTCGAAAGTTTTATCGAGACATACATACATAATACATACATACATACATTTAAACCAACAGGTGAGATTTATATTATAAATAAACCGCGACGGAGACTTCTTGAATCAGTACTTATCGCAAATTCAAGCACAATTAAACAACGCACAGGTTTCTATAATGTATCGCCATTAATAACTAAGCTCCTATTAAAAAACATAATTTAATTTTAGACACATATTAATTCTCTCACACCGTAGAAGACACCTACTATAATAATTAATACATATAATCAATCAATAAATTACATAACAAAAATACACTTATTTCGTTTCAATTACGCATCTATATTTCAATTATAACGGAAATATTTGTTCCAAAAATACGAATTGCACGTTATAAAAACAATCTTTCTCTTTTCCATAACGCTATGCTCATCCCTCTTTCTTTTTCTTCTCCTTTTTTTTTTTTTTTGAAATTCCTGCGGCATTTTCTTTTTTTCTTTTCTTCTTTTTTTTTTTTTGAAATTCCTGCGGCATTTTCGTTTTTTCTTTTCTTTTTTTTTTTTAAATTCCTGCGGCATTTTCGTTTAGATTTTATTGCATCAAAAATATTTTTTCAAATATTTGTACTGACGTTTTGTTTTCTTAATTTCTTTCATCCTGAGGAAATCTCTCAATAAAGACGAAACGTTGATGAACACACAACTAAGTTTGTTCCTTTTTTTTTTATCTCTCTATCTCGTCGGAATACTCTTTCCATTATTCTCGCCATATATGTGCATATATACATATATATGCACAAGGTGCCTTAAATAAACTTCCAGACATTTTTCGTATGGGCAATTTTATTGATAGTACACGTATGAAACTCCTTGGAAGTAATCTCCTCCGACTGCAATGCACTTGCTGTGCCATTCCAACAATTCTGGAAGGTTCCATGGAGTACTCTTGCATGAGCGTGCTAATGACCCTCGTCACAGCCTCTTTCATCTCCTCAATTGTCTCATAACGACAGCTTTGAGCGTAGGGAGTAACTAATAGTCACAGGGAGCAAGGTCTGGGCTATAGAGAGGGTGAGGAACATT
The DNA here is from genome assembly GCF_053919585.1 of Euprymna scolopes. Classification (NCBI taxonomy): domain Eukaryota; kingdom Metazoa; phylum Mollusca; class Cephalopoda; order Sepiida; family Sepiolidae; genus Euprymna; species Euprymna scolopes. The sequence continues at coordinate 19,251,155 of NC_136510.1, read as the reverse complement.
CTTGATCCCCATCTTGGTCAAATAACCCTAACCCTAACCCTAATCCCCATCTTGGTCAAATAGTCTAATATTCTCTGAGCAGCCTTGGGACAAACTTCGTGCAAATCTTCCGCATCTTCAGTTCCACGTGAATAATTGTGTGTATAGTTTCCACACTGACATCAAACTGAGCACCTAGTGGTTCTTTAGACACACAACGGTCCTTATCCGTTAAATTCCTTATTTTGTCAATCAATTCTGGTGTTCTGACTTCCTTACTCCTTCCACACCTTTCATCGTTCTTCACAGACACCCCAACTTCCTTGAATCTCTTATACCACTCAAAAACTGGTGCCTGATTCATGCATGATGGTCCAAAAGCAGTCTGAAGCATTCCATACATTTCTGTGGCATTTTTCAAAGATTAAAGCAGAATTTTATTGTATATCGTTCTTCTAAAGTGTCCTTATGTCCAGTTTGTATTTCTGAAATTTACCAGCTGTGACAATCAGGCTTTACTAGGGTGTATTCCAATTCCTGTTGTAGCTGTTCGTTTGAACCTCAAATCATAAAAATTCGTCAGTCATCTCATAAGATATATAGCAATAATATACTAAATTTCCAAGAGGCTACGACGATTTTAAATGCCTGTATAAAAAGGTCTGGAAACTTATTATTGGCACATCGTATATACACTTATGTATATAGAAATATTAATAAAATTAATACCCGCAGACGAGTTCATATACCGTAAAACAAAACAACTAAACTCCATAATATCCGCCAGACAAGCTACACAATACTCTGTTGAATAATGAAGCCACGCCTAAAGTGGATGTGAAAAGTCTAAAAACGGAAACGGAAACGGAAACGTACAACCTCTAACATTTGTCTATGCATTTTTTTCTAATTGATTGTTTGTGCAATCGTTCACTTCATTTTTACTGGAAACAGGAACGATCCGACTTCTGTTGGAAATATCAAGAAAGACGGAGAAATAATCTTGTACGTAAATCAATATTTCCTGTCGACTGGAAAAAAACTTTCTGTCCGTTATTTATTTTACTTCTTCTCAACTAATGAGATTTCATTAGCATTTGAAAGAATCAAGTCCTGGAAAGAGAGGCCTTCAGCCGGCACATGTTGGCTATTTTCGCGTAGGCGTTTATAGCGTATGTCAAGAAAAGTAATTTCTAATAGGACTATACTGTCTCCAGGATGCGTGTTTCGCAGAAAATGTGAACCTTCGAACAGTTAGCATAAACTCTTATGGACACGCGAGACTCTGAGGCATAGTATATTTTAGAAAACGTTAAACCAGAAAAGGAAAAAATACATTGTTTCAGAAACAGATTAGAAAATTGTTGTGGTTCGGTTTAAGAGACCACAATTATAAGGTGAAAATGTGATCGATTAAACTACGAGTGCAGGTAGAAATAACTGGCATTATATAAACCAAACGAATCAATATTGTCCATGGATATAGGGGTATAAGCTACCCCAGAACAAAAATGAAGACAAGGCAGGACGAGAAGTTTACAAAGATTATAAAAAATCTAGTAGACTTAATAAACTTACAGAATAGAAAGTATATTGAGTATTCAAATTCTGCTAAAATGAAAAAAAAAACAAATTATGCTAAATAATAGCCGAATTACGAGAGGTTAGAAAGAAGTTTCGCGTATGACAAGAAGGTAAAACAAAGTTTGCTTAGAAAAAAGAAATAATACAAAGAAATCATACAGAGAAATAATACAAAAAAAATAATACAAAGAAATAATACAAAGAATTAACACAAAAAAATACAAAAAATAACACTAAGAAATAATGTAAAAAATAATACAAAAAATGATACAAAAATAATACAAAAAATTATACAAAAAATAATACAAAATATAACACAAAGAAATAATACAACAAAATAATACAAAAAATAATACAAAAAATAATACCAAAAATAATACAAAAAATGATACAAAAAAATACAAGAAATAATACAAAAAATAATACAAAAAATAATACAAAAAATAATAAAAAAATAATATCAAAAATAATACAAAAAAATAATACAAAAAAATACAAGAAATAATACAAAAAACTAATACAAAAAATAATACAAAAAATAATACAAAAAATATTACAAAAAATAATACAAAAAAATAATGAAAAAAAATACAAGAAATAATACAAAAAAATAATACAAAAAATAATACAAAAAATAATACAAAAAATAATACCAAAAATAATACAAAAAATAATACAAAAAATTATACAAAAAATAATACAAAAAATAATACTAAAAATTATACAAAAAATAATACAAAAACTAATACAAAAATAATACAAAAAATAATACAAAATAAAATACAAAAAAATTATACAAAAAATAACACAAAGAAATAATACAAAAAAATAATACAAAAAATAATACAAAAAATAATACAAAGAAATAATACAAAGAAATAATACAAAAAATAATACAAAGAAATAATACAACAAAATAATACAAAAAATAATACAAAAAATAATACAAGAAATAATACAAGAATTAATACCAAAAATAATACAAAGAAATAATACAAAAAATATTACAAGAAAATAATACAAAAAATAATACAAAAAATAATACAAAATATAATACAAAAATATAAAACAAAAAAAATAATACAAAAAAATAATACAAAAAATAATACAAAAAAATAATACAAACAAATAATACAAAAAAAATATACAAAAAAATAATACAAAAAATAATGCAATAAATAACACCAAGAAATAATACAAAAAAATACAAAAAATAATACAAAAAATAATACAAGAGATGATACAAAAAATAATACAAAAAATAATACAAAAAATTATACAAAAAATAATACAAAAAAATAATACAACAAAATAATACCAAAAAATAATACAAGAAGTAATACAAAAAAAAGACAAAAAATAATACAAAATATAATACAAAAAAAATACAAAAAATAATACAAAAAATAATACAAAAAATAATACAAAGAAATAATACGAAGAAATAATACAAAAAATAATACAAAAAAATAATACAAAAAATAATACAAAAAATAATACAAAGAAATAAGTCAAAAAGTAATACAAAAAATAATTCAAAAAAAATACAAAAATAATACAAAAATAACACAAAGAAATAATACAACAAATAACACAAAAAATAACACAAAGAAATAATAACAAAAAAAAACAAAAAATAATACAAAAAATAATACAAAGAAATAAAAGAAAAAATATTACAAGAAAATAATACAAAAAATAATACAAAAAATAATACAAAGAAATAATACAAAAAATAATACAAAAAATAATACAAAAAATAATACAAAGAAATAATACAAAGAAATAATACAAAGAAATAATACAGAAAAATAATACAAAAAATAATACAAAAAATAATACACAGAAATAAGTCAAAAAATAATACAAAAAAAAATACAAAAAATAATACAAAAATAATACAAAAAATAACACAAAGAAATAATACAAAAAATAACACAAAAAATAATACAAAAAATAATACAAAAATAATACAAAGAAATAATACAAAGAAATAATACAAAAAAATCATACAAAGAAATAATTCAAAGAAATAATACAAAGAAATAATACAAAATATAATACAAAAAATAATACAAAGAAATCATACAAATAATAATACAAAATATAATACAAAAAATTATACAAAAAATAATACAAAAAATAATACAAGAAATAATACAAAAATACAAAGAAATAAGTCAAAAAATAATACAAAAAAATAATACAAAAAAAATACAAAAATAATACAAAAAATAACACAAAGAAATAATACAAAAAATAACACAAAGAAATTATACAAAAAATAATACAAAAAATAATACAAAAAAAATACAAAAAATAATACAAAAAATAATTAAAAAATAATACAAAAAAATAAAGCAAAAAATAATACAAAAAAAAATGATACAAAAAATAATACAAACAAATAATACAAAAACTAATACAAAAAATAATACAAGAAATAATACAAAGAAATAATACAGAAAAATAATACAAAAAATAATACAACAAAATAATACAAAAAATAATAAAAAAAATAATACAGAAAAATAATACAAAAAATGATACAAAAATAATACAAAAAATAATAAAAGAAATAATACAAAAAATAACACAAAGAAATAATACAAAAAATTATACAAAAAATAATACAAAAAATAATACAAAACAATACAAAAAATACTACAAAAAATAATACAAAAAAATACAAAAAAATAAACACAAGAAATAATACAAAAAAAATAATACAAAAAATACTACAAAGAATAATACAAAGAAATAATACAACAAATAATACAAAAAATAATACAAAAAATAATACAAAAAAAAACAAAAAATAATACAAAAAATACAAAAAATAATACAAAAAATAATACAAAGAAATAATACAAAAAATGATACAAAAAATAATACAAAGAAATATTACAAAAAATAATACAAAAAATAATACAAAAAAATAATACAAGAAATAATACAAAAAATAATACAAAAAATAATACAAAAAATAATACAAAAAATAATTCAAAAAATTATAAAAAAAATAATACAAAGAAATAATACAAAAAAATAATACAAAAAAATAATACAAAAAAATAATTAAAAAAATAATTAAAAAAATAATTAAAAAAATAATACAAAAAAGTACAAAAAAATAATACACAAAAATAATACAAGATATAATACAAAAAATAATTCAAAAAATAATACAAAAAATAATACAAAAAAATAATTAAAAAAAATAATACAAAAAATAATATAAAGAAATAATACAAAAAAATAATACAAAAAAATAATACAAAACAATAATACAAAAATAATACAAAAATAATACAAAAAATAATACAAAAAATAATACAAAGAAATAATACAAAGAAATAATACATTTTTCAATTCTATCCAAAAATAGGAGAAATGATTCCTACTGATGCTTCTCAAGAAAATGTCGAGAAACAGTATCAGCTATGCCACGGGATCCCTGAGGGAAGGGGTTTAAACGGATCGAAGACCGGCACTGGGTGTGTCAGACATTTCGTAAAAAATATTGAATAATTCAACCCCGTCTTTCCAAGCTTATAACTCCTCGAAAAATGTACTTCAAGCCCTTTTTTTTTTTCAATTAAAGAAGCAAGGACCAAGGTTTCATTAAAAAAAAACAAAAAAAAAACAAACAACGTGTTTTTTTTAAAAGGTATTAAACTTCGGACTTTACAGGTAAATTTCTAAAAAACATTACTTTTTTGTTTTAAATTAGAATATATTATTTATTGATCTTTTATCTTCAATTTGTGATATATAAAACGTTGGTGAGTAAATTAATTATTTACTTTTTAATAGACATTTCAAAATGGGAGCCGTGAATTAAGTCGATCCCCTGTCTTTCGAAGCTTATAACTACTCGAAAAATGTAACTCAAGCCCTAATTATTTTTCAATTAAAGGAGCAAGGACCAAGGTTCATTTTAAAAAAAAACACAAGAAACAACAAACAACGTGTTTTTTTTTTGTTTGTTTTTTTAAAGGTTTTAAACTTCGGACTTTACAGGTAAATTTCTAAAAAACACTAGGTTTTTTTTTTGTTTTAAATTTGAATATATTATTCATTGATCTTTTATCTTCAATTTGTGATATATAAAACTTTGGTGAGTAAATTAATTATTTACTTTTTAATAGACATTTGAAAATGGTGGGGGCCGCGTGAATTTAAAAAAAAACGTTTATCTAAAATATTATAATCGGTTTATTGGAAAGAGCAAGAAATTTCACATTGACCCTGAAAATATCGTAAAAATTGAATCAATAGAAAAATTTTGATAGATTTTTAACGTTTTAAAATTGAAAAATACTGAGCTCGTAAAATTCAATTAATTTCATTTGTTTAAAAAAATATATATTTCTATAACTTTTTATACAACTTTAATAGTCTATTTTGGAAGTATAATCCATAAAGAAAATAAACAACCCACTTTAAAAAGAGAAATTACGAGTTTTTTATTTTATTCGCAGTTTCGTGTTAGGGGTGTCAAAAATTCCTACAAAAATTCTGATACACCTAGACCGGCACCGAAGGCCTCTGCTGGTGAACCGGTCTGAAGGAAACCTGTAAGCAGAGAGGCTAGCAAAGATAAATAATAGGTAAGCTATTCTACGCTAAGCAGAAGAAGGGCGTTACATCATTGCAAAACAAGTGAAATACCGATACAATCTAACATAACTATAAAAGGTTTATTCTCAACATGCGTCTATTCAAGCTGCGCGCTTAGCGATAAAGATGCTAGTTTAAACGTAAGCGTGACAGACAAAGCGTCTTATGGAAGTAAGTGGACTAGTAATAGTTAGATGCGAATGAGTAAAGTTGAGTTGTGGAGTCGGAATTTTGAGAGGAATCAGAGGATTTCGTTTTTTGCTTTTTTTTTTTTGCTTTTTGTAGACAGTTCTTTCAGCCGGTAAAAATAGCTGCTAAGGGATCAGAATTGCAAAGAAAATGAAGCTTGGCATGCTCTTGTACGAATGCGCAAATATACTTGTATATAGGCACTAAAATCGGCTCATTCTTAACTATTTTGTACCCGTCTATCCTTCTTGGAATTCTATGGATTGAAGTCGGATTTTTTTTAATATTCTAGGAGTCGAACTCGTAAAAATGGTAGGAGTCGGAGTTGGAATCTAAATCGACTTTTTCTTTTAATCGCTGAAGGATCAATAGAGAGTATAAATATCGGAAGAGTTTAAAATCAGAAATCGTAGTTGGGGTTCCATTCTAAGTATGAAATTTTGGAATTTTGGGAAACGGAATCAGAATTTTTGGAATTTTATGAATCAGTGTCAAAATCAAGCCTTATGCATTCCGATTCCGCAGCCCTAGTATAAAATATGGTTAAAGTTAGGAGTTTTCCTGATAAGCTTAAATCAAGTGAAGAATAGAAAATTCTATTTATGGGTTATTACGTCCTCTATTACGTCACAGACAGGTTTACTCAGTTTCGTAATTGCACAAGTTATGTTCTCACACATGAGCGATCAAAGAACCAAATAATATGTTTTCACACATACGTGCGCGGCGTATTTACGTGCTGATATATCTATTCTCTGCATTGCGCCGCGTTACGTCATTGGCCGTGATCGTTTAGGGTTGTCGGTTGTCTCATCTTATAACTTTGGCGAAATAAACTTTCCGTTAACAAATGACACAAGGAGACTTAGTTTTTCAAGGTTTTACTGGAGAGAATATGCTTATAGAGAGAGAGACCAAAGTTATCTTAGGATTATATATTTTATTTCATTGTCTATCTTGACTGTGTACTTCGCACCTCTGTTGATTTACACAGCACACTGGGTTTCACCTTAAATACATCCAGAAGAAGACGCCATCCATCAGAACAAATAATTGTCACAGATTACGCAGACGATATTGTTCTGTTCGTGAATAACACTGTTGATGCGCAAACGCTGTTACGTGAGCTAGAAACGTCTGCAAATGACGTTGGTCTTTGCGTTAATGCCGATACGGCGAAGTTTATGACTTTCAGTGTGGAACAGCACTAAAAAATGTCACTGAGCTTACGTATCTCGGCAGACACATAGGTTCCAGGGAGAAATATCGAAATTCGCATCTCAAAAGTATAGGCTGCGTTATATTAGCTGCAGTCAGTAGGGACTTCAATACTAACTGACAAACAAAAAAAGGCAGTTCTTCAGAGCAGTGGTGGCGTCTGTCCTCGTTTACGGTGCTACAATCTGGACACTCATCAAAAGATTGGAAAGAAAGCTAGACGGCACGTACACTCGTATGCTATGAACGATGGCAAGATCAACCCACAAGGCAGCAACTTTATGGCAACCTACCTACCATATCTATTATACTATCATCAGAGAGCGATGTCTGCGATTTGCCGGTTACTGCCAGAGGAGCAAGCAAGAGCTGGTGAAAAATGTATTTCTGTGGACTCCACGGCACGGGCGCACGAGCAAAGGACAACCTAGAGTCACGTACATCCAGCAAACTGCACATTATGCCAAATGTGATTCTGAAGATCTGAGGCAGCTTCTTCTTTTTTATTATTATTACATTTTCATCCCAAACAAGGCACATTGCCAATTTGATGTAGGGGGCTACTACCACGGACCTAAGCTACAGGGGTTCTATGTAGAGAGTTGGGCAGCAAGATGTCTGTTCACGTTACACTTGAACTTCTGCATATCAGTACAGTTGGAGAAGCAGGGACCAAGAAAGGAATTCCAAAGTCTAGCAGTTCTGGGGAAGAAATTGCTGGAGTAGAAAGCTCTCTTGCACCTAGGGTTCTTTACTGTGTAGGTGTGGGATTTGGCTGCTTGTCGGGTTTGTCGGGGTATTTATGTCGAGAAGGTACAAGTGTTTGCATTTCGTCGGAGCATTCACCATTAAAATACTTGGAGAACAATCAGAGGGATGCAACATTTCGTCAATGGAACAGAGGATGAAGCTTAGATGACAGTTCGGGACCTATCAGGTTGGTGACTCTTTTTTTAACCTTGTCTAGGAGCGAGAGACTAGTAGCAGATGCACCAGCCCAAATATGGCAACAATACGCCATACATAGGCGAATGGTGGCTTTACAGAGGTCCATGATACTTTCGGGCGTTAGTAGCTTTCTAGCACGGTAGAGAGAGCCTGCCTTCTTCGCAGCGCTCCTGGCTATGCCCTCAATGTATCTGTTCCAACTCATGTTTCCTGTGAACTTTAGGCCGAGGAGTTTAAAAGAAGTACTTTCAGATAATGAGTCTTTGGCCATTGCTATTGATGGTAAAGAAGGTTTCTTGTAATTATTGAAGGAAATAAGTTTAGTCTTGGCAGCACTGAATGTGTTTTTGTCCTCATTCTACTACAGATCGGGTGTCATCCTCTAGTGTTTCTGCCATTTCCTTAGATATGTGTTCATTT
>NC_136510.1:19217194-19234694 GCF_053919585.1 Euprymna scolopes | reverse complement strand
GCTGCAGTGAAGTACACAGACGACATTTTGATTATCTATGAGTATAATATTACATTTTTATTTGAAAAACTTTGTAAAAATTATTCTTTGTAAAAATAAATCGTTGTTTGACAAATTTCCCACTTTTCTAGCGACCGACCTATATTTTTTTATTATTGAAAAAAAAAAAAAAACCCGACTTTAGTCACAATCACAACTTTCGGCCGAGATATTTTTTGTTTTTTCTTCTTTTTTTTTTCTTGTCAAATTAAATTTTACAGGTGACTTTTTTCTTTAACCTTTGAATTTTGTAACGCAATAACAATGTAACAATGTAACTATTATATTTTGTAACGCAATAACAATGTAACAATGTAACTATTATATTTTGTAACGCAATAACAATGTAACACTAGAAAATCATTGTAAAAAAAGTAGAAGAAATCCTTATCTTTATTATCGACTGTTGCTTGTTTTATGTTTGTTTGTTAAATTAAACTTGAAACTGTCGAAGTTGCTTTGACTAATTAAACCTTAACGACTGAGAATTATGTTTTTCTAATACATTGTGCCAAATAATTGTGCCAGTCTTTTAGGATTTAATTAGGCGTACATAAAATCGTGTTTAAATTTTAGTCGTGCGCAGTTAGTAAAATCAAGGCATGACTAATCTAAAATATGAAATTATTTTTTTTACAAAGATTTTTAACGAAAAAAAAAAACGAAAAAAGTGGCACATAGAATTGGAAAAAAAATAATTGTTTCAGTTTTTAAGGAGTTCGTTATGTAAGTAAATCCTTATGCGTCTATTTATTTACTTTAAAAAATAATTTTTTTTTGTAAATACTTTTTATATGAATCTAAAAAATATATTTGCAAAAAAATAACTTCTCGACTGAAACTTGTTAGTAAATTCATTTTATTGTTTATTTTAATAATAACAACAGATTTTTAGAACATTTAGCGCTGATAAACCCAGTAGTCTGTTTGTGTCAAAGTTGCTTTAATAGCAAATCACCAGTAGGAGAAAATAATCGTACAATTTTAGTCGTACAATATTTAGTCGTACAATTTTTAGTCGTACAATATTTAGTAAACCTCGTTATGTACGATCATAATTCTACACAACTAAATATCTGATTCAGCTCCTGCTGATTCAAGCAATTTACACGTTGCTTTTATATGACAAACAGCAGGAGCAGTCAGTCGTATATTGATCGAGCATAATTTTGGACGTACATTTTTAGTAAAATCCTATTCCCGATTCCGATACAATTACCGATTCCGATTCCGATTCTGATGCTTTTAAATATTTAGAGGGTGAAACGATAAAGTCGCACCCCAAAGAAAACAACACTACAGCTTTATTTTAAAACTTTTATTTAAAAAAAAATAATTCGGGTAGCTTGATTATATAATAGAGATGATATCTATTCAATGTAGCCGCCTTCAGCCTCAATCTCCACCGCGATACAGGTCCGGAACTTTGAGCATGTCTTTTCCACAAGCGAATAGTTTGGGGAAGGAGAGGGCTGAATTTCTTACTGTGTTCTAGTCTGTCATCATTTCATCAGGGATTTTGGCAACCTTCACACGATCCTTGCGACTATTACTTACTTCCGTTTCAGTGGATTAGGCATAAGGTCAGGTAAGGTTTGAAAACGCCAAAACAACGGGAAAATCGCATTCTGACTAACAAAAATATACCTGAGCAGCACCGTCAGCATTCCTCTAATGGGAGAGAATCACATGATTAGCAACAAACTAACCTTTTCTCGAAAAGAAAAAAAAAATGAAACCTCAGATGGGTTGATGTATTATTAACTTATCGCTTATTAAGTCCCAACGGCCACTCGAAGATAAGTGTTAGTAAATTTATTAGATTAGCTAGGGTTAAGTTACCGACTCTTACCTTTCCAACGATATAAAACAGAATATATCCTTTAGATATTCATTTTTTTTTCGGACTGCTATCCTCATTTTAATAGTTGCTGTTGTTTCATCATGTTTCAGCCAACTTATCTTCAGGCCTTCTTCAGGTGTCCTCTTCTTTCATGGGTCCCGTGGTGAAGTGGATAGAGGCGTTGAGTTTCTACAATTCGAAGTGACCATTGTCTGAAGATAGCGGTTTCAATCCTACCCAAAGCCGGCCAGAGGCTTACTTGGCTAAAAACACAGCGAGATAACAACAACTATGGAAGGCAATAATTACTGGGAATACCGTTACAAGACACAGCATCCCTATCTTGTCGCGGTTAACGACCTGAAGAAGGCCAGAGGATGAGTTGGCCGAAACCTGGTGAAACAACAACTATGAAGATGAGGTAACAATCCACAAAAGAATAAATACACAAATTACGAAGCCTCGTTTTAAAGGTTGGTTGGTTGTTTTTGTTTTACGGCATATCAACCTTTTCCAGGTTATTTAATGCCGAATCTAGTTATTTTGATGAACGATTTTTAATGGAGTATATTTGTTTTTTTAAGTCGGATTCTATTTAACCCATAGTTGGGACTCTAACAGGTACTACCACTCCGGGTCAGAGTGGACCTGGGAGCAATGGCAATTAAAGGATGGCTTCACACTCCCCAAGGTCCGCAAGGTGGGGCCTCACCATCGGATATAGTTTTAGGTCATATCCAGGACCTCGTTTTAAAGGATTCCAAAACATAAAAATAAAATAATATATATCCTTTAGATTTGGAACGTGATTTTTTATTCTATTTTCACCCCCAACAAGGCACAGTGTCACTTTGAAGTAAGGGGCTACTACCGGAGACACAAGTTGCAAGGATATTATGAAGGGAGATAAGCAACAAAATGTCAGTTCACATTACACTTGAACTTCTGCATGTCAGTACAGTTGGGAAAGCAGAATCCCGGAAGGAAGTTCAAAAGTCTAGCAGTTCTGGGGAAGAAACTATTAGAGTAGAAGGTTTTCTCACACCTAGGGATCTCTACTGTGTAGGGGTGGGATTTAGCTGTTTGTCGGGTTTGTCGGGGGTATTCACGTCCAGGAGGTACAAGTGCTTGTAGTTCGTCAGAGCATTCATCGTTAAAATACTTGTAGAACAGGCAGAGGGATGCAACATTTCGTCGATGGAACAGAGGCTGAAGCTTAGATGACAGTTCAGAACCTATCAGATTGGCGACTCTCTTTTGAACTCTGTCCAGGAGTGAGAGACTCGTAGCAGATGCACCAGCCCAAATATGACAACAGTACTCCATACATGGGGAAATGGTGGCCTTATAGAGGTACAGGATACTTTCAGGCGTAAGCAGCTTTCTAGCACGGTAGAGAGAGCCTACCTTCTTCGCAGCGGTCCTGGCAATGTTCTCAATGTAATTTTTCCAACTCATGTTTCCTGTGAACTTTAGGCCGAGGAGTTTAAAAGATGTGCTTTCAGATAAAGAGTCATTGGCCATTGCTATTGATGGTAGAGAAGGTTTCTTGTAATTATTGAAGGAAACAAGTTTAGTCTTGGCAACATTGAATGTGGCCATCCATTTTTGTCCCCATTCCACTACAGATCGGCGGTCATCCTCTAGTGTTTCTCCATTTCCTTAGATATGTGTTCATTTGTTTTACCCTCGTGCCTGTTATAGAGCGTGATGTCATCAGCAAATATACCCACCTCAGAGACAATTTTATCAGGCAGGTCATTTATGAACATTAGGAATATTAAAGATTCAAGGATAGACCCCTGAGGTACTCTCGCATTTATATCATATTATTTAGATGTACGACCGTCGAGGACAACCTGGATTTTTCTTTTACTTAAGAAGGATTTAATTACATTATGTATTCTCCCAATGATACCATATGATCTGATTTTCCTGAGAAGACCCTCGTGCCATACCCTGTCAAAAGCCTTAGATATATCTAGGGCTACTGCTCTACCCTCCTCTGCTTTGTCCAGTGAATGGTATATACGTTTAGAGGTTACAGTTAGGATATCTGCTGTGGAAATCCATATTGTTGGTCGGTCAGAAGTTTAGCATATGCAATGTGATGGATTAGAGCTTGATTTATTATGGACTCAAATATTTGGGCGAAAAGCGGGAGGAGGCTAATGGGGTGTTAATTCAATGGATCAGTTCTTTCGTCAGAATTCTTGAAAACTGGTACAACAGAAGCAGTTTTCCAGCAGTCAGGAAAGCAAGATAAATTAAGGCATTTGTTGACAAATAATTTCGATTGAGATTTTTTTTCGAAAATTTATATTTTTACATATTTATTTTATCTTACATTTCATAAGCATAAAAATGGCATAAAATCAACCCCTGACTAAGGTCGGGTAATACTGCTAGTACATTATGTTCGGGATAATAACATAGTAAAAAGAGAAAAAGAAAAAAAAAATAAGCTAGTTAGAATCAAGTAGCAATATATCAGATGGATTACTATTTAGAGGGTGACTTTGAAATCTTCGTAGATAACTATATTTTAGCTGCTTATATTTTACTGGTAGGCGGGAGAGAGGTGGGAGCGGCATTGCCCGGGCGTAAAATATGCTTAAATATGATATTATAATTTGAGCAGCCATCAGATAGAATCGAAACCGAAAATGTAGCATTTAAAGCTGATGACGTTACCACTGAACATTTATACATAATGAATATTCAGACATGAAAACATTTTAATCAGTTTGGGGGCGAAATTTGGCTGCCAAAAGGTCAAAGTTGAAAGAGTCGACCTTTGCAGATTCTACCAAATTCCTCCGCCAATTTTGGGTCTAAACACTTGACATTTTAGATGTAGGTAACTTAGACATTGGTAAAACTTTTTATTTCGGTTTTAGACCAAAAGAAATAAATGCTAAGGGGTCAAAGTTTTAAAAAAATACCTCTGCTGTCTCTACGAAATTACTCAGACAATTTTTGGTCTAAATATTTGAAATCTTACATAAAGTGTATTCACACGTAGGGCAAGTTATGAACAGTACAGAGCGCCTGAGCAAAGCCAGGCTAGAACTACTAGTATATATATATATATATATATATATATATATATATATATATATATATATATATATATATATATATATATATATATATATATATACAGTAATTATAAAATATATATGAGGATTAAGTTAGACTGAATATTCCGCGTTTCATTCCCTCTAGGACTCTTCAGGCTTCAGGTAAGCCTAAAGAGTCCTAGAGTGGATGAAACGCGGAATATTCAGTGTAGCTCAATCGCCATATATATTTTATAACATACTTAAAGTTTACGCATAAATTTATACTTTCGTATATTAATTTTATGTGAGTAAATGAAGTAGTTATATATATATATATATATATATATATATATATATGTGTGTGTGTGTGTGTGTGTGTGTGTGTATATATATATATATATATATATATATATATATACACACACACACTTCAGGGATCAATCTTCATAATACTATTTAGATTAATGCAAAGATTAATTTTCAAACGTGCCTCAGGTGTATTAAAGAACCATTTCGAGCTATACTTGGTCACGTGAAATTAAGTCGGTAAGCATGATAAGATTTCGGGGACCGGAACAGGAAGTCATTAGTTTTCAGAATGTAAAGAAGCAAGACGGAGTCAGAAAGGTCTGTAGAGGAAATGTGAAATGACGTCGAGATATTTTGGTGAGATTAGTTTCCCGTCTGGCCATCGAGGGGAAATGATTATTGCCTTTAAAACTAAGGACGATGGCGACATGACCAAGTAGATGACCAAGTGGGCATCTCCGGACAATACACAACGCGGCCGGACGCAGTGCCGATTCTACTGCAGATATAGGGCAAACACCCACGCATTATATATATATATATATATATATATATATATATATATATATATATATATATATATATATATATATAATGAGGCATTGCGTGTGCGTTTGCTCCCTGTGGACTTTGAAACGGATGGACCAATTTAAGATTTTACACAAATGTACTTTATGTGTCTGTCAGTGTTCTTAGATAGGTTTTGCCCCCTATAAGTATCAAAATCGATAATCGAAAAAACCCGTTTAGGAAAGAAACAGCTAGTGTATTTGAGAAGTTTTATCATCGCGCGAAAAGAAGGACTCGGCGCATAAAATCGACTGTAGGTTCTTTGATAAGACAGGGGCGCGTTCAAAATGGATGTTTCTTTAGTTTACAGCAAAACTGAACGATGATACTCAACTTTTTCATTTTAAACTTTAATTCAAGCCATTGTAAGAAATTTTATAAAATCAACAGTAGGTTCTCTGCAGTGCAATATGGTCAACAGTGTATTGTGGACTAAGTCACTGTGGATAGGAATGTGACGCATCGTTCCGGTGCATTTTTGTGAGTTCCCAACTAGAACATGCAATCTTTAGCAATTTGAATGTAAAAAAAATAGGAATGAATTTATTTTTGCTTTTTTTTATGAAAATAAGGCATCGTAAATTGTAACAATTACAAAAAAAATATTTCATTTTTTCAAGAACATTACGAAAAAAAGCCCCTAAAGCCCGTATTAATGAATTCGATATAACTTGAAGAAAAATTAATTTATCGAACTACTGATATTATCATTCAATTAAGCATTACTTATTTAATATTTTCACACAAAAATATTATTTCAAAAAATATTTCTACTTTTTTTTTTTCGACTATTTTTTTAGATTACAGGTTTCGCATAATTTTTATATGTAAGATTTTCCTTGTTTGAATGAGGGCGAAACTTTCGGCGTAACATAATTTTAAGTAATCTTGAAAAATATTATTATTTTTTTTTTTATTTAAAAGCAGGAACATAGAAAAATAATTGAATTAAAAAATGGTAAAAATTATACAAACGTTCACGACAGTAATGTATAGATGCACGGCTGGGGAAAAAAGAAAACCAGCATTCCCTACCTCTTTTTGCTACCTGGCGTTATTTTCAGACAGCCTTTTGACTTTCTAACATTTTGGGTTTCCGTATAATCCACGTTTAAACGACTTCCGTTTTGTTTTTGGTTGAGCGAAGCGAGAATCTCTCTCTTTTGGGGCTAATTAAGATATTTTTCGTACAAACAAGTTGTGTTTATTATTATTACTGGTTCACAAGGAGCTTTCACACATGTCTTCAGAGATCTTTCCCTGAAAACAGCCTGTGATGTTCCCTGAAAGCTGAGTGACAACAAGTCTCCTCAGGTTTCCAGTACGCCTCACCTCTCTCGATAACATTTACAAATAAATTTGCAT
Source organism: Euprymna scolopes (assembly GCF_053919585.1). NCBI lineage: Eukaryota > Metazoa > Mollusca > Cephalopoda > Sepiida > Sepiolidae > Euprymna > Euprymna scolopes. Next base: position 19,227,503 of record NC_136510.1, on the reverse strand, counting down.
TATCGTAACAGCTTCTCGTTGGCAGCAGCCATTTGGTCTTTGAGTGGCAATAAGCCTCCCCAAGGTCCCAGTTCTCTTCGCACTTATTCGGCTGAGGTTTGGTCAGTTCATCGGTCTTTCCTTCCTCCTTGTCTCTTCTTGGTTATTTGGTGTCGCTATTTGAGAGGGGGCAGTGATGGCCATGGGGGTAGGGTTGGGTTAGAGAACTTAGAGATATGCGGTTTCAGTGTTCTTGGTTCCATGTAGTGTTTCATGTTTCTTTACTGAGCAGTTTATCTGGCGCACACTTGTTGCTCCTGTGTGTTAGTTTCCACATTCAAGGGTTTTCCTTATTATTATTATTATTATTATTATTATTATTATTATTATTATTATTATTATTATTATTTAATTCAATATCTTAGGACTTTACTAAATATCTTTGAAATAGGCCCAGAAAACTAATATTTATCTTTCAAAGGATTTGTACAATGAAATTATTTAACTTCAAATTTAGCTGAATTTCTTAGCTCGCCTTGTCACTGTAAAAACATTTTTCATTATAACTTTCAAAGCTATATCCTCCTATTTTTCCCGACATTTTTGCCCGTACCTAATATATGTGTGTATGTGTGTGCGTGCGTGTGTGTGTGCACGCACGTGCGTACGAAGTTGGGTCCAACTCAGAATAAGGTGAGTCCATCCAATCTGCGAATTTAGCGTTTAAATTCCCAACTGACAAAATATTGTTTTAGGATAAAAGGCGTCTAAAAAATGGGCAACACGACAAGTAGTTAATCCTTCGTAGGAAATAAAAGGACAAGGAGAATGAATGAGATGGGGAGGGGAGGGGAGGGGAGGGGGGAGTCGACAGCGATCCGAGAAAGTTGTTTACACGGCCCGGCTGAAAACTGACACCACTCGCGACGTAACAAAGAACACGCAAGGAAATTAATGCGGCTACTCTGTTACAATGAGACAGTTTTATAATTATATCTTTTCTTTTCTTTTCTTTTTTTGTTTTCTATTATGCAATTATTTGCTGGAATAATTTATTTGCAACTCAGGGCGATCTACGGCCACGACTTTATCTTTCTTCGCACGCACCCAGAGAAAAGATTGTATTTAGTACCCTTCCCTCCAATAAAAGACTTAAAACAGGGATGCTTGTTCCTATTCACTTGCCTCCCCACGAGGGCAGAGTAAGACACAATATCGGTTTTTAATGTAGGAAAAATCCAGATCCGCAAAAAGGGGCACTCTAGATAGAAACATCTGGATTTTTCCTACATTAAAAACCGACCTTGGGTCTTACTATGCTGCCTTCAACTCCGATCCTTCCTCACCAATCGACTCCCCCTCACATCTCACCCTCATTCATTCTCCCTGTCTTTATTTCCTGCGAAGGATTAATGTCAAAAAACTAATATATAATAACTAATTGTTGTCAAAGGCAAGATAAGTTACTTTTCTACCAAACTGGATAAATTTTTAGTTTTTTTATTTAAGGTAAAATGTTTATTCGGCTCGAAAAACATACAGTGTTTACTGATGTATTTGAAAAATGCAAATGGCGGCATGCTTGTTGTTGCAGTGTTTCACACGGTAAGTTTGGGAAAACGAATTTAAACAAAAAAATTATACAAAATACTGTTAGAAACTCATTCAATATATGTTACCGTGACATAGGTGGACAGCTATTCGGTGAGTTCCTAACAGTATTTTGTATAATTTGTTTGTTTGAACTCATTTTCTCAAACTTACCGAGTTCAATAGGGAGCATTCCGACGTTTTTCTTTTTAAAATATGTCGATAAACATTGTATGATTTTCGAAGCGATTAGACGTTTTAAATTTGAGTAAAACCACAAAAAAACCTTTCCAGCTAGGTAGAAAAGTAACTTATCTTGCCTTTGGTAACATTTATTTGTTATATATTTGTTTTTTTGACAACTTTTTCGAATCTATTACACAATACAAACCCAAAATTTAATTTAACTTGAAAATAATATTTAAAATACACGTGCGTACATTGCACAAGCATTATTATTATTATTATTATTATTATTATTATTATTATTATTATTATTATTATTATTATTATTATATATAATAATAATAATAATAATAATAATAATAATAATAATAATAATCTGGGCCGTTTATAGGGTGGAAAAAAGAAGATCTGGGACAACTCGACCAGAAAACCAGGAAACTCATGACTATGAATAATTCACTACACTCAAAGGACGATATTGACAGACTCTACGTGAAAAGGAAAGTCGGTAGGAGGGAAGTGATCTGTATAGAAGACTGTGTGAAGGACACGACAAAAGCTAGAAAAATACATAATGCAAAACACTGAAAGGATAATTATGGCAGCGAGAGACACTGAAAAAAACAAAACAGAAAACAGATGCGAAAAGGAAAACCCTTGAATGCGGAGAATAATACAAGACAATATAACGAATAAGCGTTACAGGGAATGAAGAACACCGAAACTGCATATTTACAAGTTCTACACCGCATCATGCATCTCTCCATTGTTTCATCACCGATCCCCCCCCCCAATAAAAAAGTGATACCAAAGGGCCGAGAAGGGTCAATAAGGACTGAATGACCGAGGAGCGAGCGCCAACCAGACCTCGGCTGGACAAACGCAAAGAGAACTGGGACCTTGGGGAGGCTGAGTGCCACTCAAATTCCAGTATAAACCAATGGCCACTACTAGCGAGAAATCAATGGTAAGCGGCTGTTGCGATGATGCAAATTCATTTGCAAATGCTATCGAAGGAGGTGGAAAGAGCTGGACGTCTGGGGAGACTTGTTGTCACTCAGATTCCAGAGAACACCACAGGTTTCCAATCAGATCATTTGTTGACTTGTGTGAAAGCTCCATGTGAGCCAATAATAATAATAATAATAATAATAATAATAATAATAATAATAATAATAATAATAATAATAAACTGGTGTAAATGATATTGACTAACGCCACACCAACTAGTCGTGAAGGGTCAGAGAGGATGGAAAGACCGAGGTGGGGGAGTACTAATCAAATCTCCACTGGAAGTGTGAAGTTCAAATCTGGTATCAAGGGGGGGGGGGCATTTTGTCACCCAAACCCTAGGAAACACCAATGGTCGATGCCAACGAGAAATCAGTGTATAGAGAAGATTGGACGCCATCTTACTGATATCATCTTTAAAACTGGTAAAAATGAAATTTAAATGTTGTAAAAGTTCTCAGGTGCATGCTATCATAAGAAATCTTGACACTGCAAAAGCATGTGGACCTGATCTCATCCCGGCTGTGCTATTAAAAAAGTGCTACGCCGAAGTAGCTCTTGTTCTCTCCAAACTTTACAACAAATGCCTTAATGAATCTTGCTTTCCTGCCTGCTGGAAAACTGCTTCCGTAGTACCAGTTTTCAAGAATTCTGGCGAAAGAACTGACCCAGTAAATTATCGCCCCATTAGCCTCCTCCCATTTTCGCCAAAATATTTGAGACAATAATTAACCAAGCTCTAGTCCATCACCTTACGGATACTAAACTTCTGACTGACCAAAAATATGGATTTAGACAAGCCCGTTCAACAGCAGACATCCTAACTGTAATCTGAGAACGTATATACCAGTCACTGGACAAAGTGGAGAGGGTAGAGCAGTAGCTCTAGATATATCTAAGGCTTTTGACAGGGTATGGCATGAGGGTCTTCTCAAGAAAATCAGATCATACGGCATCACTGGAAGAATACTTAACATAATTAAATCCTTCTTAGATAAAAGAAAAATCCAGGTTGTCCTCGACGGTCGTACATCTAAGCAATATGATATAAATGCGGGAGTGCCCCAGGGGTCTATCCTTGGACCTCTGTTATTCCTAATATTCATAAATTACCTCCCTGACAAAATTGTCTGTGAGATGGGTATGTATGTTGACGACACCACGCTCTATAACAGACACGACAGGAAAACAAATGAACACATATCTAAAGAAATGGCAGAAACACTAGAGGATGACCTCCGATCTGTAGTGGAATGGGGACAAAAATGGATGGTCACCTTCAATGCTGCCAAGACTAAACTTGTTTCCTTCAATAATTACAAGAAACCTTCTCTACCACCAATAGCAATGGCTAATGACTCTTTATCTGAAAGTACATCTTTTAAACTCCTCAGCCTAACGCTCTCAGGAAACATGAGTTGGAACAATTACATAGAGAGTATCGCCAGGACCGCTGCGAAGAAGGTAGGTTCTCTCTACCGTGCTAGAAAGATACTAACGCCCAAAAGTATCCTATACCTCTATAAGGCCACTATTCGCCCATGTATGGAGTATTGTTGTCATATTTGGGCTGGTGCATCTACCACTAGTCTCTCGCTCCTAGACAAGGTTCAAAAGAGAGTTGCCAATCTGATAGGTCCTGAACTGTCATCTAAACTTCAGCCCCTGCCCCATCGACGAAATGTTGCATCCCTCTGCCTTTTCTACAAGTACTTTAACGGTGAATGCTCTGACGAACTGCAAGCACTTCTGCCCCCCCGACGTAAATACCCTAACAAACCCGACAAGCAGCTAAATCCCACCCCTTCACAGTATAGATCTCTAGATGTAAAAGAGCCTTCTACTCCAGCAGTTTCTTCCCCAGGACAGCTAGACTTTGGAATTCTCTGCCGGGGATCCCTGCTTTCCCAACTGTACTGACATGCAGAAGTTCAAGTGCAACGTGAACCGATATCTTGCTGCCCAACTCCCTACACAGTACCCCTGATGCCTATGTCCCTGATAGTAGCCCCCTACAACAAAGTGGCAATATGCCTTGCTTGGGGTGAAAATGTAATTTAAAAAAAAGTTGCAGTTCAAAGAATTACATTTATACCTGCATTACTTGTGTTTTAATTGATAATTATATATATACTAGCAAAAGTACCCGTCGTTGACTGGGTTCAAAAACAGCCTACAGAAAATGAATTGATTTATGAAAGTACTAGCGGGGGTACCCGGCGTTGCCCGGGTGTTTGTAGATGTGTGTGGTGTTAAATAAAAAAGAACCCGGGGGGGGTAGGATCGAACCCGTTTGGTTGTAAAATAAAATCGGCCAACCAGAATGAGTTAGTGAAAGATGTTTGAATTTATTTAAGTAAGAATCAAATTGACAGGTGCGCGGCCGGAAGTCATCGAGTGTTTCGACGACGACGACGTAGATTTGTTTGTTATAAGCTAAGTAAAAAAAGAAAACAACGTTAATACTTAAGCTGAAAAAAAAACACAAAAAAAACTAACGTAAGGCAAACGAATGATGAAAACAGAAAACGAACACATGAAAAATGGCTTAAATAAGCCTGTTTCGATATTAAAATTTAAAAAATCGGTGGGTACCCGGGTGGTTTTGTGTGTCGCTAAGAATAAGTGAAGTAAAAAATAACAAAAAAATAACAGAAAAACGAACATTACGTGAAAAATGGCTTAAATAACACTGATTCAATATTTAAATTAAAAAAATCGAAAAAAAAAAACATCTCACACCACGATTCGAACCCAAAACTCTTAGATAATGAACCAAGGCCTTAACCAACTGAGCTAAAGCGACGTACATGAAGTTTATTCGGTTTTTCAACTATTTAAAGGAAATCAGGCCACGACGTCATCTGACGCATGCGTAGAATCGGTCATTTTTATGAGAGGACCGTTTTTGTTGACCCCCCCCTGTCGAAAATTGTCGATTTCGGAGTGAAAAAGTTAACGTTTTGGGCCAATTTTTCGATATTTTTTAAGCAAAGGATGGAGTTTTGATTTGATACCGAGTTTGTGAATTTTCGTCGCGTCTGTCGAAAGTTTTTAGCAGACATCCAAACATACACAGAAACATACATACATACATACATACATACATTTTCGCTTATATATATATATATATATATATAGTTATATATATATATATATATATATAATTTTTAAAATGTAATTATCCACTAACACGTTCGTCGTCTACGACTCATCAGAGTGGCTGTATCTGATGAGTCGTAGACGACGAAAAACGTGTCAGTGGGTAATTACATTTTAAAAATAATATATACATATATATACTGCTCCCCATGTGGGGGTACCAAATTGGTTAAAAGGGAAAATTATTCCCAGCTCGTATTTAGGTAGGAATATGCACTTTCGTAAATAATTGAATTAATTCAAAAACATATCGCTAAAACCAAAACAAAAACAACATATATATATATATATATATATATATATATATATATATATATATATATATATGATATTATTTTAGCTCTTTTGTTAACAATGCAAAAGTATTTATGTAAACTAGTAGGGTAGCCCGGTCGTAAAATACGCTTAAATATATTTTAATTTACACATATTTCGTATATATTATCATAGACTCAATTTTTTATCGGTTATATTATAACGTTGTGATTTAAAAAGAAAATAATGTATATCCGTATTACTGGGCGCATCAGCTGGAATCGAAACCAAAACCAAAAATTTATGAAGAATATATATATATATATATATATATATATATATATATATATATATATGTGCATATATATATATATATATATATATATATATATATATATATATATATATATATATATAATTATTGCAATGATAAAAAAAATGTTAAAATTTCAAAGATAATTCTTGTGGTTAAGACCTTAAGGGTTTATTCTTTACTAATGGAGTCAGAGATGGCTTCGTGGCCGAATTTGAATCTCCCAACCTGATGATTCCCCTAAAGGATGAAACACTAGTGTCTGTAGGTATTAAAAATATTATTGTAATAATTATATATATATATATATATATATATATATATATATATATATATATATATATATATATATATATGACAGAAAAAAGAATTCTTTTAGACCCTAGACATCTTTCGCCATCTCATCAGGAGCAAACAATGGCATTTTTTTTTATCTTTTTTAAAAAAGAAAATATGGGGAAGAAATTAAAATTAATGATGAAAATGAGAACGACTTATTTACAATTATAATATAACAATATAATATTATATTTTCTTTTAAAAGAAAAAAGATTTTTTTTTTAAATTCCATCGTTTGCCCTTGATGAGGATTGCGAAAGACGTGTAGAGTCCAAAAAAAAATTTTTCTGTCATTTGTAAATTCTGTACCACAAATAAACTCTTTTGATATATATATTTATTTTATAAAGGTTAACAAAAAAAATCGCGTTGTTATTTGGCTTTAAAGTGTTAAATGTAACACGTCTCTGATTTGATTTTCAAATTTCACTCAACGCCTTTAATGGATAAACCTACCCAGACTTTCAAAGCACGCGCGACCACGCGTAATTATCCGGCTACAGAAAAACCACAGCTAACATCAAATGGACTTAACTTAAAATTCTTCCATTAAACATCATGACAAAGAATAAGAGGGAAAACTATATATATATATACAGATTGAAAAAGGAGTGTATATCTCCGAAATATATCTCTCTCTTTAAAAATACACATTCGTTTATTTTATAAAGGTTAAAAATAAAAATTCGCGTTGTTATTTGGCTTTAAAGTGTTAAATAACACGTCTCTTATTTGATTTTCATATATATATATATATATATATATATATATATATATATATATATATATATATATATAAGAGAGAGAGAGAGAGAGCTGGTATATAGTCTGTTTCTTATACAAACATTAGGCCACTGATTTCAATTCAAAGAGGCCATTTTGACCAAAAATAGGAGCAAAATATAAACGAGGGTTATTTATAAGCTATTCGGGTGTGGTTTATGCTCTGGAAGAAAATGGGGTGTAAACTTTGTGAATGTAAGCAGTAGAGGTTTTCGAGGGATGTGTGGTGAATGTTACGTATTCTGTGTTAACTCTAGGGTATAAACACAGTAATTATATATTTAAAAAAAAGAAAGAAAAAGAGAGTGAAGTAAAAGAAAAATTTATTAAAAAAAAAACAGAAAAGAAAACCAAACAAAACTATTTTTTAGGTTCCGAATGGTCAAAGGGAAATAATTCAGTATTAGATTCTAGTCTAGCTTCGTGTCTAATTTATAGTTGATAATATTTAAAGATATAATGCCTTTGGTCAAACTAAGATTCAGAAAATTTATATTTACCATCAAATGTCCGTTTTGCTTTGTGAGGATGAGTTCTCTTCATCTTGTTATTCAGAATTCTATTTTTAACGACCGGAAGTTATTTATTTTTGATTTTTGATTTTACGGTCGCAGTTACCAGTTGCAGTTGTGTCCCTCGAACAGTGTTTCCTACATAAAACTAGCAGAAACAATTGACAGCTATTTATAGTTATCGCTGCAGAATCTTCTAGAAACCAAGAAAATCGAATACGTTTTCTGTTCTATTTTAGAAGTCCCCAAAAACGCTTTAAAAAACGCTTTTATATTTGTTACACTGGTCTTTCTAACACAAGGGAAATTACACCGGTTCTCACTATATATAGTGTCAGTAATACTTACACCGATGAAAGAAGCGACAGTACTACAATTGATTAGCTGCGTGCAAGCCAGTTATACCCGTTTCCTACCTTTCTATGTGTGATGTTAAAGACACTTGTTCCTTAAACCAACCTCGACTTTTTTTTTACAAGGTGGTCACCAATTATCAAGGCCCGGAAGTCACTCAGGGATAAGGGTTATTGCATGTACAGTATGTTAATGTGGGGATTTAGTAAAAGTGTCTACTTAAAGGGGCGGTTCATCAGGAATTTGTTTACATTGGACTTGAAGACATATAGGTTGTAGTCAGGTGGAAAGTAGGCAGACGGAACAGAGTTCCACAGGCGTGCAGGTCTAAGAAAGAAGCTTTGTTCATGGAATCTACGTTTTGATTTAGGCACAGATAAAGAGTGAGGAAAATTTTGACAGTGGTTTCAGCTAGACGGGTGTTTTTCGTAAAAGATTGGCGAGGGGGGACCAGAGATTGGAGCTTAGACGAGCACCTTCCATGGAAGTAACGATAAAACAAAGATAGGCTCACAACGTCTCTTCTGTGGGAGAGAGGTTGCAGGGAAGAGAAAAGGGCATCCCCCACTAAGCCACGAAGTCTATTTTGTACTCTGTCAAGGCAGGATAGGCTGTTTTTAGCAGCTCCTGGGCAGATGTGGCAGCAATATTCCATCCTTGGACGTACTTGGCTTTTATATATAGAGAGAGTTGCATCAGCAGTGAGATATCTACTGAAACGGTAGAAGGATCCCACCATTGTTCCAACGACCTTGGCAACAGACTTGATGTACGTGTTCCATTTCAGATCAGGAGTAAAGGTCAAGCCCAGAAGCTTGTCAAAACATGGGCTTCTCCTAGACGAGAGTCATCCATTTCAATTGATGCCAGATGGGGATCAAAGCGTTGATGATGTAAGGATAGGAGTTTGGTTTTAGATGCATTAAAGGTAACCAGCCACCTCTTCCCCCACTGAGCCACGCGCTCGAAATCAGAGGAGAGAGAATCAGAGAGAACTTTGTCATTTACAGCCTTTAATGTGTTGCCGTAGATGGTCGTGTCATCAGCATAGATGTCAACGAATGATTTTAGTGTGTGTTTAGGCAGATCATTGATGTAGATCAGGAAGAGAGTTGGCCCCAGGATGGACCCCTGAGGACTTGATTTTCTTCTTTTTACTAGTGTGCCACAAGACAAAATATTCAAAATTTAAAGTAATATTTATTGAATTCTATTCTATAATATTTTATCATTTTAATTTATTTGATTATTAATAAATAGTTTATTATATTTTATATTATTATATAATATTTTAAGAGTTATTCTATTTTATAATATTTAATCATATTAATAAATATTTATTATATTTTATATTTTATATTATTATATAATATTTTAAGTGTTATAGTATTCATATAATATTTAATTATATTAATAAATATTTTTATTATATTGTATATTTTTTATTATTATATAATATTTTAAGTGTTATTATATTCTTAAAATATTTAATTATATTAATAAATATTTTTATTATATTTTATATTATTATATAATATTTTAATATTACTAAATTCTTATAATATAAAATTATATTAATAAATATTTTTATTATATTTTATATTTTTTATTATTATATATTTTAAGTATTATTACATTCTTATAATATATAATTATATTAATAAATATTTTTATTATATTTTCTATTATATAATATTTTAAATATTATTATATTTTCATAATATTTAATTTTATTTATAAATATTTTTATTATATTTTATATTTTATATTATTATATAATATTTTAAGTCTTATTATATTCTTAAAATAATTAATTATATTAATA
>NC_136510.1:19182194-19212194 GCF_053919585.1 Euprymna scolopes | reverse complement strand
TGTATTAAGTTTTAATTGTGAACTATATTAAGTTTTAATTGTGAACTGTATTAAGTTTTAATTGTGAACTGTATTAAGTTTTAATTGTGAACTGTATTAAGTTTTAATTGTGAACTGTATTAAGTTTTAATTGTGAACTATATTAAGTTTTAATTGTGAACTGTATTAAGTTTTAATTGTGAACTGTATTAAGTTTTAATTGTGAACTGTATTAAGTTTTAATTGTGAACTGTATTAAGTTTTAATTGTGAACTGTATTAAGTTTTAATTGTGAACTGTATTAAGTTTTAATTGTGAACTGTATTAAGTTTTAATTGTGAACTGTATTAAGTTTTAATTGTGAACTATATTAAGTTTTAATTGTGAACTGTATTAAGTTTTAATTGTGAACTGTATTAAGTTTTAATTGTGAACTGTATTAAGTTTTAATTGTGAACTATATTAAGTTTTAATTGTGAACTGTATTAAGTTTTAATTGTGAACTGTATTAAGTTTTAATTGTGAACTGTATTATGTTTTAATTGTGAACTGTATTAAGTTTTAATTGTGAACTGTATTAAGTTTTAATTGTGAACTTTATTAAGTTTTAATTGTGAACTGTATTAAGTTTTAATTGTTAACTATATTAAGTTTTAATTGTGAACTGTATTAAGTTTTAATTGTGAACTGTATTAAGTTTTAATTATTCACTATACAAAAAAGGCATAGATATATTTTTTTAATTATGAACTGTATTAAGTTTTAATTGTGAACTGTATTAAGTTTTAATTGTGAACTGTATTAAGTTTTAATTGTGAACTGTATTAAGTTTTAATTGTGAACTGTATTAAGTTTTAATTGTGAACTGTATTAAGTTTTAATTGTGAACTATATTAAGTTTTAATTGTGAACTGTATTAAGTTTTAATTATTCACTATACAAAAAAGGCATAGATATATTTTTTTAATTATGAACTGTATTAAGTTTTAATTGTGAACTGTATTAAGTTTTAATTGTGAACTGTATTAAGTTTTAATTGTGAACTGTATTAAGTTTTAATTGTGAACTGTATTAAGTTTTAATTGTGAACTGTATTAAGTTTTAATTGTGAACTGTATTAAGTTTTAATTGTGAACTGTATTAAGTTTTAATTGTGAACTATATTAAGTTTTAATTGTGAACTGTATTAAGTTTTAATTATTCACTATACAAAAAAGGCATAGATATATTTTTTTAATTATGAACTGTATTAAGTTTTAATTGTGAACTGTATTAAGTTTTAATTGTGAACTGTATTAAGTTTTAATTGTGAACTGTATTAAGTTTTAATTGTGAACTATATTAAGTTTTAATTGTGAACTGTGTTGATTTTTAAGAGTCAACATTCCACATTTTTTTTCACGAACTCTGAAAAATTAGGCATTAAAACGAAATAAGAAATTATTTTATAAATCTTTTGAAATTTCACTGGTAAAAAATGTCGAATATAATTAACGAATAATAAAATAAATTTTCGGAAAATTTTAATGATTTTCATATATTTTCCTATTTCTTTTTTCTTTGTTTGTTTGTTGTTTTTCTTTTTGTTTTTTGGGGGTATTTGGGGGGGGGTTCGAAAAATCGAGAAAAATTGTATAAATCTGTATATTTCATCATACAGTATATTTTAATATGTAAAAAAGAAAAATCTATCAAATGAAGCCCTCCTCTCCTCTCCAAAAAAAATCTGATAAGATCGCGTTAGGGGTGGGGGCAAACTATCATAATTTTTTTATTTCATTTTATTTCAGTTTATATGTAGTTCAGATTTTTTTTTTTTTTTAATAAGTCTGTAAAAACAAATAGCGAAATTGATCAATTATTTGATTTGGGGGTGAATTTAAAAGATCGTTGTTTATGTCAAAATACGTAAAAATAACATAGGATTCCATTTGTCCCATTTTTAGCTACAGGATTTTTTTGAAAATTCACTGATTTTTACAAAGAGTAAAAAAAGAAAATGAATTTTTTAAATAATCTTTCGTCTTGAGAATACAGCAAAAATTACGATGAATCAATTTTATTTTACAAATTTTTACTGTTATTATTTGTTATGGGATCGAAAATTACGTCTTTATTATGGTCATAACTAACTGACAACACTTGTGAGCCAAGTTCGAATTCAATTCGTTCCACAACCATTTTTATCTATGGATGTTTGCAACCTTCACGTTGTATCCGATGCCTTTCTAGAAAGAATTCTAGGGTTTGTATTACTGTACACGTAGATTCGAAAAAGTTGTCAAAAAATAAATATATAACAAATAAATGTTATAAAAAGGCAAGATAAGTCACTTTCCTACCTAACTGGATAATTTTTAGTATTTTTATTTAATGCAACATGTTTATTCTAAACAACACACAATGCTTAACGATGTATAAGAAAAATACAAATGGCAGCGGACTGTTTAACACATTAAGTTTGGAAAAATGAGTTAAAACTAAAAAAAAAAACTATGCAAAATACAGTTAAAAATTCACTGAATATATGTCCGCCTATGTCAGGGTAACATGTATTGAATGAGTTCCTAACAGTATTTTGTATAGTTTTTTTAGTTTTAACTCATTTCCCCAAACTTAACGTGTTAAACACAGAGTCCACAGCCATTTGCATTTTTCAAATACATCGGTAAACACTGTGCGTTTTTTTTTCGAACCGAATGAACATTTTACATTGTTTAATAAAAACACTAAAAAAAATTTACCTAGCTAGGTAGAAATGTAACTTATCTTGCCTTTGATAACATTTATTTGTTATGTATTTGTTTTTGTTGATTTTTACAACTTTTTCGAATCTATGTGTATAGTAATACAACCCCGAATTCTAACTAGAAAGATATCGGAGAAACAAATACCAACAATAGAATCATTTGATTTATGCAGAAGCAATCAAGGTTGTAAACTTGTATAAAAATACGTTCCCATTTAAGTGCTTCAATCTACAGATAAAGGGAGATAACTCATGTTTACAAAGGATTATATATTGTGAATCGGTTTCACGAAATCGAAATTTATTACATAATTCAGTTAGTATAAAGACCCTTTTTTTTAAGGTTTTGTTCAATTTTTTGCAATGATTAGCATTATCAGAATAAGTCGTATCATACATTATCGTAAGAATTCGTGCTCATTAAATTAATATATCTTTAATCAATGTAATATTGATGCATAACAAAAAACGCTTTCCTTTTTCTTTCTTTTTTTCTTTTGATCTGTTATTAAAGAACACTCAGAAAAAACAATTTGGGCGATTGTCCAGGATTTCCCATTACAATAAAAACAAAAATAAAGAAACGTCCGTATAATATTGGTACTCGTGATGAAAAAAAAAAAACATTGTCCACCAAAAACTAAATAAAATAAATAAAGCTTCTTTCTTAGAAGTGCATGCACGCCTGTGGAACTCTGTTCCGGTTGCCTGTTTCCCACCTGACTACAACCTGGATGTCTTCAAGCCCAATGTAAACAAATTCCTGATGAACCGCCCCCCCCCCTTAAGTAAGACATTTTATTAAATCTCCAACACTAACGTACTGTACACACAATAACCCTTATCCCCGAGTGGCTTCCGGGCCTTGATAAGTGGTGACTACATTGTAAAAAAAAAAAAAATACATGAAAAAAGCTTTCCATTTCTTTTCAAGTTATATCTGTTATTAAACAACACTCAGAAAAAAAATTTAGGCGATTGTCCAGGATTTCCCATTACAATAAAAACAAAAATAAAGAAATGTCCGTATAATATTGGTACTGAGTACCAATGGTACTCGTGATGAAAAGAAAACATTGTCCACCAAAAACTAAATAAAATAAAATAAACACGTAAATTGACCAGAAGGGGGTCACTGAGTGTCACTATAGATATAATTGCGTATATCGTCATTGAAATTAATTTTTTTTTTTTTTTTACATAAAATAAATACTTTATATTAACATTTATTTATTCTATATAAACAAAACAGTACATGTATGCACGTGTGTGCGACCGTGTGAAATATTTAACCGATAAACTCTTAAACTACTGGTCACATAACACTGAAATTAACAGGAAATAGTAAACATACACCAAGTATGATTTCTAATGAGTAAAATCGTTGGATGGATAAATAACGCGTACAGAAAAAATGTTCATTTCAACTTGCCGATATATTTCTATTACTTTTGCGCATACGCAAATTCATTCATAGCTTAAACTCGTTTAATTTTAAAATATTTCTTTTTTATCTGTCGATAGCTCAAACAGTAGAGAACACGGTTGGAACGCTAAATGTTTTGGTTTCAATTCTATCTGATGGCATCCAAGTCATTTTTTTTTTTTTTTTTTTTTTTTTTTTACATTTGAAATCAGTACTATATACTAGGTGCAATATAATATCATTTATTAGAGAATTGACTCTGTAATAATAAATACGAAATCTGCATAAATTATAAGATATCTAATCGTATTTTACGACCGGGAAAGTCCTGGCGTCCCCCTCCCCTGCTAGTAATTTATAAATTCTAAAAATATCATTAAGATCGAATAATTCTGATATATGGTTGATTTTTTTATTTTTTAATCAAGGCTATTCGTTTTATCTTTGTCCAATGAGCAATTCAATAATTTGAAAATTTGCTAAACACTGCAATCTAAACTATTTAAAATATACAAATTAAAATATTCTTTTAATATAAATTTTTATAATTATTTATTGATTCAGCCATCTTTTTTTTTTTTTTAGTTTGCATGATTGTTTCGATTTTAAGTGGGTTTTTTTTTTATATTGGTGATCTTTTAAAATTAAATAAATATTATTACGTACTTATGTATCGTGTCAAAATTAGTGCTTATTTAAAAAATTACGAAAAATAACCCAGTAGAAAAATAATTACAAATAAAAACAGAATTTACCGAATTATCTACTTCTATCGTTTGTTTAAATGTGGAAAAGTTGTCTGGCCAATTCACTAAAGCAAATTTACTTATCTCCCTTGACTTAAATTGAATTAACTTAGGGTCCGCCATTTTAAATTGTGGATTTTTTTTTTTTTTAATGCATCTAGCACATCTTCTGCTGGATTATTTTTCGTAATTTTTTTGAATTTATACTAATTTCACCATGACACTTAAGCATATAATAATGTTTTAACTTGAAATGCGTTGGTTTAAACCATCACCCTATCATCGCTATTTTTATATGCTTGTATTTTGTAACAATTGATCGCAAACGCTGTCCATATTTATTTCGAGATATAAATAAGATATGGCAAATAAAATAACAAGAAAACTTATGGGTGTACTTGCATGTTAGTGAAAAATATTAGTGTACAAAAAAATGATAACGAAGAAGTAGAGGTAGTTAGAAGTCCACAAGAAGATCGTGTATCGTTTTTATTTTAGACGAAGACTAAGAATCTCCTACGACAGGCTGGTTTAGCACAGATTTCATTAGGAGTCCGTTGACTCCGAATAGTATACTCAAATTTTAATTTTTATAAAAATTCTATTCTGTAGTTTTCCGTAATTTTTGGTGCACACTAATATCAGATTGAAAAGAAAGTTCTTGTGGTTTTTAACTTTTAAATTCAGATAAACGTATCTTGGCTCAAACAAAAATTTTATTGATTGAAATAAATACCATCAGAACCAACATACCTTTGTCAACGCAAAACAAGTGTATTTATGTCAGCAACATAAAAATCTTGCGTTCTGGTGGCGATGAAGTCGTTGAAGGAGTTTTTGATATCATTTTAGTTTAGTTTCTGAAAGCATTTCTTATGCAGAAAATTGTCGAGATGCTTGAAGAAGTGGGAGTCGGTATGTGAGAGGTTTGAGAGTATGGGGGATGAGGCAGAGTTTCGTAGCCTAATTCGTTCAACGTCTGTGGGGTCGGTTTAGCAACGTACAATCGGGCATTGACCTGGGGGAGAATTGAGCCTTTTCTGTTGACTAATGCTGGCTGTTGTTGAAGTTTCTGATGCATTTCATCCATTGATTGATAGTACTTTGCCACCGTAATGGTTTTGCCTGCATCAAAAAACTCTAAAGGATGAGATCGGCCGCAGACCACTAAGCAGTCAGCATGAACTTTTTTGGTGCAACTCGTGCTTCGGGAAGCGTTTGCGTCTAACCACCGAGCTAAGCATCGCCAGTTGTCATAAAGAACCCACTTTTCAAAAGAAGGGAAGATGACACTTCATAACGGCGTTTCTTTTTGTTGTCGTTCAATTTGTGAGGCACCCATTTATCAAGTTTTCTTGTCTTTCCATTCTCTCTCAAGTGGTTGGAAATTGTTGTATACGTGTATATGGCTTATTTAGAAGCAAGTTCTCAAACAGTTGTGCGTGGATTAGCTTCGATTAAGGTTCTTAATTGATCCTTGTCAACATCCAATGGCCAAACACTACGCTCAGTATCTTCAAGACTTTTGTTGTCGCCATGAAATTTCTTGAACCACCATTGTGATGTGTGTTGGTTCCTGAGCCAAACGCTTTGTTGATCTCGTGAGTTGTTTTAGCAGCTTTTCGGCCTAGCTTGAATTGAAATAAGAAAATTTTGCGAATTTGCTTTTTTTCCATCTTGTATTCAACGTTCCGAAAAGAAGACATAATTGTTTTAAAACGATTACAATTTAAACGATTAGATAGAGTGAAAAACGCTATTAAAAATGATGTATAAAGTAAATAGACCTGAGAAAATTGACCACATCCTGTCTGCACATCCCTCGGCTAACATTCACATTTGCGGTGACTTCAATGTCCATAACATGGAGTGGCTGACCCACTCAAATAAGACAGATGTTGAGGGGAGGTTCTGTCATGATTTTGCTATTGCCTATGACCTCACTCAGATTGTTCGCGAACCCACCCGTGTGCCCGATACAACCGGTCAGTATGCAAACCTTCTAGACCTTTTTCTCTCAACTTCCTCTGACCTATGTTCATGTTCCGTTCTATCTCCTCTAGGATCCTCTGATCACTCCGTTGTATCAGTTAAGATAAAAATGAAATGTAATAAGTCCTCAAACGTACCTCTCCACTGTACTGTATACTGATACCTTATGGCTGACTGGGATAGCTTCTGTACATTCATGTCTGATCTACCTCTGAATTCCATGTTTAAAAAGGATGTGTCCTCTATAGCATCAGATAGTTAATATAGGCATAGATCGATTCATACCATCCAAAAAATTCCAACAAAAACCTAACAGCCAGCCATGGTTTGCCCCAGAATGTGCTGCTGCCATCGTGCACAGAAATCACTTTTTCCATAGCTACCAACGTAATAGATGCACCGAGACTAAAGCTGCTTTCAGAAACGCCAACAACCACTGTAAAAGAGTAATAAAAAATGCAAGAGAGCTATATGCTGTCCATTAAATCCAAAGTAGTTGATCAGCGGCTTGGTTCCCACCAGTTTTGGCAAATAACAAATAGGATCCTGAACAGAAGTGTGCGTTCTATCCCAACCATTATCAATGGACCAGAGGTCATCTCGTCAGCATCAGACAAAGCCAAACTATTTGCCAAGAACTTTGCAGCTAATTCTACCCTATGCGACGAAGGCCATCAACTCCCCATATTTCCTCCTATAACACACAATACGCTAGGTAACATACAAATATCTGTGCGTGAGGTCGCCAAACTAATCAAGAGCCTTCATTTCAGTAAAGCGACTGGCGCTGACGGCATCCGAATTATAGTGTTAAAAAAGCTTCAACCAGAACTTGCTCCCATACTTACAAAACTGTTTAAGCATTGCCTTAAGGAGAAGTGCTTTCCAACACCCTGGAAAACCTCATCAGTATACCCTGTATTTAAGAATTCAGGTGATAAGTCATCTCCCTCTCAGTACAGACCAATAAGTCTTCTGTGTGTCATGAGTAAGTTGCTGGAATCAATATTAAATAGAGAAGTAGTTAATCACCTCAGCAGAAATAACCTTCTTAGTGACACACAATATGGTTTCCGTTCTGCAAGATCTACAGCAGATATGCTAATGGTTATATCTCATAGGATTAGCGAATCTCTCGATAAAGGCTTCCTTTCTAGGGCAATTGCTCTTGACATATCAAAGGCCTTCGATAAGGTATGGCATAAAGGCCTACTTCACAAGATTTCCAGTTACGGTATAACTGGAAATGTTTTCTCAATCATTAAATCATTTCTCTCTGATAGGCTCATAAGAGTAGTGGTTGATGGACAAAAATCAGAGGCCCACAGTATTAATGCTGGAGTCCCTCAAGGGTCCACCCTGGGCCCAACTCTCTTCCTGATCTACATCAATGATCTCCCAAAACACATACTTAAATCATTCGTTGACATCTATGTTGATGACACCACCATCTACAGCAACACATCAAAGGCTGTAAATGACAAAGTTCTCTCTGATTCTCTCTCCTCTGATCCCGAGCGCGTAGTACAGTGGGGGAAGAGGTGGCTGGTTATCTTTAATGCATCTAAAACAAAGCTCCTATCTTTACATCATCAACGCTCTGATCCCCATCTGGCATCAATTGTAATGGATGGCTCTCGTCTAGGGGAGGCTCCATGTTTTGACAAGCTTTTGGGCTTGACCTTTACTCCTGATCTGAAATGGAACATGTACATCAAGTCTGTTGCCAAGGTCGCTGGAAAAATGGTGGGATCCTTCTACCGCTCCAGAAGATATCTCACTACTGATGCAATTCTCTATCTATATAAAAGCCAAGTACCTCTAAGGATGGAATACTGCTGCCATATCTGGGCAGGAGCTGCTAAAAACAGCCTATCCTGCCTTGACAGAGTACAAAATAGACTTTGTGGTTTAGTGGGGAATGCCCTTTTCTCTTCCCTGCAACCTCTCTCCCACAGAAGAGATGTTGCAAGCCTATCTTTGTTTTATCGTTACTTCCATGGCAGGTGCTCGTCTGAGCTCCAATATCTGGTACCCCCCCCTCGCTAATCTTTCATGATAAAAACCCATCTAGCTGAAACCACTGTCAATAATTTCCCCCACTCTTTATCTGTGCCTAAATCAAAACGTAGATTCCATGAACAAAGCTTCTTTCTTAGAACTGCATGCCTGTGGAACTCTCCACCGCTTGCCTTTTTCCCTCCTGACTTAAACATGGATATCTTCAAGTCCAACACAAACAAATTCCTGATGAACCGCCCCTCCCTAAGTAATGACACTATCAAATCTCCAACACTAATGAATATTGCAACACTATCCCATTGATTACTGTACACAAAATAACCCTTATCCCCGAGTGGCTTCTAGGCCTTGATAAGTGGTGACCTTCATGTAAAAAAAAAATTTTTTTAAAAAAGGTATTATAACAAAAACTTATTTGGAAATACATCATTTGAAATCAAAATTAAAATTCCGCAAGAACTTTCTTCGCAACCTAATATGCTTCAATAACTATGTATATCCATTTACAATGCCTCCCCACGGGACAGAGTTAGACACCAGGGTCGTTTTTTAATGTGGAGAAAAGGAACAAAAATAAAAATTGTCTCAGTCGTGAAGGATTTCTTCTCCACTGACAGAGAACAAGAAATTGAAGTGCAGCATCTGAAGAACAGATACTACACTTTGATCTTGTCCCGAAGGCCAAGTAGTTATTGTATATCCATGAGTTGGCAAAATAACTTAATCACGGCCTGAGTTTATTGCGAGAAAAAAATATTAAAGAACTTTTGATAAATATACTAATATATTAATATTAAAGAATTTTTTATATGAAAAAAAAAGATACGCTTCAAGGGAAGTAACTCTTATTTTCCATTTCTGTCTTAATCTAAGGGAAGCAACTCAAAAAATTGGCTTAAATATTTTACTTGCGAATTATTAAATTCGCAAATAAAATATTTGATTCGAGCAGGCTTTTTCCCCACCAACACCAACAGAATTGAGTCAGTTTCAATAAAATCAGATAATGGTTGTTAAAGTCCATGAGTAATGCTTACAAATAAGGGAGATAATTTGTATTATTTGAATTATTCCGACTACTGTACTGTTCTCATCCTGAGTGTCATTTTTACAACGTTTCGGTAGATGTAATATCCGACCTTTTTCAGGTGTATCTTGTCAAACTCGGAAATCTTTCTGTCGAACTTGGAAATTCACAGAATTTCTAACGAGACCCTTTATTTAATTAACGGGGGTGGCATACTTTCGTTCTGTCAGCTAAGATTGGACTAAATTCCCAAGTAATTCGCAATTGTATTTTCGGTCACTCACACTGTATAAATTAAAACATCATTAAAAAATGGAATACTTTTGCTACATCTGAGCAGGAGCTGCTCGGCACACCCTATCCAGCCCGAGTTCAAAACCGGATTCGAAACCTAGTGGGTGATGCCGGGATGCCCTTGTGGCCTTTTCTCTTCTCTGCAACCTCTTTCCCTACAGAAGAGACGATGCGAGCCTGTTTCTGCTCTATCTTTATTTTTATGGCAAGTGCTCGACTGAACTACAATCTATGGTACCTCCTTGCCAAACTTTCACAAAAAACACTCGATTAGCTACAAACGATTTCCTCCGCTTTCTATTGGTGTCTCAATCTAAACGCAGATTCCATGGGCAAAGCTTCTTTCCGACAACTGCCAGCCTGCTTCCCGGTTGAATACAACATGGTAGCCTTCAAATCCAATGTAAACAAGTTCTTGTTGAGCCATCCCTATAAATAATCAAATTCTATCCAATTTAAACCATTAACAATTACTACACTACCATTTTACATTCATTAACCTTTATCCTCGAGTGGCCTTCGGGCCTTGATAAGTGGTGACTAACAAGTAAAAAAAAATCATATTTAAGTGTTTTTTACAACCGAGTAGCCCCAAGAAGCCTGCTAGTATACCAGCATTTCAGCCCGGCGTTGCCTGGGTGTTTGGAGGTGTATGTTGAGCAAAAAAAAAAAAAAAAAGCGGTCATTTTTTTTAATTTGAACCCTATTATGACCCCTTAAAATTTATTGTTTTGGGCTCAAATGAAGTTATTAAGAAACCTATATCTAAAATTTCAAGTGTTTAGACCCAAGAAACCTATATTTAAAATTTCAAGAAACCTATATCTAAAATTTCAAGAAACCTATATCTAAAATTTCAAGAAACCTATATCTAAAATTTCAAGTGTTTAGACCCAAAATTGGCGGAGGAGTTTGGTAGAGTTCTCAAAGGTCAAATCGTTGAACTTTGACCCCTTAACAGCCAAATTTCTGGCCGAAAATCGATTACAAAGATTTCCCCAAATCTCAGTACCCTGTATATCAAATTTCGAGTCTGTAGACTGAAAATTGACAGAGTTATTGCGTAGGGAAATATACACACACAGACACACATATACACAGACACGTTCACTTTTATAGATTAAACAAAAATATATACGCATACATAAATATATATGGAACAATTTTGTGTTTACTGTAAACTTTTTACGCAAATATTATGCAAGTATAAATCATGTAGAATATCTGCATGAATATAATTACACGTAATAGTTAACTCTAGATGATCATCCCATAAGAAAACCGAAAAAGCTAATAGGGAATTAATTAACATGAATGTTTAAAAGAATATGCAAATTAGCTAGATCTTTTGCTAGTGAATGCATTTCCACAACCCATATATAAGAAAATTGTATTTTCTTTTTAAATAAATAGAAAAGAGGGTTTTTAATATGAATATCAATACACACAAAAGAAAAACGAATTTATAGGAGTATAGATTAAAAATCTATAAGGAAGATATACAAAATTTGAATTATTCGACAAGGAGTACAAATAAACAAGAAAAACCTTATTCCATGGAGTTTCGAAGAATGCAATTCTTCTCATCACAGGAAAGATGTTTGCAAGATATACAATGAATTTTGCTGGTTAATGCATCACAGGAAACAAAGAAGTTTATGACATTTGCATTAAAAAAAGTCATTTAACAGTTTTAGACAGTTTGAAGGGATTCAAAGAGATTGAGAAAGCAAGAAATGGAAAAAAAAAAGAGAGAAAAAGGAAAAAAAAAGAGAGAAAAAGGGAAAAAAAAAAGAGAGAAAAAGGAAAAAAAAGAGAGAAAAAGGAAAAAAAAAGAGAGAAAAAGGAAAAAAAAAAAGAGAGAAAAAGGAAAAAAAAGAGAGAAAAAGGAAAAAAAAGAGAGAAAAAGGAAAAAAAAAGAGAGAAAAAGGAAAAAAAAAAAAGAGAGAAAAAGGAAAAAAAAAAAAAAGAGAGAAAAAGGAAAAAAAAAAGAGAGAAAAAGGAAAGAAAAAAAAAAGAGAGAAAAAGGAAAAAAAAAAAAAAAAGAGAGAAAAAGGAAAAAAAAAGAGAGAAAAAGGAAAAAAAAAGAGAGAAAAAGGAAAAAAAAAAAAAAGAGAGAAAAAGGAAAAAAAAAAGAGAGAAAAAGGAAAAAAAAAAAAGGGAGAAAAAGGAAAAAAAAAAAAAGAGAGAAAAAGGAAAAAAAAAAGAGAGAAAAAGGAAAAAAAAAAGAGAGAAAAAGGAAAAAAAAAAAAGAGAGAAAAAGGAAAAAAAAAAAAAAAGAGAGAAAAAGGAAAAAAAAAAAAGAGAGAAAAAGGAAAAAAAAAAAAAGAGAGAAAAAGGAAAAAAAAAGAGAGAAAAAGGAAAAAAAAAGAGAGAAAAAGGAAAAAAAAAAGAGAGAAAAAGGAAAAAAAAAGAGAGAAAAAGGAAAAAAAAAAAGAGAGAAAAAGGAAAAAAAAAAGAGAGAAAAAGGAAAAAAAAAAAGAGAGAAAAAGGAAAAAAAAAGAGAGAAAAAGGAAAAAAAAGAGAGAAAAAGGAAAAAAAAAGAGAGAAAAAGGAAAAAAAAAAAAAGAGAGAAAAAGGAAAAAAAAAAAAAAAGAGAGAAAAAGGAAAAAAAAAGAGAGAAAAAGGAAAGAAAAAAAAAAGAGAGAAAAAGGAAAAAAAAAAAAAAAAGAGAGAAAAAGGAAAAAAAAAAGAGAGAAAAAGGAAAAAAAAGAGAGAAAAAGGAAAAAAAAAAAAAAGAGAGAAAAAGGAAAAAAAAAAGAGAGAAAAAGGAAAAAAAAAAAAAAAGGGAGAAAAAGGAAAAAAAAAAAAAAGAGAGAAAAAGGAAAAAAAAAGAGAGAAAAAGGAAAAAAAAAAGAGAGAAAAAGGAAAAAAAAAAGAGAGAAAAAGGAAAAAAAAAAAAGAGAGAAAAAGGAAAAAAAAAAAAAAGAGAGAAAAAGGAAAAAAAAAAGAGAGAAAAAGGAAAAAAAAAAAAAAGAGAGAAAAAGGAAAAAAAAAAAAAAGAGAGAAAAAGGAAAAAAAAAGAGAGAAAAAGGAAAAAAAAAAAGAGAGAAAAAGGATATGTTAAAAATCCAATGGGAAAGATGGTAAAATCCAGAACAGGAAAAATCCGAATAAACATTGATGCACTTACAAAAAGTCAGAATTGTTTGCAATTATTGTCTCCTGTGTAATACAGATGACAAAGAATGCAAGGCAATCCATCAATAATTGACCCTGATCAAAGAATCAATAGTCCATTAGATGCAACTGTCATAGCAGTGGCATCCATCAAGTAGCCCTACCTAAATAATAGACTGTTGAAATCCCGAGGACAAATTACCAATTGCCCGGCTCTGGTTCGGACACAATTCATCAGTCTGAAAGAATCTCTCAAGGGAACGCCAGGTTAGATCAGATTTCTTAAAACTAACAATGACTTCCTACTCAGTGATTTTTCATAATTTTTGGATATAATACTATTTTCGGCATGACACTCAAGTACGTAGTATTGTATTTGCTTAAAATAGCATATTTTAAAAAATCGATCTGTTGACTATATTGATATATATATATATATATATATATATATATTTATATTTATATATATATATATATTTATATTTATATATATACACTTGTGCCCGATATTATTCATACCCCCTCTTGAAAATTGAGTTTATTAGGTGTAACTTTGTAAGAATTTATTGTTTACGTCCATATTGACACATATTCTTAATAAACCTCTTCTGATCATTTTCGTCATTTTAAAATCTCGGGATACTTGTAATAAAAGAAATATACAGCTATTTATAAAATCTGCAATGTTCAAAAATAATCATACCCCCTTATTTTTTCAGTATTAATCGAGTTTCTGACTGTTTGTTTCCTGTTTGATTCTTATTTTGAATGCTTTTATACAACCTTTGATTAATTTCATTTCGTTTTTTGCATTTTTCAGAAATTAAAATGATATCAACTGAAAACCAAAAGAAATAATAAAAATTATTAGAATGGGGAAGAAAAAAGAGCTTAGTAATGATCTTAGGACTAAAATTGTGAATTCACATTAGGATGGTTTAGGTTACAAGTCAATTTCCAAGAAATTTGAGGTCCCTACAGCAACAGTACAGAGCATCATCAAAAAATTCCAGAGCCACCACACAACAAACAACTTGATTGGTAGAGGAAGGAAAAGGAACTGTCTGCTAGAGCCACCAGGAATATTGTAAGAAGTGTTAATGCAAATCCAACCACCACTACTAAGGACATTTTAGAAAATCTGGAGTCTTCTGGCATAAAAATATCAAGGCAAACATTGCAAAGGACTCTGCATGAAAATGGTCTGAAAGGAAGAAGACCAAGAAGGACTCCATTGCACACCAGAAAACGCCTTGCAGCAAGTCTAAAGTTTGCTAGGACCCATGTGAATTCTCCAGAGTCCGTTTTCTCAAGTATTTTGTGGACTGACGAAACAAAAATTGAATTGTTTGGCCATATGGATGCTTCTTACGTTTGGAGGAAGAAAGGAGAAGCTTACAACCCAAAGAACACCATACCCACGGTGAAACATGGTGGTGGTAGCCTAATGTTTTGGGGCTCCTTTTCGGCTAGTGGTCCAGGTAGTTTGGTCAAGATAGATGGAACCATGAAGAAGGAGCAATATTTGGAGATACTCCAGAAAAAACATTAGACAGGATGCGGAGAAGCTCCATTTAGGACCAAACTGGGTCCTTCAACAGGATAATGATCCAAAACATACTGCCAAAATAGTCAAGAAATGGTTTGAGGATAATCACATTAATGTTTTGGAATGGCCTAGCCAGAGTCCTGACCTGAACCCTATCGAAAACCTCTGGCACATATTGAAAACTAAGGTTAAAAAGCGGAAACCTAGAAATTTGAGGGATTAAGAGAACTACTGCATTGAAGAATGGTCAAAAATCAGTGTTGATGCTTGTAAAAACCTTGTTGATAAATATCCAAAACGGTTACAGGCAGTTATTAAGAATAAAGGGCATGCTATTGACTATTAGTAAGAGAGGTATGAATAATTTTGAACTAGTGCCATTATTGTTTTTCTTAGTATAATGCTTCAAACTTGCATAATTTATTTATTTGTTGAGTTTAAATTAAATGCGTATGCTTGATTTATTGTTTGAAATCCCTTTAATATTGTCTATCTTCTGGTTTGAGCAATATTCTTATAGAAATCTCAAAGATCCGAGGGGTATGAATAATATCGGGCACAAGTGTATATATATATATATTTATATTTATATATATATATATTTATATTTATATATATATATATATATATTTATATTTATATATATATATATATATATATATTTATATTTATATATATATATATATATATTTATATTTATATATATATATTTATATTTATATATATATATATATAAATATAAATATATATATATATATATATATATAAATATATATATATATATATATATATATATATATATATATATATATATATATATATATATATATATATATATATAGTCAACAGATCGATTTTTTAATAATAACGTAATAGATGTATGGAAACTAAAGCCGTTTTCAGGACTGCCAGCAACCATTGTAAGAAAGTAATAAGGAACGCAAGAATGCTCAATCTGTTAAGTCCAAAGTAGCTGAGCAGCGGCTTGGTTCCCACCAGTTTTGGCAAATAGCAAACAGAATCCTGAACAGAAGCGTGTGCTCCATCCCAACTATTATCAATGGACCTGAGGTAATCTCGTCAGCATCAGACAAAGCCAAACTCTTTGTCAAGAACTTTGCAGCTAATTCTACCCTTTGCGACCAAGACCGCCAACCCCCAATATTTCCTCCTGTATCAGAAAACACGCTATGTGATATACGTATATCTGTACGTGATGTTGCCAAGCTAATCAAAAACCTTGATTCCAGTAAAGCAACTGGCCCTGATGGTATTCCAATTATAGTACTCAAAAAACTTCAACCTGAACTAGCGCCCATACTTACAAAACTGTTTAAACGTTGTCTTAAGGAGAATAGTTTCCCATCTCCCTGGAAAATCTCATCAGTATGCCCTGTATTTAAGAATTCAGGTGATCGCTCATCTCCCTCTCAGTACAGGCCAATAAGTCTCCTGTGCGTCATGAGTAAGTTGCTAGAATCTGTGTTAAATACAGAAGTAATCAAACATCTCAACAAAAATAACCTTCTTAGTGACACTCAATATGGTTTCCGTTCTGCTAGATCTACAGCAGATGTCCTTACAGTTATATCGCATAGGATTAGCAAATCTCTCGACGGTGGCAATCTTTCTAGGGCAATTGCTCTTGACATATCTAAAGCCTTTGATAGGGTATGGCATAAAGGTTTACTTCATAAGATCGCTAGCTATGGTATAGCTGGAAAAGTCTTCTCAATTATTAAATCATTTCTTTCTGATAGGTTCATAAGAGTAGTAGTTGAGGGGCAAAAATCAGAAGCTCACAGTATTAATGCCGGTGTCCCTCAGGGATCCATCCTAGGCCCAACTCTTTTCCTGATCTACATTAATGATCTTCCAAATCATATCCTTACATCATTTGTAGACATTTATGCTGACGACACTACCATTTATGGTACCACATCTAAGACAGTAAACGAGCAAGTACTCTCCAATTCTCTCTCCTCTGATCTTGAGCATGTAGTACAATGGGGAAAGGAGTGGCTGGTTACTTTTAATGCATCTAAAACCAAGCTTCTCTCTTTACATCATCAACATTTTAATCCACATTTGTCATCAATTGAAATGAATGGCTCTCGTCTTCAGGAGGCCTCAAGTTTTGACAAGCTTCTGGGCTTGACCATTACTCCTGATCTTAAATGGAACACGTATATCAAATCTGTTGCCAAGGCCGCTGGAAAAATGGTGGGATCTTTCTATCGATCCAGTAGATATCTCACTGCTGATGCTATTCTCTATCTATATAAGAGCCAGGTACGTCCAAGGATGGAATACTGTTGCCACATCTGGGCAGGAGCTGCTAGAAAGGACTTGTCCTGCCTTGATAGAGTTCAAAATAGACTTCGTAGCCTCGTAGGAGATGTCCTTTTCTCCTCCTTACAACCTCTATCTCACAGAAGAGATGTTGCGAGTTTGTCTCTGATGTATCGTTATTTTCATGGAAAGTGTTCAACTGAGCTTCAATCTATGGTCCCCCCTCGCCAAACTTTCACAAGAAACACTCGTCTAGCTGTAAACACTATCAATAATTTCCCCCACTCTTTATCTGTGCCTAAACCTAAACATAGATTCCATGAACAAAGCTTCTTTCTTAGAACTGCACGCCTGTGGAATTGTCTTCCGTTTTCCTGCTTTCCGGCTGACTACAATATGGTTGTGTTCAAGTCTAAGGTAAATAAGTTCTTGATGAGCCGTTCCATATAAGTTATTAAATTTACCAAATTTTCATTACTAATGATTACTATATTGACCAACTTCTACTGTACACTCTTTAACCCTTATCCTTGAGTGGCCTCTGGGCCTTGATAATGTGGTGATGCCTTTGTAAAAAAAAAAAAAAAAAAAAAAAAATATATATATATATATATATATATATATATATTCCCTCCAAACACCATTTCTAATGAGCTACTGTGAATTACAGATCTTATTTTCTCTGAATTGGGTGGAACGGTAAATTTGTTAACCTAATGAAAACAACACTACAGCTTTATTTTTAAACGTTAATAAAAAAAAAAATCAATTCCGGTAACTTGATTATGTAGTAGAGCTGACATCTTTTCAATGTAGCTGCTTTCAGCCTTAATCATCGCCTTGATATGGGTCTGGAACTGGGAACATGCCTCCTCCACAAGGAAGTTTGGTGAATACTCGGCAGATGATGGTGATCAGACTGGCTTTGGTGTTTTGGGAGATCTGTAACCCCTCACTGATGAAGCTGGCTAGGACCCCTGTTTATCTGGAAATCTTGTCTCGTGTCATCTAGTCTTCTTGGAGGGTTGTTACATCGAATCCTGTATGCTGAAAGCGAATATCGAAGCCGCAGGCAGGAAGAAAAACAAACTCATGTACTCTAGTCTACAGAGTTAATTTTCACAAACTTATGTACAAATGTTTTTACAAATATCATTCAGTTCTTAGTAAGTTTTTACAAAGTCTCAAATATCTTCACAGGCAGCGTCAGACGGGTGGATGAGGAAGTAGAGGAAGGGTTGGGTCCTCAGGGAACGGCAGTCTCTATATGATCTGTTCTCCCCAAAATCAAAAACCATCTCTCGAAAAACTCTTCTCTTTTCTGACTAATTTTCGCGCGACAGTCATATATAGAGTGAGGTATGTGGATGGGGTGGAAGTTTCCCCAGCCAATAAGATTTCGCCACGAAATTGAAAAGTTTCAGGTTTTTGCGTGTGTGCAATTCTCGAATCTGGGATCTGAATTCTACAGATATACTAATACTCACGACTCGCTAAGGTCAGATGTCAGTTCTGGCATCCGACTTTGAATTCACCAAGGCCAGACAATGTTATGCTTCAAGTTTCCTGTCATCTACTTTAGCTGCAAAATATATTTCTCTGGGTTCAAACAATATCTATTTTGACATGAAATAAAATATATATATTTATATTCTCCATTTTTAATCCTCGGGTTATCTGGCGTCACCCAGGAATGATTAGCTATCTCAGCATTGTTCTAAAGCTCCCCAATGAGGGATTACATCACAGATCATGCCGGTGATGTTCTCGATGTATGACCAAACGAAGGAAACAAGTGAGAGAAGAGTACAAAGTCATAGTACTCCTTCTGAAGCCAAGCCTGGGTCTCTTTGAACTTGTGGGCCGGCACCAAGTCCTGCTTTCACATCAGAGTTTGACAGCGGCTACCTGATTGCACCAGGGATCACCACACTCTTCAACACATACAGGTACACTTTAGTGTTGACTTTCAGGCTGACTTCGAAGGTGTGAGATAACATGATGTGACCCTCATTTGAAACCACACCAAAGATGATAATTGTGATCGGAAACTTTGTTGAGCTCTGCCATCGAGCATTGAATCATTCGGATTTGCACTTTGAGGGTGCTGGCAATGGCCCTGTTCTCATAACTTGGATCAGTAGAGAGCATGATTTGTACGGTGATGCATCTCCGATCTCACTCATTAAACATTGTGTCATTTTCAGACATGATAGAAGGCTCTTATCGCTCTTGGGATTTGTACACAACTGGCCCACTCGTAGATAATCTTGATAAAAAAATAAAAAAAAGAAAACCGGTTTTTATCAAACGGAAATGGAATCATGTCTTTTCTGGGGCGACAATTTTATCATTCTACACTGTATCATCTCTTAAGCAGTGATTGAGCACACTAATTAATTTTGGAGTGATAAAATGTATTTACACTCTTAGAATCAAAGTGCAGTATCTGTCCTGTCTTCGGTCAATGTAGAAGAAGGTGTTTTTTTAGATTGGGGCAATTTTTATTTGTGTTCAAAACCAGAGTCTCCTCTTTCAGGGGAGGTTGATTTTTCTCACGCTAAAGACTGCCATTGTTTCTTACTCTGCCCTGGTGAGGAGGCAAGTAAATAAATACTACTACTACTACTACTACTACAACTACTTAGCCTTTTGGTCAAGATCAAAGTGTAATATCTGTTCTTCAGATGCTGCACTTCCATTTCTTGTTCCTTTTCTCCACGTTAAAAAACGACCCTGGTGTCTAACTCTGTCCCGTGGGGAGGCATTGTAAATAGGTACTACTACTACTACTATTACTCTGGCCCAGGCCAGAATCAGAGTGTAGTATCTGTTCTGATGCTATGCTCAAGTTAATTAATTTGTCCTATCCATGTTGAGGCAATTTTATTTTTGCATGCCTCCAGAGTGACCTTTTTGGGGGGAGCTGATTTTCCCCACATTAAAAACGACCTTGTACCTATTTACAATGCCTCCTCACGGGACAGAGTTAGACACCAGAGTCGTTTTTCAACGTGGAGAAAAGGTACAAAAATAAAAATTGTCTCAGTCGTGAAGGATTTCTCCTCCACCGAAAGAGAACAAGAAATGGAAGTGCAGCATCTGAAGAACAGATGCTACACTTTGATCCCGGCCCGAAGGCCAAGAACAATAGAAAAAAGGCAAGTTATTTATTTGCTCCCCCACCGAGCAAATTAGGCACAATGCCGATTTTTAATGTGAGGAGTGAAGGGGAAATGGGGACCAACTCCCCGGGGAGTAGGGGAGCTGGATAGTGACAATTGGTATGAACGGTTGCCCCTACATTGACCAAGGTCTTATATGTGGGGTCACCCCCAATTACGGTCTTTGCTTGCAGTATCTGTCGGAACAGATACTACACTTTGATCTTGGCCAAAAGGACCTTGTATCACACTTTGCTTTCGTGGGGAAGTAAATAAAATGCATACTCTGTTGTAATTGCTTTTGTTTGTTTTTATTTACCTCCGTGCACAATAGATGACGTCATAAAGGGATGGCATCATCTACTCAAACCTTAGAAATCCTTTATGACGTCATAAATGCTGCAATAGCGTTATCCGTTGTCAGAAGAACACGTGTATATACACATGCATATAGTGTGTTTATTAAGTAAACATTATTAGTTACATATGTTTCAGTTTCAGTGGAACCTCAATTCATTTCTAAATTGCCCTTTTTTTCGGTCTGATGAGGTGGTATCCTTGAAGAGAGGTTCCACTGTAATAAAGTGCTTCTGCAGTATAGCTTCCATATGAAAAAAACAAGCTAACTCTTAGCCATAACATACAGAAAAGTAACCATAATAGAAAATTACATAAAATAATCGAAGAGTTTACTTTTTTAAGTAAGAGTTAAGATTCTTGTACAGTAATCGATTCAAGAAATAAGGTACTTGTACAGTATAGTACCCATATGAAAAACAAAGAAAATCTTACGTGTGACGTTCATAAAAGTGATTAAAACTGAAGAGCACGTAAAATCATCGAGTACTATGACTTTTTAATAATAAATAAGGTGTTCTACAGTATAGTATAGACAGATGCATATAGTATGTTTATTATGTAAACATTATTAGTTACATATATGCATACATGTTTCAGTGGAACTGCAGTTCTTTTCTAGATTGTCCCTTTTTTCAGTCTGATGAGGTGGTCTCCCCGAAGTGAGGTTCAACTGAAACGTGTATGCACATATGTAACCAATAATGTTTGTAGAATAAACAGACTATATACCTGTTCTGTCCTCCATCGTGCACTCTTAAGAAACACGGGTATTTCAATGTATCTATATCCACTCTTTATTGAAACCAGCTGAGAGCTCTTTTTAGTATCCTCGTTGTTCCCTTAAGTGCCATTGTCTGGATCTCTTTTGCACTTGGTTGACCAGGAATTTTTTTTTTTCCATAGGCGTCACCACTTATCAAGGCCGATAGGCCACTCAAGGATAAGGGTTAAAGAGTGTAGAGTAGTCAAAAGGACAATATAGTAATCGATAGTAATGGAAGTTCGGTAAATTTGTTAACTTAAGTGGAACGGCTCATCAAAAACTTGTTTACGTTGGACTTGAAGACAACCATATTATGGACAGCTGGAAAGCAGAAAAACGGAAGACAATTCCACAGGCGTGCAGTTCTAAGAAAGAAGCTTTGATCATGGAATCTATGTTTAGGTTTAGGCACAGATAAAGAGTGGGGAAAATTATTGATAATGTTTTCAGCTAGTCTAGTGTTTCTTGTGAAAGTTTGGCGAGGGGGGACCATAGATTGAAGCTCAGTCAAACGCTTTCCATGAAAATAACGATAAAGCAGAGACAAACTCGCAACATCTCTTCTGTGAGATAGAGGTTGCAGTGAAGAGAAAAGGTCATCTCCTACCAGGCCACGAAGTCTATTTTGAACCCTATCAAGAATATTAGTTAGATAGGACTTCAGGTTCTTCATAAGTCCTGTGACACCTATAATAACTTGTATGATTGATATCTCCTTGAAATTCCAGTTTCTTTTCATATCATACATGAGACCTTGATATTTGGTCTGTTTCTCCCTTTCAGCTCTGTTCAGCCCTCCATCATTAGGGACACTCACTTCAACCAAGGTTGCAACTCTCTCTGACTTATTCCATATAACTATGTCAGGTTTGACAGCAGCATTTTCAAGATAGGTGGCTGTATGGATTATATGGTCGTAATGTATGTTATATAATTCATTTCCAACTGTTCTTTCAGGTTAATGTTTCCAGGAATTTCTGCTATATTGGATCTTTAATTTTTTACAGATGGTCCAGTGGATGTACTTACATACTCCATCATGTCTCGTTGTGTAGTAGCCATCCTCTAAAAGAACCTTGCAACTTGATACTAGATGACTCACACTTTCCAATTCCGTGTGGCAGAATCTTCATTTGTTGTCATTAATGAGACCTACACACATTTATATACATACACATATATATGTACACACAAATATATATACACATACATATGTAAATATGCACACACATGTATATACACACATATATAAGCACACACATATATATATATATATACACATACACACATATATATATATGCACACACAATTACATGAATGATTTTGTGCTACGAAACAGGTGCTGTCAAGAATTGTGCATGTCAACGTACTTAAAAAATAAACGGTAAGATGGTCAACATCTTGGAATTCGAAATAAAGAATTTGTCATTTATTTGTTATTTGCTCTGTAGTTGCATCGAGCTTCATAAATTAAAAGACTGGGATAAATTAAAAGTAAAATATAATTGAAGAAACATATTTCCCCATATATATATATATATATATATATATATATATATATATATATATATATATATATATATATATATGTATATATATATGTATATGTATATATATATGTATATATATATGTATATATATATGTATATATATATATATATATATATATATATATATATATATATATATATATATATATATATATATATATATATATATATATATATAGTAAATAATTGACAAAAAAACTATATTTCAAAATTCATGATGTTGACCATCACGGATTGGTATATATTATAAGAAAATATATATCTACAGAAACAATATATATATATATATATATATATATATATATATATATATATGATGATTGCAACGTCTTGTCAGACGAGTGCCACTCCCTCAGGCACTTAATATCCATGAGCCCAAAAATGACTTCCATTGCCACAGGACCATTTTTATAGACAAATGCCTGAGGGAGTATCTATACACAGATGATGTTACAGAGTCTTAGCTTTGTACGACAGCTAAGTCTCTCTCTCGGTTCAAAATGTTGAGATCCAGCAACAAGCAAGAGCAATATACATATGTGTGTGTGTGTGTGTGTGTGTGTGTGTGTGTGTGTGTGTGTGTGTGTGTGTGTGTGTGTGTGTGTGTGTATGTGTGTGTGTGTGTATGTGTGTGTATGTGTGTGTGTATGTGTGTGTATGTGTATGTGTATGTGTGTATGTGTGTGTATGTGTATGTGTGTGTGTGTATGTGTATGTGTGTGTATGTGTGGGTGTGTGTGTGTGTGTGTGTGTGTGTGTGTGTGTGTGTGTGTGTGTTTCTATATATACCTGGTAAGGAAGAACAATGAATAAATGTATTTGATTGCAACAAAAGAAAAAAAATGAATAACATTTTTTTCCTTTCCTTCTTGTTTCTTTTCCAGCTGTTTGTTTTGAATTCAATTTTTTTTTTTTTTTTTTGGGGGCGGGGTCCTATGAACGCTAAACGTTTTTGCAGACTTTACCTATATCCATTTTCTTTTTTTTTTTTTTCATTGTTCTCCTTCAAATTCTTTTTCCATTTGATGCAAAAGTCTTTGGAGGAACATACATCTGTCTCTGATAAGTTGTTTTTTAGGCTTCTGCTATTCAACGAAACATGCGTAAGACGTACTTCATAAAAATACTTATGAGTATGGTTTTTAGAATGATTATTAATCTTGTTGACTTTTTTCTGCTCTGACATTGATACTTTTCTATTGGTATTTTAATTGCTACTCTACGAGAGAAAAATGTGACACAAGGTCGTTTTTCATGTAGCGGTAGACCAGCTCCTCAAAAAGGGGCATTCTGGTAGTAGGCAAAAATATTGCCTTAGTATAGAAGGGTTTCCCATCCATTGACTAAGGATAAATTAACTGAAGTGTAGTATCAGAACAGATATGACACTTTGATCCCAGCACGAAGACCAGATACTAAAAAATCATTAAACTTCTTAATATACTCAGTCATGGATATGCAAGCGACTACATGAAGATTAATTCGCATATTCTTTGAAAAACGAACAGTATTTAATTTTTATGGTTTCTTATTAGATGAATTGATCTTATCTGTGTGTGTGTGTGTGTGTGTGTGTGTGTGTGTGTGTGTGTGTGTGTGTGTGTGTGTGTGTGTGTGTGAAAAGTCTCTAACTAACTCTTCTGAATATTTGGTTTACAGAGTTGAAACTTGATATATAGGGTATTTGGACCTGTAGTACACTTTCGATTTCGTTTTCAGCCGGCAAAACATGCTGTGTTTAAAATTGAAAACAAGACATTTGACATTGACAGGGTAATTCGAATAAAGCATTATGCCTGCTGTTTCTTTTGTGCATGCGCAAAATTAAACATTTATAGCTGCAATTAGCTTCATTTTTAACTTTTCCCATACATATGTCCTTAACTCAAACGATAAAGATGCTAAAGCGATAGATTAATGACTAGGGCTATGACAACAGCATATTCTTTTCATTGTTTTGACTCTCGAGTATATATCCGACACAGTTAGACACAGTTAGAACCACATCTTTTTATATAAAAGCATATAAGATATCAGCGGATATACACTAGAGAGTCAAAACAATGAAAAGAATATGCTGTTGTCATAGCCCTATTAGTGACGAAGCCTAGAGCACTAAAGTTCTAGTTTCGATTTTAGCAGATGGTATCTGTCATATCTTTTTATGACTTTTGAAATCATTGCTATATATTGGATAATCATCAAGAGAGAATGGGTTCTATAATAATAAATACGAAATTTGTATGAATTAAAATATAATATCTATGCATATTTTACGACCGGGTAACGCCGGCGGCCTACTAGTGGTAAAATTATACAAATGTTCACGATAGAAATGTACAGATGCACGGCTGGAGATAAAAACAAAAAAAAATCAGCATTCCTTATCTCCTTACCACTACCTGTTGTTATTTTCAGACAGTCTTTTGACTTTCTGACACTTTTGGCTTCCGTGGAACTCATGTTTAGACGACTTCATTTTGTTTGTGTGAAGTCAGAATCTCTCGCTTTTTATGGCTAATTAAACTATTTTTTGTACAAACAAATTTAATTGAATATCTTAGGATTTTACTTTACTAATTATCTTTGAAATAGACCCAGAAAACTAATATTTATCTTTCAAGGGATTTTTACAATGAAACTGTTTGCAAGCTTTTTTTTTTTTTTTTTTTTTTTTTCAAAACTCTCGTTTTCTTCATTTTAGCCTTTAGTTCTCACATTCAATCAGCGATATTTCTGACAAAGGGGAAAGAATTCATGTATTCTGTGCTGGAACATAACACACATTACACTCATCTTTGGCTATTTTTTTCTTACCTTAAAGTAGTAGTTTTTTGTTGTTGTTTTGGTGGAGTACGTATAATTCCTTACATTAAGTGGCTTCATGCCTTTCTGTGTCTGTTTCCATTAAAAACAAATCGATGAAACGATGTGCAAATTGATTCACGAAAACTCAAAACCGCTGAGGTGATCGTTTAACGCCATTAAACATAGTCGATTCTGCGTGGTTTTTCGAGGGTTTGTTGGGGAGAGGCACTCAGATTAAGGGTTCGTTATAGGGTAAGTAATATTCTTTAAATATATTTTCAGTATAACTTCCCCCCTCACACACACACATAGTTAAGCGATCACCTCAGCAGACATTTTGATTGTTGTTTGTAAAGAACACAGCATTTCATCGAAATAAATTTTTTAAAATCTTACAAACAGTTATCACACGTTTAAAGTATATGGGTCGGTAGAGAATTTAATTCTGCTTCGTTTTGTATAAATTATTTGTTGGTTTTTTATTTTATTTTATTTTTGCTTGTTTATGAATTCTAGGCTATTAAATATTCAGTTTTGTTCAGAATTTAAAAAATACAGAAAAATCTTTATGGTGTACATACTCGTCACGATATCATATTCCAAATATCACATAAATTGGTCAAGTAGATTTTTTTTCAATTAAGAAAATCAAAGTTTATGGTGA
Source organism: Euprymna scolopes (assembly GCF_053919585.1). Classification (NCBI taxonomy): domain Eukaryota; kingdom Metazoa; phylum Mollusca; class Cephalopoda; order Sepiida; family Sepiolidae; genus Euprymna; species Euprymna scolopes. The sequence continues at coordinate 19,185,688 of NC_136510.1, read as the reverse complement.
AACAAGGATGGTATGTCGCTATCCGACATGTTTAAAATTTATCATTGGTTACCGCCCCCCCCCCGAACAACTCTTTAGAAATGGTGATCTAAATCACACTTTATGTAAATACGATTACTAGTAAAAGCTGAAAATAGCAAAAAGTGCGTTGGTTAACCACCGGAAGTCTTACCTTTTAGAAGTTGTTTTTTATGGTTATTCGAGTTTTATTAACACATTCACTATTATGTTATGTCTCTAATGATGTGTGTGTGTTTTGTATTGACTTTGACTTTGACTTTGACATATAGATGTTTGCGGTCCAGGTTTTGGACCTGTTCATCGTTCCAAGGGAAAAATTTCCTAGACAACTTTGTGGCATGTGTGGCACAGAAACCTAGGAATTTGCACTTCCATTTAGGAGGATGGACAATATAAACTCGGACGTTGGCGATCTGCAAAGACGACTTTCTTGTATCATAGATCCCATGGATGTACTTGTAGAGATCGATCATTTCACCACGATTTTTCCGATGCTCAAGAGTGGCCAGTCTCAGGGTTCTCAATCTTTCAGAATATGGTTTGTCCTTCAGTGATGCCAGCAGCTTGGTTGCTCGGCGCTGTACGTCTTCCAGATCACTGCATAAGGTCTTATGATGCGGCTGCCAGACAGAGTGTCAATACTCCAAGATAGGACGCACAAGGCTCTTGAAGAGTTGCACAAAGACTGTATTCGAGAGGAAATCAAAAGTGCGGCAAATGATCCCGACAACTTTATTTGCTTTTGCGATGGATTTAGCTACATGTTCCTTGGAACTCAGTTTGTTGTCGATGTAGACGCCTAGGTCTTTCTCATAATCATGCTCTTCCAGTGTTATCACTTTCAACGTGTATTTAGCCTCTGATCTCCAGCTCCCTAGTTTCAGGACGCTGCATTTATGTGGGTGAAAACGGAGCAACCAGTCCTGTGACCAGTTCTGCAAGTTATCTAGGTCAGCCTGTCGGCTGTCTGTGGCTCCTGGGATGTCACTACGTGTGAACAACTTTGTGTCATCTGCAAACAGCTTCATTTCACTTTGGCAGAGTTTGGGTAGGTCGTTTATGTAGATGACGAATAACATTGGGCCAATGACATTTCCATGTGGTATCCCGCTCGTTACTCGTGCTGGTCTTCATTTTGCTCCATTTACTACTACACACTGTTGCCTAGCATTTAGGAACGCCTGAATCCAGTTGAGGACTTTTCCCTGAATGCCATATGACTCAATCTTTGTCAGGGAGTGACGGTGGGGCACGGAATCGAAGGCCTTCATGAAGTCCATGTATACGATGTCAATACTTCCTCCTGCATCGAGAGTTTCTGTCCAGGTATCCATAACATCCAGAAGCTGAGTAGTATAGGATCTTCCCTGTACAAAGCCATGTTGCTCTGTGCTAATAAGGTGATTTTCCCTTAAATGCCTTATAACTTCTTCCCTGGCGAGTTTTTCCATCACCTAACAGAGTATGCATGTGAAACTAATTGGTCTGTAGTTACTCGCTTGTAGTCGGCTTCCCTTCTTGAAGACGGGGGAGAGTGTTGCTGTTCTCCGGTCCTGTGTTACTTGTCCCCCTAGCAGAGATTTACGGAAAAGCAATGATACTGAGTGTGCCAAGGTATCAGCAGACTTTGAAAGAACAAGAAGGTTGATGCCGTCTGGTCCTGCAGCCTTGTTGATCTGTAAGTTCTTGAGTAGTTTCCGTTCTTTTTCTTCAGAGATTTCGAATGTTTCTAAAGGTACGTTATACTCAGTAGGTGGTGGGTCGGGTAGCGGACCATCGTCTTCTCGGGTGAAAACGCTCTGGAAGAAATCATTTAGTATATCTGTTTTTTCTTTGTCTGATGTTGTTTTACTTCCATCTTCCATTTTTAGTTTTCCTATTCCCGATTTCGTTGTCGTCTTGCTTTTAACGTATGAGCAAAATGCTTTGGGATTACTCTTAGCCTCAGCTGCTACCTGAGCTTCTAGACCTTTTTTTGCTTTCCTGCATTGTTTGGAAAAAATGACTTTCTTTTAATTTAGAAAAATAAATGTGAAAATTTGGAAGGGGAAAATTCTTTTAAAAAGCTATAAAAAAAATGGAAATTTTTGGTAAACAATTGGAAAAAATATTAAATTTGTAATTATGGTTAAAATATGTGTGTGTGTGTGTGTGTGTGTGTGTGTGTATGTGTGTGTTGTTTATTTTATTTATTTATTTTTTTATGCGTTTTTTTTTTCTTTGCGTTGTGGTGGAAACAAAATTGACTTTTTTTTCAATTTGGAAAGAAAATGTTCCAGGTGAAAATTTGGAAAAACTATTGTGCTTACATAAAAAATTGAGCCTCAGCTGTTACTGAGAAAGCTTAGTAACCACTTTTTACCGTTGTAAACGAAAGTTGAAAAAAAATGGCGGCCAGAGAAAACTATTACGGAAAACATCGGGATAGTAAAAGTGTTAATATTATAAATAGATCTAGTCAGGAAAAAAATTGTTAATGTGATATTCGTTCACAACTGACCCGAATACATCTAAAACAAACTCGAATAACCCTAAAAAGCAACTTCTTATAAGGTAAGACTTCCGTTGGTCAACCATCGCACTTTTACTTAACAGTAAAAGTGCACTGGGGGAGTGGGGGACCACCCGAAGTTTACCCTTACGAAGTTGTTTCTCTTTTTATATTCAACCGTTTACAGGTGTATTCGGGTCTGCTGCAAACAAATTTCATAGTTTAAATTCTCGCCGACAAGAATATCGTACGATAGGAACACCGTAAAAATCCAATACTATCTATAACAGCTTTTGTGCAATGGCCGCCATCTTTTTTTTTTTTTTTTTTTTTAAACAAGGAAAAAAAGTGTTATGGTATTTTTTTTTTTCTTTTCCTAAACAAGCGAAAAAGAAAACGATTTTTTTTTTCGTAAAATTTGCTGTTCTTAACATGGGTGGGGTTGGGTGTGTCTATACCGACCGCCGTTCTTAACATGGGTGGGGTTGGGGATGTCTATTCCGACATCTGTTCTTATCATGGGGAGGTTGGGGTGTCTATTCCGACAGCCGTTCTTAACATGGGGAGGTTGGGGGTGTTTATTCCGACAGCCGTTCTTAACATGGTTGGGGTGTTTATTCCGACAGCCGTTCTTAACATGGGGGGGGTCTGCTACAATAACTGCAAATTTCTGCGCATGCGTACCGTCTTCACCGTCGTACACGAAAGTTTTTGAAAACAATGGCGGGCAGACATAACTAACTATACAAGCAACCACGGGTTAGTGATAGTGTTACTTGTGTAAATAATTCGTGTCAGCGACAAAATAGACTGTGATATTTGTTCGCAGCAGACGTGAATACACATGTAAACAGTTGAATATAAAAAAAAATCACCTTCTTAAAGGTAAATCTCCTGGTGATCCCCCAGTGCACTTTCACTTTTCACATTTGTCACCCAAATAATTTATAGTAAATAAAGAATAAATGAAATCTCTACCGAC
>NC_136510.1:19114694-19177194 GCF_053919585.1 Euprymna scolopes | reverse complement strand
CGTTTTTTCTATCCCAGCTATTGTTGTCAGTAATCATATCAAAAATGGCCTTCTGGGAGATGCTTTCAAGTTCGTATTGATAAGGTTCCCCTCGCGTGGTGATCTCGGCCGCGACTATGGCAAAGGAGTAAGTGTCCCCACTTAAAGTGCCATTTTTTACCTCGTCCAAGCACGTCACATTCTCAAGCAACTCTGGAGCCGTCCAGAACAGCTCTTTAAGCTCCTCCTTAACTTCTGGCGGGAGGCGGTATCGTCCAAAACGAATAGTATACGCCCCAAAACCAGAGATACGAACTGTCCAACGACTGTCGATTAAACAGTTGTGTGATTTCAACCGTCCGTGAGAGCCAATAGCAGTTTTCTCGTGGAGGAACCTCATCCCAGCACAAATATCTTTAAGAAAGGAGAACCTGAACTCCCAACTAAGATCAATGGAGCTATTTAGTAGAATATCATTTAAACTCCCCTTATCGGCAACCTCTAGAAAAAGGCAAACGTTCGGGGAGGTTAAGCAGGCTCCGCCGTATTTTATTAAGTTACGATGTCTGATTTTTACCAGTTCTACCATTTCCAGTCGCATTTCTGGGATTTTTTGATCAACACTTCTACTGCTTATTGCCTTTCCATACCATTTTTCATCCTTCCACCAGAAAGCGTGAATGTCCTTCTGACTAATCAAAGAACTGAACTCACTTAGCGACGTTTTACTCCCCGCTGTATCGTCGGATACGTACTGTGTTACATATGCCCAGTCAACGATCCAGTCATTGTTTGAAAGGGCCGCGTTTCGTTCAGCATGTTTTAGGATATATTTAATTAGAAAAGCAATAAGTACGACAATGATGGCCGTCCCTAAAAGTAAGGGGCCCACCACCACACCAATGTGTGTTTCGCAGGCGTCGCCTATCCACAGTTTCGAATTACATTCGCAAGTTTCCGGCTGGGTACATTTCCCGTTGTAACAAGTATCACAAATGGCAACGTTGCACATGTCACCTTTCCAACCTTCGTAACAGTCACAATATAGCGCGGTCTTGCATATACCGTAATCACACTCGCAGGAGATTTGTCTGCAAAAGTTTCCATGGAAACCTGGATTGCAGTTACATCGTCCGTTTGTGTCGCATTTTCCTGTGTCGTAGACGTTTACGTCTTTGGGACTCAGCAATTTTTGTCCGCAAGGAAAACTACAGATGAATATCGGAGCAACGTATTCAGTACGGTTGTAGGGTACGGATGGCCAAGGTTCGGCTGGATTTTTGCTGATGGATTGGTTAAACACGCCAACCACACCTGATACTGATAGAAACGTTCTTAGGTTGTATTTGGTGCTTATGGGAAGCGTAAAGTTGCTTTCATAGTTGTTCCCCTTGGAACTTCGCATAAACACCATGTACGGGATTTCCAACAGCGTATCATCAGACCTCTTGATTATCACCCTGTTAAACGTGATCATCTTCAGTATATTATCAGCCACAGCCTGTCCTTTGACCAGTGGATTAACTTGCGCCAAGAAGCCAAAGAAACCAGCACGGTCGCCATCGCTGTTCAGCTTAAATCTCCCCGTTAAGCCATCAACGTACATGTTCCTCGAAAGCTCAGCGATTTTCTGGGCGGTTATTCTCTCTTTAGTTTCAATGATTTTTTGCAGCACATTGGCAAAGAGAATGACAGCGTCGTAAGCGAGTCCCAGTTTGCCCCCAATGGCCGGCGTGCGATAACTAACTCTCCCTCCTTTGTAATTGAAACGGTCGGCTGAGAAATATTGGCGGAGAACCCGGATCCAATCTTCGGTGTGGTAGCCAGTTATGTTATATGTCTCGCTGAAAAGATACATTGACATAAAGGCGTCTGTACACAGGATCCCTTCACGACAAAGTCCTTCGTTTGCGAACGGAAATTGCCAGGCATAAGAACTATACGACAGCCACTGGTAGCCGTGAAGGGCGTCCATATTGGCGAGTTGAGCGGCGCGCAAGATGTACGGCTGCAGTTCTTGATTGGCAATTAGAATGATGATTTTTGTCGCGAACGACTTGACCTTCTTGAATTCGTTGGTAAAATACGTTATCTTACCAGGTATAATAGAATCAACGCTAAAGGTAACAACTCCTTTAATTTCCATCCCTAACTCATGACTTTCGTGGTAGTACTCCTCCGTGAAGTGTATGGTGCTTTCTAATAGAATAACTATTTCCGTCCACATGCGATCGAGGCATGTCCGTATCATGTTTTTAAACGTTTCGATATCGGGCCAACAAAGTCTGTTGAAAAGCGGGTAGCTGTCCTTGTCACTGAACTCGCTGCTCGTGTCAGTCGTGCTATAGAACGCTGTCCCAATCTGCCACAGCACCGAGGTAATGCTTTTGCTTATCTCTTCCGTCGACGAACTTACGAGTAAAGTAACCCTGTCTTTGGGGAGTTGTTGTTTCTCCATGTTTATCATGTATTTGTACGCTGTGTCGGTGTCTGATTTCGTATCGTACGATAAGATGTTAAACTCGATCCCTTTCGCTTTGAGGCTAGGCACAGCGAAGCCAGCGTTGATGTCGTTGGCTGCGAACCTTATGAATGAGTTAATGTGCGACTCGATGGTGTTCCCGTCGCCGCTGTAACTGAAGTCGCCAAAGTGCGCAATGTTAATACGCCCCTCCACTTTAAGGGTCGGTGTTTTAATGGACGCGTTGGGTTGTGCACTTGGGACAATCTCGAGGGTAACGCTTTCAATGGCTGTGCAGATGGAGATAAAGAGATCTCCATAGCCTTCCGTTACCTGCTTAGTCGAATCAACCGTAATGCATACGTCTTTCGGAACCGTGCGATACGTCAAACTAAATGACGAATCGGCGCCTGAAAAGATTCTTTCCCCAAATACATCAGTCGCTGCCACGGACAATTTCCCCGGAATTATAATATTCCTCGTTATATGAAGCATATTCGTCGGTATGTCCAAATTCTCGTTGAAAAAGTCCCGCGTATAATTACTGAACATTAGTTTGTAGAGTTTCTGTTCTTTAACATCGAAGGCCTGCGTAAGCTTAACTGATTTCAAACTCTTCAGCAAACTACTATGCGGTACCGCGTAAGTGATCACATCTCCTTTAGTGATTAGGGTCTTTGCGTCAGGATAACAAGTCTCACAGTATGGCACCCGCACCCAAGGATCCCTGGACATGGTCATTGTAAGGTTAAGCTTGATATCGGTCCCAATGTCTAACACGCGTACTCCATCAAATACAACTTTTCCTCTCACGGCCTGTTTTCTGATTATAAGGTCATAGTTTCCTTGGCGAATGGTAACCCCAGCGCCCGACAGTCGATAGCGCGCTGTCTTCACTATCATTCGATCTTCTAGTTTGTTGCTAAATGTCTTGAAATAATACGGAATCGTTAGGTCGACATTAAGCACGGAATCCAATCCTGTCTCGACAATCGATTCATTCTCGAATCTTATCTCCGCAGAAACGGTAAAATCGTGATTAGCGACCACAGATTTGGGCGGTTCTTGGGTGATTGTTAAGTGGTCTGCCGACGGTGTGATCTGAAACTCATTCGACTTGGCTGTTAGTCTCACGCTTGGAAACTCCACGCGAAACAATCTCTTGTTCTCTGGGATGCGATCGTGTTTGTGATAGATCCAGTCTATAATGAGTTTTCCATTAAATGCCGGCACCTTAAGCGTGGTTGGCGACGTGGAAGACCCACACCTGTGTTTATGATTTATCCGGTTTAGTCGTTTCGGGTAATCTAGATTCCATGCCGATCTTTGGCAGAGTTTTCCCCCGCTGTCGGCCCATACATCCGGTATTTGACTAAACATGGCCGTCTTGGCGTCTACGGTTGACACGTCGTAGTACTCAGACGACAATGGTCCACGCGTAACCAGACTACCGTTATTAAAACGGACATAAACAATTATTGGCCTGCTGATCATCTGATTCAACGGTACTGAAAAAATGAAGTCTCTGGCATCAAGTGGTATTAGGATCGGGGGAGAATTGGCAGGGTCGAATTCAATTTTATACTGGCAAACAACGAAAGACAATAAATATGACAGCAAAAACAACATCCGCAACATGTTGAGGCACAGCATCTTTTTCCCCGCAAAGTTTCAATCAGGTTTTCTCTCCTTGTAACCTCGTATCTTTCGAGATTCGATCCAAACTATGTTCTCTTAAATAACTGTTCGGTTGTATATCTTAATTGCATTGCACAGGTTCCATTGGTTATAATGGCTATTGTGACGTCAGACATAAAATTGTTTGACGTATTTTCAAGGTTTTCCGAAATACAAACCCACTGGTTCGTATTATTTAGATTCTCCGGACTATTATTCTCATCTTGAGTGTTATTTATCCGCAAAGACACGTGACGCAGTAGATAGACTTCGTGAAATTTAGTTGTAAAAATCACACTTTTCTGGCGGTTGAAGGTTCAATCCTCAGTGCGGGCGACACTTAACAATACAATTGCAAATCGCGGTACTTGCGCATCCTGTGAACCAGACGTAACTCAACGTTCATTCGGCTTTTCCCGGAACATGACGTCAACAGCACGGGTTTAGCTGCTGTCTGACGTAGCATGCTGATCAGCCAATGACAACGCCGCGCGCTTAGTTTCAACTCGACGAGAAATTGGATAAGTATTGAAAGAGGAAAAGAAAATCAACAAAAGAAAGCCACTATTTTTGACAGGCAAGTAAGCGAGAGCAAAACATGAATTTGACCGTCTTGAGCCAACAGCTACAGACACCAGAATTGACTTTTGTCAACATCGAAAACTACTAGCAAAAACAAGATAAGAGCCAGGTACGCCCAAGGATGGAGTACTGTTGCCACATCTGGCCAGGAACTGCTAGAAAGGACGTATCCTGCCTTGATAGAGTTCAAAATAGACTTAGTAGCCTTGTAGGAGATGTCCTTTTCTCTTCCCTGCAACCTCTATCTCACAGAAGAGATGTTGCGAATTTGTCTTTGCTTTATCCTTATTTTCATGGCAAGTGCTCGACTGAGCTTCAATCTATGGTCCCTCTCGCCAAACTTTCACAAGAAACACTCGTCTACTCGAAAAAACTATCAATAATTACCCCCACTCGTTACCTGTGCCTAAACCTAAACGTAGATTCCATGATCAAAGCTTCTTTCTTAGAACTGCACGCCTGTGGAATTGTCTTCCGTTTTCCTGCTTTCCAGCTGAATATAATATGGTTGTCTTTAAGTCCAATATGAACAAGTTTCTGATGAGCCGTTCCACTTAAGTTAACAAATTTACCGAATTTCCATTAGTAACGATTACTATATTGTCCAAGTGACTACTTGTACACTCTTTAACTCTTATCCTCGAGTGGTCTCTGGGCCTTGATAAGTGGTGATGTCTATGCAAAAAAAATACAATGTGCAACATGCGGCCACAAGTGCAGCCTAGAAAAATGATGGAGCATTATAGACGGATATGGCTGGAGATGTGCGAATTACGTAAAAAAGGACGTGGAAAAAAAGACCCTAACCCTAACCCTAACTCTGATCTTAACACGAATACCCTTAAAAAGCGAGTGGGACTTTTAAAAAAAAGTTTGTTCCAATTTTTCTTCGTAAACACAAAAAAATATTTGAAAACAAAATATTGTTCTTTTCCAATTTTCTTTTGTATAAAATAATTAAATTGTCATACTTTTTAACAAACCACATTTTTTTTTTTTTTTTTTTTTGCTTCGTCGGTTACTCTAAATGCGTCGATAAATGAATAAAACTGCAAATGCATATCAAATGCTAAAAGGTAAATTAATTCACTCATAAGTCATAATGACAATTTATTCATTAAAAAAGTTCAAACAAATATAAATAACTATATTAAATAAAATTTGAACTTGAAAGAAAAACTGCATAAAGTTAATTAAATTCATTAATTATACTGAGATTCATTGAAAAAAAAACATAACACTGTTATTTATAAATCAAATACAAATCTCACCTGTCTGTTTAAATGTATGTATGTATGTATGTATGTATGTATGTATGTATGTATGTATGTATGTCTTGCAAAAACTTTCGGACGAAAAATATCGAAAAATTGGCTAAGAGCATTAATTCCTTCACTCTCAACAGGGCAGTTTTCTACAAGGAAAAGTCGGCTTTTCCGTCGATATTTTCCAAAAATCATCCCCCCTTTTTGATTGCTTAATTTAAACCTTCGCCACTTCCGGTTTGGTGATGGACGCAACGGCAAAGACGTCACGTTTGTTTTTTACGTTCTTTTCCTCCTTCGCATAACGAGTTCGAGCCTGCCTATTACCACTTTTTTTTTTTTTTGCTCAACACACCTTCAAACACCTGGGAAACGCCGGGCGCCCGGGCTAGTATATAAATATTAATCTCACCTGTCTATTTACATGTATGTATGTATGTATGTATGTATGTATGTATGTATGTATGTATGTCTCGCAAAAACCTTCGTCAGAGGCGACGGATTTTCACGAAATCAGTATCATTTTCAAGTCAACCCTTCAGACGACAAATATCGAAAAATTGGCTAAAAACATTAATTCCTTTACCCTTCACTGGGCACTTTTCTACAAGGACGGGTCGCTTTTTCCGCCGATATTTTCGAAAATCATCCTCTCTTTTCGACTGACTAGCCTTAATTTAAATCTTCGCCATTTCCGGTTTGGCGATGGACTCAACGGCAAAGACGTCACGTTTTTTTTTCCAAGTCCTTTTCCTCCTTCGCGTTACGGGTTCGTACCTACCTGCCTACTACCACTGTTTTTTTTTTTGTTTTTGTTTTTTGCTCAACACACACCTCCAAACACCCGGGCAACGCCGGACACCAAGGCTAGTATTTATATAAAACTCAAATTGGAGAGAAAACGATTTATAATCATTGAAAAAATTATGCACTCAAAAAAATTACGAACTTACGTTTTAATTTATCGGAATGTCTGCGTGAAATTTAAAGTTGACTGAAACACACAGGCGTATTTGAAAATGAAGTTGGATAGTTGGAGGGTGTGGGTGGGCAAAACCTATTTGTTTTCTTTTCTTTTAAGAAATGTGCATCCATACATACCGATGGTGAACGTTTACATGATTTTCACCACTTTTAAATTTAATTATTTTTGTATGTTCCTGTTTTTCAATTAAATTTATTTTCAAGGGCATATGAGAACTATCTTACATTGATTATTACACGTTCATCGATGCATTGAAAATATTATAATCTTACATATAAATATTACGTTAAAAAGGTAACCGTAAAAAAATAGAAATACTTTTTGCAATTATATTTTGTGTGTGAAAATATTAAATAAACAATGCTTAATTCAATGATATCGTTAGATCGAGAAATTATTTTTTTTTTTTTTTAGTTATATCGATTTCGTTAATGCGGACATTAGGGTCTTTTTCATAATGTTGTTGAATTTTTTTTTTAATTGTTACAATTTACGATGCTTTACTTTTATTAAAAAAAAAGCCAGAATAAATTAATTCACTTTTTTTTTACTACTGAAAGCCATAACTTTAGTAACAGTATTTTGCGTTTTAAAAATAATACAATTCCACTACGATTTAAATCAAAAAATATTGGGTTCATTATATTTCGTGATCATTATTTCTTAAATACTAAAAATTTCATTAAAATTGGTAAATTTACTAATTTTCAGTTAATGCTCAAGTAAAGGGAGAGGTCAAAATGCTTAAACATTTTGAGCATCGCCATTCATTTTGAACGTACCTGATATTTATTCATTTAGCTATATTCTTTTGTTATTTTATCGACGACGCTCGGCATAATCCGGCTGTTGTCGTAATGTTCCGGCAAAAACTGAGTGAACGCTGAGATACGTCTGGTTCATAATATACACCAGTACCCAGTATAGCAAAGTGGGAGGAGAGGAGTTTAATTATCTATCAGTGAACAACAGTATTCATTTAGTCGAACCTGTGGACTCCAATTATATAGACCCCAACGATGTGGACATCAATTATATGGACTACAATATTGTGGAAGTCTATTATTTCGACCCGGAATATGTGGACTCATGTTATGTGGACTCCAATTATAAAGATATCAACAATGTCGATTTTAATTATACCTAGCCTCAAGTAGACCCTAATTATGTGCAAACCAATTAAATGGACAACCGTAAAATAGTCAACAATCCCGTGGACTCCAATATAATAGACAATTATGTGGACTCCAATTAAATTGACAACAACTATGTGGACTCCAATTAAATGGGGAACGATTATGTGGACTCCAATTAAATGGACAATTATGTGGGCTCCAATTAAATGAAGAACAATTATGTAGATTAGAATTAAATCGACAACGATTATGTAGATTCCAATTCAATTGACAACGATTTAGGCTCCAAGTAAATGGGCAATTATGTGGACTCCAATTAAATGGAGCACAATTATGTAGACGCCAATCAAATTGACAACATTTATGTGGAATATAATTAAATGGACAACAATTATGTAGACGCCAATCAAATTGACAACAATTATGTGGAATATAATTAAATGGACAACAATTATGTAGACGCCAATCAAATTGACAACAATTATGTGGAATATAATTAAATGGACAACAATTATGTAGACGCCAATCAAATTGACAATAATTATGTGGAATATAATTAAATGGACAACAATTATGTAGACGCCAATCAAATTGACAACAATTATGTGGAATATAATTAAATGGAGCACAATTATGTAGACGCCAATCAAATTGACAACAATTATGTGGAATATAATTAAATGGACAACAATTATGTAGACGCCAATCAAATTGACAACAATTATGTGGAATATAATTAAATGGACAACAATTATGTGGAATATAATCAAATTGACAACAATTATGTGGAATATAATTAAATGGACAACAATTATGTGGAATATAATCAAATTGACAACAATTATGTGGAATATAATTAAATGGACAGCAATTATGTAGACGCCAATAAAATTGACAACAATTATGTGGAATATAATTAAATGGACAACAATTATGTAGACGCCAATCAAATTGACAACAATTATGTGGAATATAATTAAATGGACAACAATTATGTGGAATATAATTAAATGGACAATAATTATGTGGAATATAATTAAATTGACAACAATTATGTGGAATATAATTAAATGGACAACAATTATGTGGAATATAATCAAATTGACAACAATTATGTGGAATATAATTAAATGGACAACAATTATGTGGAATATAATTAAATGGACAACAATTATGCGGAATATAATTAAATGGACAACAATTATGTGGAATATAATTAAATGGACAACAATTATGTGGAATATAATTAAATGGACAACAATTATGTGGAATATAATCAAATTGACAAGAATTATGTGGGATATAATTAAATGGACAACAATTATGTGGAATATAATTAAATGGACAACAATTATGTGGAATATAATTAAATGGACAACAATTATGTGGAATATAATTAAATGGACAACAATTATGTGGATTATAATTAAATGGACAACAATTATGTGGAATATAATCAAATTGACAACAATTATGTGGAATATAATTAAATGGACAACAATTATGTTGAATATAATTAAATGGACAACAATTATGTGGAATATAATTAAATGGACAACAATTATGTGGAATATAATAAAATTGACAACAATTATGTGGAATATAATTAAATTGACAACAATTATGTGGAATATAATTAAATGGACAACAATTATGTGGACGCCAATCAAATTGACAACAATTATGTGGAATATAATTAAATGGACAACAATTATGTGGAATATAATTAAATGGACAATAATTATGTGGAATATAATTAAATTGACAACAATTATGTGGAATATAATTAAATGGACAACAATTATGTGGAATATAATTAAATGGACAACAATTATGTGGAATATAATTAAATGGACAACAATTATGTGGAATATAATTAAATTGACAACAATTATGTGGAATATAATTAAATGGACAACAATTATGTGGAATATAATTAAATGGACAACAATTATGTAGAATATAATCAAATTGACAACAATTATGTGGAATATAATTAAATGGACAACAATTATGTGGAATATTATTAAATGGACAACAATTATGTGGAATATAATTAAATGGAGCACAATTATGTGGAATATAATTAAATGGACAACAATTATGTGGAGTATAATTAAATGGACAACAATTATGTGGAATATAATCAAATTGACAACAATTATGTGGAATATAATTAAATGGACAATAATTATGTGGAATATAATTAAATGGACAACAATTATGTGGAATATAATTAAATGGACAACAATTATGTGGAGTATAATTAAATGGACAACAATTATGTGGAATATAATTAAATTGACAACAATTATGTGGAATATAATTAAATTGACAACAATTATGTGGAATATAATTAAATTGACAACAATTATGTGGAATATAATTAAATGGACAACAATTATGTGGACGCCAATCAAATTGACAACAATTATGTGGAATATAATTAAATGGACAACAATTATGTGGAATATAATTAAATGGACAATAATTATGTGGAATATAATTAAATTGACAACAATTATGTGGAATATAATTAAATGGACAACAATTATGTGGAATATAATTAAATGGACAACAATTATGTGGAATATAATTAAATGGACAACAATTATGTGGAATATAATTAAATGGACAACAATTATGTGGAATATAATTAAATGGACAACAATTATGTGGAATATAATTAAATGGACAACAATTATGTGGAATATAATTAAATGGACAACAATTATGTGGAATATAATCAAATTGACAACAATTATGTGGAATATAATTAAATGGACAACAATTATGTTGAATATAATTAAATGGACAACAATTATGTGGAATATAATTAAATGGACAACAATTATGTGGAATATAATTAAATGGACAACAATTATGTGGAATATAATCAAATTGACAACAATTATGTGGAATATAATAAAATGGACAACAATTATGTGGAATATAATTAAATGGACAACAATTATGTGGAATATAATTAAATGGACAACAATTATGTGGAATATAATTAAATGGACAACAATTATGTGGAATATAATTAAATGGACAACAATTATGTGGAATATAATTAAATTGACAACAATTATGTGGAATATAATTAAATTGACAACAATTATGTAGACGCCAATCAAATTGACAACAATTATGTGGAATATAATTAAATGGACAACAATTATGTGGAATATAATTAAATGGACAACAATTATGTGGAATATAATCAAATTGACAACAATTATGTGGAATATAATTAAATGGACAACAATTATGTGGAATATAATTAAATGGACAACAATTATGTGGAATATAATTAAATGGACAACAATTATGTGGAATATAATTAAATGGACAACAATTATGTGGAATATAATCAAATTGACAACAATTATTTGGAATATAATAAAATGGACAACAATTATGTGGAATATAATTAAATGGACAACAATTATGTGGAATATAATTAAATGGACAACAATTATGTGGAATATAATTAAATGGACAACAATTATGTGGAATATAATTAAATTGACAACAATTATGTGGAATATAATTAAATTGACAACAATTATGTGGAATATAATTAAATGGACAACAATTATGTAGACGCCAATCAAATTGACAACAATTATGTGGAATATAATTAAATGGACAACAATTATGTAGACGCCAATCAAATGGACAACAATTATGTGGAATATAATTAAATGAACAACAATTATGTAGACGCCAATCAAATTGACAACAATTATGTGGAATATAATTAAATGGACAACAATTTTGTGGAATATAATTAAATGGACAACGATTATAAAGACGCCAATCAAATTGACAACAATTATGTGGAATATAACTAAATGGACAACAATTATGTGGAATATAATTAAATAGACAACAATTATGTGGAATATAATTAAATGGACAACAATTATGTGGAATATAATTAAATGGACAACAATTATGTGGAATATAATTAAATGGACAACAATTATGTGGAATATAATTAAATGGACAACAATTATGTGGAATATAATTAAATGGACAACAATTATGTGGAATATAATTAAATGGACAACAATTATGTGGAATATAATCAAATTGACAACAATTATGTGGAATATAATTAAATGGACAACAATTATGTGGAATATTATTAAATGGACAACAATTATGTGGAATATAATTAAATGGACAACAATTATGTGGAATATAATTAAATGGACAACAATTATGTGGAATATAATTAAATGGACAACAATTATGTGGAATATAATTAAATGGACAACAATTATGTGGAATATAATTAAATGGACAACAATTATGTGGAATATAATTAAATTGACAACAATTATGTGGAATATAATTAAATTGACAACAATTATGTGGAATATAATTAAATGGACAACAATTATGTGGACGCAAATCAAATTGACAACAATTATGTGGAATATAATTAAATGGACAACAATTATGTGGAATATAATTAAATGGACAATAATTATGTGGAATATAATTAAGTTGACAACAATTATGTGGAATATAATTAAATGGACAACAATTATGTGGAATATAATTAAATGGACAACAATTATGTGGAATATAATTAAATAGACAACAATTATGTGGAATATAATTAAATGGACAACAATTATGTGGAATATAATTAAATGGACAACAATTATGTGGAATATAATTAAATGGACAACAATTATATGGAATATAATTAAATGGACAACAATTATGTGGAATATAATCAAATTGACAACAATTATGTGGAATATAATTAAATTGACAACAATTATGTGGAATATAATTAAATGGACAACAATTATGTGGAATATAATTAAATGGACAACAATTATGTGGATTATAATTAAATGGACAACAATTATGTGGAATATAATCAAATTGACAACAATTATGTGGAATATAATTAAATGGACAACAATTATGTGGAATATAATTAAATGGACAACAATTATGTTGAATATAATTAAATGGACAACAATTATGTGGAATATAATTAAATGGACAACAATTATGTGGAATATAATAAAATTGACAACAATTATGTGGAATATAATTAAATTGACAACAATTATGTGGAATATAATTAAATGGACAACAATTATGTGGAATATAATCAAATTGACAACAATTATGTGGAATATAATTAAATGGACAACAATTATGTGGAATATAATTAAATGGACAATAATTATGTGGAATATAATTAAATTGACAACAATTATGTGGAATATAATTAAATGGACAACAATTATGTGGAATATAATTAAATGGACAACAATTATGTGGAATATAATTAAATGGACAACAATTATGTGGAATATAATTAAATGGACAACAATTATGTGGAATATAATTAAATGGACAACAATTATGTGGAATATAATTAAATGGACAACAATTATGTAGAATATAATCAAATTGACAACAATTATGTGGAATATAATTAAATGGACAACAATTATGTGGAATATTATTAAATGGACAACAATTATGTGGAATATAATTAAATGGACAACAATTATGTGGAATATAATTAAATGGACAACAATTATGTGGAGTATAATTAAATGGACAACAATTATGTGGAATATAATCAAATTGACAACAATTATGTGGAATATAATTAAATGGACAATAATTATGTGGAATATAATTAAATGGACAACAATTATGTGGAATATAATTAAATGGACAACAATTATGTGGAGTATAATTAAATGGACAACAATTATGTGGAATATAATTAAATTGACAACAATTATGTGGAATATAATTAAATTGACAACAATTATGTGGAATATAATTAAATGGACAACAATTATGTGGACGCCAATCAAATTGACAACAATTATGTGGAATATAATTAAATGGACAACAATTATGTGGAATATAATTAAATTGACAATAATTATGTGGAATATAATTAAATTGACAACAATTATGTGGAATATAATTAAATGGACAACAATTATGTGGAATATAATTAAATGGACAACAATTATGTGGAATATAATTAAATGGACAACAATTATGTGGAATATAATTAAATGGACAACAATTATGTGGAATATAATTAAATGGACAACAATTATGTGGAATATAATTAAATGGACAACAATTATGTGGAATATAATTAAATGGACAACAATTATGTGGAATATAATCAAATTGACAACAATTATGTGGAATATAAATAAATGGACAACAATTATGTGGAATATAATTAAATGGACAACAATTATGTGGAATATAATTAAATGGACAACAATTATGTGGAATATAATTAAATGGACAACAATTATGTGGAATATAATCAAATTGACAACAATTATGTGGAATATAATAAAATGGACAACAATTATGTGGAATATAATTAAATGGACAACAATTATGTGGAATATAATTAAATGGACAACAATTATGTGGAATATAATTAAATGGACAACAATTATGTGGAATATAATTAAATTGACAACAATTATGTGGAATATAATTAAATTGACAACAATTATGTAGACGCCAATCAAATTGACAACAATTATGTGGAATATAATTAAATGGACAACAATTATGTGGAATATAATTAAATGGACAACAATTATGTGGAATATAATCAAATTGACAACAATTATGTGGAATATAATTAAATGGACAACAATTATGTGGAATATAATTAAATGGACAACAATTATGTGGAATATAATTAAATGGACAACAATTATGTGGAATATAATCAAATTGACAACAATTATGTGGAATATAATAAAATGGACAACAATTATGTGGAATATAATTAAATGGACAACAATTATGTGGAATATAATTAAATGGACAACAATTATGTGGAATATAATTAAATGGACAACAATTATGTGGAATATAATTAAATTGACAACAATTATGTGGAATATAATTAAATTGACAACAATTATGTGGAATATAATTAAATGGACAACAATTATGTAGACGCCAATCAAATTGACAACAATTATGTGGAATATAATTAAATGGACAACAATTATGTAGACGCCAATCAAATGGACAACAATTATGTGGAATATAATTAAATGAACAACAATTATGTAGACGCCAATCAAATTGACAACAATTATGTGGAATATAATTAAATGGACAACAATTTTGTGGAATATAATTAAATGGACAACGATTATAAAGACGCCAATCAAATTGACAAGAATTATGTGGAATATAACTAAATGGACAATAATTATGTGGAATATAATTAAATAGACAACAATTATGTGGAATATAATTAAATGGACAACAATTATGTGGAATATAATTAAATGGACAACAATTATGTGGAATATAATTAAATGGACAACAATTATGTGGAATATAATTAAATGGACAACAATTATGTGGAATATAATTAAATGGACAACAATTATGTGGAATATAATTAAATGGACAACAATTATGTGGAATATAATCAAATTGACAACAATTATGTGGAATATAATTAAATGGACAACAATTATGTGGAATATTATTAAATGGACAACAATTATGTGGAATATAATTAAATGGACAACAATTATGTGGAATATAATTAAATGGACAACAATTATGTGGAATATAATTAAATGGACAACAATTATGTGGAATATAATTAAATGGACAACAATTATGTGGAATATAATTAAATGGACAACAATTATGTGGAATATAATTAAATTGACAACAATTATGTGGAATATAATTAAATTGACAACAATTATGTGGAATATAATTAAATGGACAACAATTATGTGGACGCCAATCAAATTGACAACAATTATGTGGAATATAATTAAATGGACAACAATTATGTGGAATATAATTAAATGGACAATAATTATGTGGAATATAATTAAGTTGACAACAATTATGTGGAATATAATTAAATGGACAACAATTATGTGAAATATAATTAAATGGACAACAATTATGTGGAATATAATTAAATAGACAACAATTATGTGGAATATAATTAAATGGACAACAATTATGTGGAATATAATTAAATGGACAACAATTATGTGGAATATAATTAAATGGACAACAATTATGTGGAATATAATTAAATGGACAACAATTATGTGGAATATAATCAAATTGACAACAATTATGTGGAATATAATTAAATTGACAACAATTATGTGGAATATAATTAAATGGACAACAATTATGTGGAATAAAATTAAATGGACAACAATTATGTGGAATATAATTAAATGGACAACAATTATGTGGAATATAATTAAATTGACAACAATTATGTGGAATATAATTAAATTGACAATAATTATGTGGAATATAATTAAATGGACAACAATTATGTAGACGCCAATCAAATTGACAACAATTATGTGGAATATAATTAAATGGACAACAATTATGTAGACGCCAATCAAATGGACAACAATTATGTGGAATATAATTAAATGAACAACAATTATGTAGACGCCAATCAAATTGACAACAATTATGTGGAATATAATTAAATGGACAACAATTATGTGGAATATAATTAAATGGACAACGATTATAAAGACGCCAATCAAATTGACAACAATTATGTGGAATATAATTAAATGGACAATAATTATGTGGAATATAATTAAATTGACAACAATTATGTGGAATATAATTAAATGGACAACAATTATGTGGAATATAATTAAATGGACAACAATTATGTGGAATATAATTAAATGGACAACAATTATGTGGAATATAATTAAATGGACAACAATTATGTGGAATATAATTAAATGGACAACAATTATGTGGAATATAATTAAATGGACAACAATTATGTGGAATATAATTAAATGGACAACAATTATGTGGAATATAATCAAATTGACAACAATTATGTGGAATATAATTAAATGGACAACAATTATGTGGAATATAATTAAATGGACAACAATTATGTGGAATATAATTAAATGGACAACAATTATGTGGAATATAATTAAATGGACAACAATTATGTGGAATATAATTAAATTGACAACAATTATGTGGAATATAATTAAATTGACAACAATTATGTGGAATATAATTAAATGGACAACAATTATGTGGACGCCAATCAAATTGACAACAATTATGTGGAATATAATTAAATGGACAACAATTATGTGGAATATAATTAAATGGACAATAATTATGTGGAATATAATTAAATTGACAACAATTATGTGGAATATAATTAAATGGACAACAATTATGTGGAATATAATTAAATGGACAACAATTATGTGGAATATAATTAAATGGACAACAATTATGTGGAATATAATTAAATGAACAACAATTATGTGGAAGATAATTAAATGGACAACAATTATGTGGAATATAATTAAATGGACAACAATTATGTGGAATATAATTAAATGGACAACAATTATGTGGAATATAATCAAATTGACAACAATTATGTGGAATATAATTAAATGGACAACAATTATGTGGAATATAATTAAATGGACAACAATTATGTGGAATATAATTAAATGGACAACAATTATGTGGAATATAATTAAATGGACAACAATTATGTGGAATATAATTAAATTGACAACAATTATGTGGAATATAATTAAATGGACAACAATTATGTGGAATATAATTAAATTGACAACAATTATGTAGACGCCAATCAAATTGACAACAATTATGTGGAATATAATTAAATGGACAACAATTATGTAGACGCCAATCAAATGGACGACAATTATGTGGAATATAATTAAATGAACAACAATTATGTAGACGCCAATCAAATTGACAACAATTATGTGGAATATAATTAAATGGACAACAATTATGTGGAATATAATTAAATGGACAACGATTATATAGACGCCAATCAAATTGACAACAATTATGTGGAATATAATTAAATGGACAACAATTATGTGGAATATAATTAAATGGATAACAATTATGTAGACGCCAATCAAATTGACAACAATTATGTGGAATATAATTAAATGGACAACAATTATGTGGAATATAATTAAATTGACAACAATTATGTGGAATATAATTAAATGGACAACAATTATGTAGACACCAATCAAATTGACAACAATTATGTGGAATATAATTAAATGGACAACAATTATGTGGAATATAATTAAATGGACAACAATTATGTAGACGCCAATCAAATTGACAACAATTATGTGGAATATAATCAAATGGACAACAATTATGTGGAATATAATTAAATGGACAACAATTATGTGGAATATAATTAAATGGACAACAATTATGTGGAATATAATTAAATGGACAACAATTATGTAGACGCCAATCAAATTGACAACAATTATGTTGAATATAATTAAATGGACAACAATTATGTGGAATATAATTAAATGGACAACAATTATGTAGACGCCAATCAAATTTACAACAATTATGTGGAATACAATCAAATGGACAACAATTATGTGGAATATAATTAAATGGACAACAATTATGTAAACGCCAATCAAATTGACAACAATTATGTGGAATATAATTAAATGGACAACAATTATGTGGAATATAATTAAATGGACAACAATTATGTAGACGCCAATCAAATTGACAACAATTATGTGGAATATAATTAAATGGACAACAATTATGTGGAATATAATTAAATGGACAACAATTATGTAGACGCCAATCAAATTGACAACAATTATGTGGAATATAATCAAATTGACAACAATTATGTGGAATATAATTAAATTGACAACAATTATGTGGAATATAATTAAATGGACAACAATTATGTGGAATATAATTAAATGGACAACAATTATGTGGAATATAATTAAATGGACAACAATTATGTGGAATATAATTAAATTGACAACGATTATGTAGACGCCAATCAAATTGACAACAATTATGTGGAATATAATTAAATTGACAACAATTATGTGGAATATAATTAAATGGACAACAATTATGTGGAATATGATTAAATTGACAAAAATTATGTGGAATATAATTAAATTGACAACAATTATGTGGAATATAATTAAATGGACAACAATTATGTGGAATATAATTAAATGGACAACAATTATGTGGAATATAATTAAATTGACAACAATTATGTGGAATATAATTAAATGGACAACAATTATGTGGAATATAATTAAATTGACAACAATTATGTGGAATATAATCAAATTGACAACAATTATGTGGAATATAATTAAATTGACAACAATTATGTGGAATATAATTAAATGGACAACAATTATGTGGAATATAATCAAATTGACAACAATTATGTGGAATATAATCAAATTGACAACAATTATGTGGAATATAATCAAATTGACAACAATTATGTGGAATATAATTAAATTGACAACAATTATGTGGAATATAATTAAATGGACAACAATTATGTGGAATATAATTAAATTGACAACAATTATGTGGAATATAATTAAATTGACAACAATTATGTGGAATATAATCAAATTGACAACAATTATCAGGAATATAATTAAATTGACAACAATTATGTGGAATATAATTAAATGGACAACAATTATGTGGAATATAATTAAATTGACAACAATTATGTGGAATATAATCAAATTGACAACAATTATGTGGAATATAATGAAATTGACAACAATTATGTGGAATATAATTAAATAGACAACAATTATGTGGAATATAATCAAATTGGCAACAATTATGTGGAATATAATCAAATTGACAACAATTATGTGGAATATAATCAAATTGACAACAATTATGTGGAATATTATTAAATTGACAACAATTATGTGGAATATAATCAAATTGACAACAATTATGTGGAATATAATTAAATGGACAACAATTATGTGGAATATAATCAAATTGACAACAATTATGTGGAATATAATTAAATTGACAACAATTATGTGGAATATAATTAAATGGACAACAATTATGTGGAATATAATCAAATTGGCAACAATTATGTGGAATATAATCAAATTGACAACAATTATGTGGAATATAATCAAATTGACAACAATTATGTGGAATATAATTAAATTGACAACAATTATGTGGAATATAATCAAATTGACAACAATTATGTGGAATATAATTAAATGGACGACAATTATGTGGAATATAATTAAATTGACAACAATTATGTGGAATATAATTAAATTGACAACAATTATGTGGAATATAATCAAATTGACAACAATTATGTGGAATATAATTAAATGGACAACAATTATGTGGAATATAATTAAATTGACAACAATTATGTGGAATATAATCAAATGGACAACAATTATGTGGAATATAATTAAATGGACAACAATTATGTGGAATATAATCAAATTGACAACAATTATGTGGAATATAATTAAATTGACAACAATTATGTGGAATATAATCAAATTGACAACAATTATGTGGAATATAATCAAATTGACAACAATTATGTGGAATATAATTAAATTGACAACAATTATGTGGAATATAATCAAATTGACAACAATTATGTGGAATATAATCAAATTGACAACAATTATGTGGAATATAATTAAATTGACAACAATTATGTGGAATATAATCAAATTGACAACAATTATGTGGAATATAATTAAATTGACAACAATTATGTGGAATATAATTAAATTGACAACAATTATGTGGAATATAATTAAATGGACAACAATTATGTGGAATATAATTAAATGGACAACAATTATGTGGAATATAATTAAATGGACAACAATTATGTGGAATATAATTAAATGGACAACAATTATGTGGAATATAATTAAATGGACAACAATTATGTTGAATATAATTAAATGGACAACAATTATGTGGAATATAATTAAATTGACAACAATTATGCGGAATATAATCAAATTGACAACAATTATGTGGAATATAATTAAATGGACAACAATTATGTGGAATATAATCAAATTGACAACAATTATGTGGAATATAATTAAATGGACAACAATTATGTGGAATATAATCAAATTGACAACAATTATGTGGAATATAATCAAATTGACAACAATTATGTGGAATATAATTAAATTGACAACAATTATGTGGAATATAATCAAATTGACAACAATTATGTGGAATATAATTAAATTGACAACAATTATGTGGAATATAATTAAATTGACAACAATTATGTGGAATATAATTAAATTGACAACAATTATGTGGAATATAATTAAATTGACAACAATTATGTGGAATATAATTAAATGGACAACAATTATGTGGAATATAATTAAATGGACAACAATTATGTGGAATATAATTAAATGGACAACAATTATGTGGAATATAATTAAATGGACAACAATTATGTGGAATATAATCAAATTGACAACAATTATGTGGAATATAATTAAATTGACAACAATTATGTGGAATATAATCAAATTGACAACAATTATGTGGAATATAATCAAATTGACAACAATTATGTGGAATATAATTAAATTGACAACAATTATGTGGAATATAATCAAATTGACAACAATTATGTGGAATATAATCAAATTGACAACAATTATGTGGAATATAATTAAATTGACAACAATTATGTGGAATATAATCAAATTGACAACAATTATGTGGAATATAATTAAATTGACAACAATTATGTGGAATATAATTAAATTGACAACAATTATGTGGAATATAATTAAATGGACAACAATTATGTGGAATATAATTAAATGGACAACAATTATGTGGAATATAATTAAATGGACAACAATTATGTGGAATATAATTAAATGGACAACAATTATGTGGAATATAATTAAATGGACAACAATTATGTTGAATATAATTAAATGGACAACAATTATGTGGAATATAATTAAATTGACAACAATTATGCGGAATATAATCAAATTGACAACAATTATGTGGAATATAATTAAATGGACAACAATTATGTGGAATATAATCAAATTGACAACAATTATGTGGAATATAATTAAATGGACAACAATTATGTGGAATATAATCAAATTGACAACAATTATGTGGAATATAATCAAATTGACAACAATTATGTGGAATATAATTAAATTGACAACAATTATGTGGAATATAATCAAATTGACAACAATTATGTGGAATATAATTAAATTGACAACAATTATGTGGAATATAATTAAATTGACAACAATTATGTGGAATATAATTAAATTGACAACAATTATGTGGAATATAATTAAATTGACAACAATTATGTGGAATATAATTAAATGGACAACAATTATGTGGAATATAATTAAATGGACAACAATTATGTGGAATATAATTAAATGGACAACAATTATGTGGAATATAATTAAATGGACAACAATTATGTGGAATATAATTAAATGGACAACAATTATGTGGAATATAATTAAATGGACAACAATTATGTGGAATATAATTAAATGGACAACAATTATGTGGAATATAATTAAATGGACAACAATTATGTAGACTCCAATTAATTTAACATGTGCTTTTATAAACATAATAAATTATTATATAAACTATTATATACGGCATATATAAGTTAAGCAACGTTGAACCTAGTCAGTACTAAATGGGTAACCATTTGGGCCTTTCAAATGCTGTATGTGCTCTCCGCTTATCTCGGCATTGTTTCCAGTCGTCCTGGACTTCTTGCCACTTGACTCAAACTGTGCCAATTCAAGATAAATGTGGTTGAGAATTACGCAAACCTTGCCTCAAAATTACACGCGCAGCTACCTCATACAAGGGGTATCTTTTGTCTTTCGAGACTGAACGGAGGCATCGATTATAAATGCGATGAACACAGCAACCCTTCACTTCACCTAAGCTGGCAGTTTGTTGTGACAAAGCTAAAAGTTTCTTTTTTCATTAGTAATTATTTTTCTGTCTTATCGTTTTTTTTTTAATTTTTGGATATCTTACTATTTCCAACATGACACTTACGTGGCTACCATTTGTTTACTAAAAAATTAATATTTCGATTTTAAAATGTAGCTCTTACGATGTAGAAGCACTATTTCGACTATAACCGAATTTTCAGTCATATAGTCGCAGATCAAATTCAAAGTTATGCGTAATTTCTATTGTTGACGATTTCTTCTTTTTTTTTACACTTAAGAGGATACTATTTAGAATTGTGTCTAAGAAAGGATTGTGGGGAGTTGAGCAACGAGATGTTTATTCACATTATATTTAAATTTCTGCATGGCAGTGCAGTCAGGCAACTTGCGTGGAAAAGCTCAAATGAATGTTGATGATACGAGTTTCTGAAAAGGATAAAATTGAGAAGGGCCTGTTGTGATTTGCTAACAAAATATCTTGACCTTTTAGCTAAGAGCAAAGTGTAGAATCTGTTCTGATACTACACTTCATCTTTTCTGTCTTCGCTCAGTAGAGGAGACAGTTTTTATTTTTGCTCCTATCCAAAGTGCCACTTTTAGGGGAGCTGGATTTTCCCGACATTAAAAACCAACCTTGTGTCTAACTTTGCCCTCGTGGGGAGGCACGTAAATAGAAATAAAATATATATTCCTTGACCTTCGGGCCAAGATCATAGTGTAGGATGTGTTCTAATGCTACACTTCACCTTTTTTTGTCCTCGGGCAGTAGGGAAGAAATCCTTCATGACTGAGACAATTTTTGTTCCTATTCAGAATGACATTTTTTGGGAAGCTGGGTTTTTCTCACATTAAAAACCGACCTTGTTTAAATATGCCCTCGTGGGGGGAAGGTAAATAAGAACAAAATATATAATCATGTATCGCTTTGTCTCTCTCTCCCTCTTTCTCCCCTTCTCTCTCTCTCTCTCTCTCTCTCTCTCTCTCTCTCTCTCTCTCTCTCTCTCTCTCTCTCTCTCTCTAAGGAAAGGATTGTAATTCAATTCGGATCCGATAGCAGTCGATGACGGACGTAAAAGTTGAAGCCGAAACGCTGTCGAAACCGAAACGTTAGTTGGAGACCGTCGCGGACAGTCACAAAAAGTTGGAAGTTGAACTCCGTCCGCGGTGAACGTAAAAAAAAAAAAATAGACTCGATTTTGATTGAGAACAGGTATCAAGTTGAAAAAAAAAATGAAAAAATGCTCCTTCTTAAATGTTCGCATAAATGTCTATTTTTATAAGAAAATGTGTCTGTCGATCAATTTATACACGCGGACAATTGTTGTATTGTTATCACTAAATCGTTTAGTATATATTTTTATTAAACGGCTAATATATGTATTAATGTATGTCGTTCTTAGTATAACGGACTATTGTCCTCGTTCTAAATGCCTGTCTTAACGGCCAATGACTCGTTTAGTCTGTATGTGTGTGTTAGAACATAATACATGAAACGAAGACGAAATACCTGCCCGCTGTTGGTTGCCTCTGTCTTTTGGTCACTGCCTGGGGGGTTCGTCAACCGTCCTTGGGGTAGCTGGAACCTGTTTAAAGGAAAGCTTCAAGACAGGGACCCAAGACGAATGAGTGTTTTTAATATATATTTTATTCACTCCTCAAGCATCTCGTTACAGCAGACCTAAGGTGAATCTTGGCTTGTGGTTTCTCTATTTTAGACCCTCACCTTCCCCATGGAGAGACCTTCTTGTTCGGCGTCTCAAATCCAACTCACAAAACTTAACTCAGCTTACTCAAATCGGAGCACCTGACACGTCACGTCCGATCTCCATTCAGATACTTCCGGTGCAAATAATCAGTCACAAAGTTTGATACATGTCAAAACATATCACCATTAAAATCTCTGTTGTCCACTCATCGCTAGATAGATAGAAAATTAGATAAATAGTGCGTCTACCTGGCTATTATCTAATATAATTTCAGCACAACGGTCCTGCTAGTAATGAAAACGATGTAGAACTCAAAGAGAATACCCACCAGTAGATGTAACCGACGACATCAAACCCCCTTGGTGTAAAAGGCGGTTTATCGTTTATTGACTATCATTTATTCTCCATTCCGGGGAGGGGGCTAGTTGCCGTGTCTAGAACGTAACAACCGTTCCATAAACGACGCCATGATATGGACAAACTGTTTTCTCCTCCGAAAACGAGTGTCATGCTTACGGTGTCGCACTATTGACTTATGCTTTTGCTATTATTTTGATCAGCAGCAGCAGCAGTAGCAGTCAGCAGCAGCAGCAGTAGCAGTCAGCAGCTACGGCTGTTGCTTCTGCTTTCATTCACACATACAAATATATATATATATATATATATATATATATATATATATATATATATATATATATATATATATATATATATATATATATATATATATAAACTCTTCTGATGTTATGGCGGATCTCCGCACGCCTTCTTTTATATATATTTACTTTTTTTTTCAAAAGTTTCCAAAGACTACCATTCTTCTTTTATGACGTCATTTATTTTAATGTATAAATTTCTTTCTCCGGCACCATCATGGTAAAAATCCTAATATTCTATCGTTTGAAATCCCCAATATTTATATAGTCAGATTTTTTCTATAAAGACCTGCGTACTTACTGGAGAGGCCACGTGATGTTTGATTGTGGGAGTGTATATAACGAGAATATATACGTGCGTTCATGAACGTCTAGTCTATATAAATATGCGCGTGCATGAAACCGATGCTCGTATCGTGTAGTGGCTATAAATGTTCGTTGTGTATTTGTGTGTGTTTACACATATTCCAACATGTTTTAATAGAATGCGCTCTCATGATCTCATAGAAATGGTGTCCCCTCAATCTATATACTCCTGACAAACCCGATAAGAAACAAAATCCCACCCATTCACTGTTAAGGTTCCTAGATGCTGAAAAGCCTTCTACTCTAATAATATCTTCCTTCAGACTGCTAGACTTTGGAATTCCTTCGCTGTTTCCTGCTTCCTGACAGTACTGAGATGCAGAATTTTAAATGTACTGTGAACAAGAATTATGCTGCTCAACTACTCACGACCCACTCTTAAACATGGTCTCAAAGAGTATTATTACAGCTTGAACGGAAGTGACATATTGCCACTTGCGTCCAAGTGACAATAAGTCTTGTTTAGGGTGACAAGAAGTAAAGAAGACTTAATTGGAATTGGTTATAACTTAGTATGTATATCTGTTGCATCGCGATGACGAAGGTCGGGGATTACATCGGCCGAAACGTTGTCAGAATAAAACATTTAAGATGAAAACAATAAACTGAATAATCCAAATAATTTAAATTAGTTTCACTATCACTGTCCGGTTCACATAATTAAATAAATGTCGAAGAAAAAGCGTTCTATAAGAATATCTATCCGTCTGTCTGTCTGTCCGTCGATCTGTCACGATTCATTTCGATACGCTTCCTATGAATGGGCGCGCCTTAAGAATTGACGTATTGTTTATTTAATACTTAACTAGCGGGAAGGGGTGCCTGGCTTTGCCCGGTCGTAAAATACGCTTAAATATATTTTAATTTGTCCAGATTTCGAATATATTATTATAGAGACATAACTTCAAAAATAATAAAAAAAAATATTTGGGTGCCATCAGCTAGAATCGAGACCGAAAGCAAAACTGTAGCATACAAAGCTGGTGACGTTACCACTTTACCAATGTGGCACGCATATGAATTGATTAAAAATAAACTAAGATGAATGTACAAAATGTATAACGATTTTTTTTTGTCAATTTTTACTCCTGTTTGACTCCTTTAAAACTATTTTAACCAGCTAAAGATCCATAAAAAACGGTCCATAAAAAGTCCAATTATTTGAGACCCCTAGCGCCGCTCTACGACTTTAAATTTCGGAAGAGTTTGAAAATATGGAGACAAACAGACAGACAGACATAGTGTTTTTTTATACATTAGACTTACAAAAGCATAAAGAGATAAAAAGGAACACATCTTTTGAAAAATGAAATATACAGGGTGGAACGATAAAATTTTCGCGTAGAAAATACATGATTCCATTTCCGTTTTATTAAAACCAGTTTTCTTCTTTTGTTGCGGACTATCTACTAGTTGGCCAGTTCTGTACAAATCCCAAGAGCGATAGGAGCCTTCTATCATGTCTGAAAGTGGCACAATGTTCACCGAGCGAGATCAGAGATGCGCTGCTGTATATCTTATGTTCTCTACCGATCCTAGTTATGATAACAGGGCCATTGCCAACACCCTCAAAATGCATCGCTGAATTGCCATGAATAACAGGTACGTGCCCAGGATGATGAAAACAAAGTTTCCGGCCACGGTCATTGTCTTTGGTGTGGTTTCAAGTGAGGGCCGCATCTTACCACCTTACATCTTCGAAGTCGATTTGAAAGTCAACACCAAAGTGTACCTCGATGTGCTGAAGAGTGTGGTGATCCCCTGGTGCAATTAGATGATCGCTGGGAGACTCGCAGTGTGGTAGCAGGACTCAGTGCCGATCCATAAATCCAAAAAGACCCAGGCTTGGTTTCAGGAGTGCTACGACTTTGTACTCTTCTTTTAATGGCCTCCCTTCTCCCCCGACCTGAACCCGACTATTTCGTTTGGTCATAAGTCAAGAACATCACTAACATGACCTCCCACAACACCAAAGTCAGCTTGATCGCCGCCATCTGCCAGGTATTCGCCGAGCTCCCGCCGGCGCTTATAGAAAAGGGCATGTTCCCAGTTGCCGACCCGTATCGAGGTGGGGTGATTGAGGCTGAATGCAGCTACATTGAATAGATGCCAGCTCTACTACATAATCAAGTTACCTGAATTGATTTTGTTTATAAAAGTTTTAAAATAAAGTTATAATATTGTTTTCTTTAGAGCGATACTTTTATCGTTCCACCCTGTATACCCAAGTAGAATAATAGATTGAATTATTCGCATGGAATTTAAAATCAAATTTAACATCGTGTAGATCAAACCTCAACTTAAGTTATTTTCAATCCTCTCATAATATTCTTTATAATTTATTCGTCAGTCATTAGTAAAGAATATGAAATAGCAAATCTGTAAGGGTCCGTCTGTCCGCTAATCTACCACGCTTTAGTTTAGAAGCGCACGTTGCATTAAAAAACAAACAAGTGAAGCATGCGTTATCCCCCGTGAGTGCACAGTGAATGATGGCATAAAAAAATGACTAAGTTCAGCACTTGTCCCCTTCTTATTTAGCCCCAAAAATCCCCAGGGGACGTCCAATCCTGGTGAAAATGAACAAACGGTGCAGTTTTAAGCCTTAACATATGTAAATTTGAATTCTGAACCATGCAAAAAAAAGAAATGACTAAATCCATCATTTGCCCTCCCCCACCCCCATTTAATCCCAAAAGTCCCCAAGGCTATTTAAGGTTATTTAAATTTGAGTTCAGCACCATGCAAAACTGCTAAATAGACATACACAGGAAATTTTGGATAAATATGGTAAAATAAAACAAAGAGTGTTTTTATTAGCCCTAAAAGAGCTCCTGGGGCACACCCAACAGTTATCACGAAGTATAGACAAACAAAATTATATAGAAATCAGTTAGTTACAACTTTTCAGAAAATTTTATAAAATCAAAGACATCAATTTTTTTTTAATAAGCACAAAAGTGTCAATTTTAGCAATTTTAACCCGAAAGGCACCCCTAAGGAGGCAACCAGAGTTTTCCCAGAAAATCCGTTCTCTTACATTTTTACTCATATCATGTTTAATGTTTGTGCAAAAGTTCAAAAATTTCCAAGAGGAAAATGCGGACAGACGAATTTACAGGTCCACCCTCCTTTTGTCATGGGACCAAAAATACTTTCACTTTCACTGTTCCGTCCCTATTAAAAAATAGATTTTAATATTTAGATATGTGGAAGATGTAAATAGCATTTCTATAAGAGTGTCTGTTCGTCTGTGAGAATGTCCGCCTCTAAACACTCTTCATATAGAATGGGCGCATTTTAAATATTAATCCATTCTTATTTTCTAATGTTTAACTTACAAAATCGTAAAGAAAAGAAAGAAAAGCATCTTTTATAAACTTTTATCAGATTTTATTGGCTGCAACGTTGTGATAATATTAAAGATGAACACAATATTTGAATAATCCAAATAATTTAAATTATTAATTAAAAAAAAAAAAAACTGTCGAAGTTTAAAAAAGCATTTCTATAAGAATATTTATCCGTCTGTCTGTCCGTCTGTTGGTTGGTTTGTTGGTTGTTTTTATTTTACGGCATATCAACCCTTTTCAGGTTATTTAATGCCGAATCCAAAGATTTTGAAGAAAATTTTTTTAATAGAATATATTTGTTGTTTTCAAGTCGGTTCTATTTAACCCATAGTTGGGACCCTAACAGGTACTACCACTCCGGGTCAGAGTGGACCTGGGAGCAATGACAATTAAAGGGTGGCTCCACACTCCCCAAAGCCCGCAAGCTGGGGCCTCACCACTGGATATAGTTTAAAGTCATATCCAGGACCCTGTCCGTCTGTCCGTCGATCTGTCACGATTCAACTCGATACGTTTCACATTAAATGGCCACATCTTTAGAACTGACTTATTCTTATATTATTCTTAACTTACCAAAGAAAAAAGAAAAAAAAAGAACACATCTTAAAAAAAAAAAAAAAAAAAAAAAACTTATCGGATTTTTACCAACAATTATTTTGTCTCAATTCCAATAAATTGCGTTCGATGGTGACCCGCAACTGACAACAAGTTTAACCTTTCCTCGTTACCGGATTTTATTCGAAGGAAGAGAAAAGTCTCGGTGCTTAACTAATCCCGGTCGTCTTCGCTGAATCGAACGCCTTTATTCTTTTTTTTTTCTTTTCTTTTTCAAAAATCATTTGTCGATGTAAAGAACACAAATTAAAATCAAATTTCTTTCACTCTCACTGTTCTGTTCCTGTTAATAAATAGATGTTAATATTTAGGTGCGTCCAAGACGGGAATGGCATTTCTATAAGAGTGTCTTCTGTCAGAATGTCCGCCCATCTGTCACACTTTGACTAAACTCCTTTAATATTGAATGGACTCATTTTAAATACTAGCGGCTGCGCCGCGTCGGCACACGCAACGCCGAGTCAAACACAAAATCGAGTACACTCAATATGATCTTACCATCAACGCTTACCCTGTGAACTCAGAATATGGGAAATTCCCAAATGAACAAAACAAAATCACTGAAAAAACAAAAATACCCTAAGGGCAAGGATAATGAGTAAACATTGGATAAAATGATGGTTAAAATTATTACGAACTCGACAAGATTCGAACCTGGAGTCTTTTGATCCGTAGTCAGACGCGTTATCCATTGCGCCACAAGTCCTGTCCGTATACCAAAAGATGTTACCGCAACTGTATACAGACAGTGCTAACTTCCGTTGACATGGGCAGGTAACTTTTTCGACAATTGCGCGAAACGGCCTGAAACCCCTTATTTTGGACTTTTTGCGTGAATCGGCATTGTTCGTTATGAACCATATATAGAAAAGGACAATCCAGGGGAAAAAAAGAATTTTTCAGTTCGATGCATCCGTTCGAAAGTGTTAGCGGCACGCGCGCGCGCACACACACACACACACACACACACACACACATAAATAAATAAACATTTAGAATTTTATTAATAATATAGATTAATCCATTCATATTGTTTAATTTTTAACTTACAAAATCGCAAGGAAAAGAAAGAAACGCATCTTTTGTAACTTTTATCGGATTTTATCGGTGGAACACAATAGTTTGAATAATAATTGTCGAAGTTTGAAACGACACTTCTATAAGAATATCTTAGTGATGGGACGATTCCAATATTTTTCCAGATCCCGATACAACTACCGATTCTCTACTAAATTCCCGATTCCGATTCTTTATAAATCTCTAAGTATTTAACTGTAAAATTGTCATTTTTGCCCGATTACCTTAGAAGCACATTTGAAATGTGCATATATTTTCTCAAATTTAAAAACACACCCGTGGATGTGACATACAGCTTTTAGCTTTACTATTAATTGTAAAGCCATAAACAGTTATTATTTTACTACTACTACTACTACTACTACTACTACTACTACTACCACCACCACCACCACCACCACCACCAGCAGTGGAAGGTTTTGTTTTAATGAAAAATCAAATAAAAATAAATAACT
The DNA here is from genome assembly GCF_053919585.1 of Euprymna scolopes. Taxonomy (NCBI): domain Eukaryota; kingdom Metazoa; phylum Mollusca; class Cephalopoda; order Sepiida; family Sepiolidae; genus Euprymna; species Euprymna scolopes. Next base: position 19,145,945 of record NC_136510.1, on the reverse strand, counting down.
AAAAGAATCGTTTTTGGCATTAAAAAATAGGCACAATTTTTTTTCCGATACCGATTCCGATTCCTTATAACGTTCCAATTTTTCTTATTTTTGCGATTCCCGATTCCGATTAATTGTCCCACCACTAGAATATCTATCCCTCTGTCTGTCCGTCTATCCATTACGATTAAACTCAATACTCTTCACATTGAATGGGCACATCTTATTAATTGGCTTATTCTTATTTCATTTTTAACTCACAAAAGCAGAAAGAAAAAAAAGGAAGACATTTTTGGGGAAATTTTATCGGATTTTTACTCCCAATTATTTTATCTTAATTCAAATGAATTGAGTTCGATGGTGACCCGCAACTGACAACGAGTTTAACCTTTCCTCGTTACCGGATTTTGTTCACAGGAAGAGGAAAGTCTCAGTGTTTAAATTATCCCAATCGTCTTCCCCGGATCGATCGCTTTTATCCTTTTTTTTTTTTTTTCTTTTGTCGAAAATTCATTTGTCGAATCGTTAGTTTCTTTGTCCATAAAGTGTCACTATCGATGACCCGCTGGATGACTCCTTATCCCTCTCCCTTTCCTAGAGATAATAAGATGGTAGAAAAAGGGCGACATTTGGAACTGTGGCAACCTCGTCCTTCAGTTCCCTCGCGTCCATATTAATCGATTTCTTCTTTTTTTTCTCCTCTATTTCCGATTATATAAAATTAAGCCGACATTCTTCACGAGTTTGACTCAAATCCATAAAAGTGATAAAATTAAATCAACAACGAAAACATAAAAATCCACACGAAAACTAGAAAAATTGAATAAAACAAAATGGACGATCAAAATTATAGAGAATTATTTGGTCAAACTTCTACTCCCTTCATCGTTAAATTCAAATATCGACTGTCATATTCTTCAGGGCTTTGATTCTCCATGAAAGAATGAAAGAGTGGATGATTGGTCAAATTGGTGGCGCCACAGACTATGGAATCGATTATATTGAGTGATTTGAAATATTTGATAAATGTGCTCATTTACGCACTGGATGAAGAGGGTAGGAAAGAATTTACTATCGGAATCGTTTCTTCGCCTTTCGCATTTATGGTAAAGTAGAATTATACTCGTCCTAAGAACAGTTTTGCACCACTTTTATGTCCATTATGCATATTAAAATCAAGGTACTGAACCTTATGTCTGGAATCTTTATTCGAATTGTAATCAAAATATATTACATGCTTTTAATTCTAGAAAATTTCTAAACATTAAGGCTTAAGCTTAAAGGATCTCAAGAAGAAATATAAATTCAGGGCGTCTTGCTTACTTGATACGTAATTGCTATATAACTAGATTCAACGTAATTCTGAAGTATTTTAATTTTCAAATTCGAGATTTTGCTAATATTATGTCCCCCCTTAAAAACCTTTCAAAATACTCCAAATGAACATAGCAGGTGGTATTAGATCTTGCGCATCCTCATCAAACTAAGAGATGCCAGTTCAATCATTCATATACAGCGCTTTATAAAATTGCGTTCACCGTTACAAAATCTCATCCTTGTTACATAGAGTGTTTCCATGTTTATCTTCAAATCTTCAACTTTTATTTCTTCGTATTTTTAAAGTAGAATAGTACTGTTTGTGAAGGGTTGGTGAACTGATTAAGTCTGCCTTTTTATCTATTTCAAATGTTTTATCTCCCCTTGGGAGTTTCTTTGTGTCTAACCTTTTGCTATCTTATAGTCTTTCTTCTTATCTTAATTCAATTGCGTGTTTGATATTGTTTGATAGCCAGCCAAGTTTACTCACAGAAACAACATCATTTGCAGAATCTTTGGCGCTTTTCATGATACTTTCAAACAGCAATTCTGGGTCTCAGACTTCAAAAAGTCGGACAAAAGTGTTTAGAAGCTTGAATTTTAAAGAAATCTTTGAAACGTTATTACAAGCCTAGTGGGACCTGTGGAAATTCCATAGCGGCATCTTTCATATGTAATATATTGTTGCTGGCCATTCCCTGGATGTCTAGCGTGAATGGGGATCCCAGAATATTATTGTAGCCCTTTTGTTAAAACTGTAAAAGTATTTATCTAAGTAATCTGATTAATATAGCGTAAGAATATATCTGGTTATTACGGTAAATCTCCGATATATTTATAGGAGTCTGTGAGATATTTTCATTGTATGGACGCCCAGCATGAACGGAAATCCCACGATATCACTATACCATATTTAGACAGAACAAATACTACCCTTGGCTCCTAGCCAGAAGGTATATTTTGGTTTCACATACGATTCAAAAGCGACATTTTTTTAATTTTTCTTTCTTTTTTTTTTACATTGCGTCCCCAGTGATCGGGAGATCCTATTCATTAAAAAGGAGAATAGAAGGCGATAACATACTAGGAACATTAAATTACCGTATCTATATACACTAACTAATATGTACTAAGTTAATGTTCGGAGTATGTGATTACTTTCTATCCTCTTTTTAATAAATAGGATCTCCCGATCGAATAATTCATAATCTGGAAACCGTGGCACATGCACGTACATACGTACATTAAAGGTGCTACAGTATTAATATATAGATAATAATGGTGAAACTTTGGACCCCAAAATAGTTTTGATGGCAATTAAATAGAATAGAGTTCCTTTTATTTTCACACGTTCGTGATCGGATAGTTCCGGTTTTCTGATGGGTCCATTATCAAGAATATTTTGGGTTAAAATAAAGTGAATCTGGTGTTTGGTCTTTCTAAAAACATTAGAGTGCGTCAAGTTGAATTCGACACAAAATGGCCGACAAACAAAAAAGATGACATTTTTTTTTTTTTTTTGCTTTCATATTTCTCTTTCCTTTCTGTTTTGATTGAAATAGATTTCAACACGTGAAATACAAATGGCGTTTCTAGGTTTGTCTAATTACAATAATTAGCTTTGAAAAAAAAATCAGTTCAACTTCTCCGCATGTTTAAAATACTTGAATAAATGTTTCCGTAATATATTTATTGTTGTGGTTCGCTATTTGCCTGTCTTTATGTCTGCCTTTATCTCTGCTTTACTTTCCTCTCTCTCTCTCTCTCTCTCTCTCTCTCTCTCTCTCTCTCTCTCGCTCTCTCTCTATATATATATATATATATATATTACATAGGCGTCACCACTTATCAAGGCCAATAGGCCACTCAAGGATAAGGGTTAAAGAGTGTAGAGTAGTCAAAAGGACAATATAGTAATCGATAGTAATGGAAGTTCGATAAATTTGTTAACTTAAGTGGAACGGCTCATCAGAAACTTGTTCACGTTGGACTTGAAGACAACCATATTATAGACAGCTGGAAAGCAAGAAAAACGGAAGATAATTCCACAGGCGTGCAGTTCTAAGAAAGAAGCTTTGATCATGGAATCTACGTTTAGGTTTAGGCACAGATAAAAAGTGGGGAAAATTATTGATAATATTTTCAGCTAGTCTAGTGTTTCTTGTGAAAGTTTGGCGAGGGGGGACCATAGATTGAAGCTCAGTCGAACACTTTCCATGAAAATAACGATAAAGTAGAGACAAACTCGCAACATCTCTTCTGTGAGAAAGAGGTTACAGCGAAGAGAAAAGGACATCTCCCACCAGGCCACGAAGTCTATTTTGAACCCTATCAAGGCAGGACAAGTCTTTTCTAGCAGCTCCTGCCCATATGTGGCAACAGTATTCCATCCTTGGACGTACCTGGCTCTTATATAGATAGAGAATTGCATCAGCAGTGAGATATCTACTGGATCGATAGAAGGATCCCACCATTTTTCCAGCGGCCTTGGCAACAGATTTTATGTACGTATTCCATTTAAGATCAGGAGTAAAGGTCAAGCCCAGAAGCCTGTCAAAACTTGAGGCCTCCCCAAGACGAGAGCCATTCATTTTAATTGATGCCAGATGGGGATCAGAACATTGATGATGTAAAGATAGAAGCTTGGTTTTAGATGCATTAAAAGTAACCAGCCACTCCTTTCCCCATTGTACAACGTGATCAAGATCAGAGGAGAGAGAATCGGAGAGAACTTGGTCGTTTACTGCCTTAGATGTACTACCATAGATGGTAGTGTCGTCAGCATAAATGTCTACAAATTATGTAAGGATGTGATTTGGAAGATCATTAAGCTAGATCAGGAAAAGAGTTGGACCCAGGATGGACCCCTGAGGGACACCGGCATTAATACTGCGAGCTTCTGATTTTTGCCCCTCTTTTTTGCTACTACTCTTATGAACCTATCAGAGAGAAATGATTTAATAATTGAGAAGACATTTCCAGCTATACCATAGCTGGAGATCTTGTGAAGTAAACCTTTATGCCATACCCTATCAAAGGCCTTTGATATGTCAAGAGCAATTGCCCTAGAAATGTTGCCTGTGTCGAGAGATTCGCTAATCCTATGAGATATAACTGTAAGCACATCTGCTGTAGATCTAGCAGAACGGAAACCATATTGTGTGTCACTAAGAACGTTATTTTTGCTGGGATGGTTGATTACTTCTCTATTTAACACAGATTCCAGCAACTTACTCATGACGCACAGGAGACTTATTGACCTGTACTGAGAGGGGGATGATAGATTACCTGAATTCTTAAATACAAAGCATACTGATGAGATTTTCCAGGGTGATGGGAAGCAATTCTCCTTAAGACAACGTTTAAACAGTTTTGTAAGTATGGGTGCTAGTTCTGGTTGAAGTTTTTTGAGTACTATAATTGGAATACCGTCAGGGCCGGTTGCTTTACTGGAATCAATATATATATATATATATATATATATATATATATATATATATATATATATATATATATATATATATATATATATAGTAGAACCCGGAGATTAGTAACAAACTACAGTACAGTATATAATACACATGTATATAATCAAATAACATCGTATGGCGCGGAAAATACTGTAATCAGAGGTCGAAAAACAAACATCATATTCCACATCGTAATATGAAAACAACCGGATACTAGGGCCATCGTATCTCGGAGTTCTAGTGTACACACACGCACACACACACACACACACACACACACACATACATATATGTGTGTGTGTGTGTTTTGAGAAAAATAGAAAAACCGAATGAAATGATTAAAATAATCAACGTTTCGTCCTTATTTCAGAGGACATCTTCAGGATATTGAAGTAAAAATGCAAGAAAAGAAAAAGTCATAGATCATACGAAAAAGAGAACAGTTTTTGAATCCTACCCATGTCGGGAAGGACAATCATATATGTGCGTATGGGAAGGTTGGGTTGTTCAATGTCTATATATACACTTTTAAAAAATGCGTTAAATAAATATGTATATTTTTTTTCTTCTGTAAGCTTATTCATTTTGTTGAAATATTTAAAGAAAAACGGTTAGCCATTTTCTTAAATATTTCAACAAAATGAATAAGCTTACAGAAGAAAAAAAAATGTACATATTTATTTAACGCATGAGCTGGATCATTACAAAAATGGGGACCATTTGGGAATTCCGGGTTGTGTACGTTTTCTCTGCTTATCTCGGCATTGTTTCCAGTCAATCTTGGGCCTCTCCTTGCCACTGGACCCAAGCAATTCTGATCCAGGAGAGGTGTTGTTGAGGATTGTGCAATATTTGCTTCACAATTACACATGAAGCTAGCCTTACAGAGGTGTCCATTGTCTCTTGAAAATGGGCGGAAGTATCGAGTTGGGTAAACTAGACTGTCAAGCCCTGGTTGTGCAATCAATCTAGGAGAATAAAAATTCTGAAATAGCACCTATTTTTAATCCGGTATTGTTTTCAGTCATCTTAAACCCCTTTTCTCTTAGTTAAATATTTCTCCCTTGTAGCAATCCTGTTATTCACATATCTTGCAACTGTGCAACCTATAAACATTCAACATAGTTCATGTTTACAGTACGTGTGTTGCAAAGTAGACTAGATTTTCAATTCTCGATTGTGAAACTAACCTAGAAGAAGGAAAACTCTGAAATAACACCAGCCTTTCTCTGCTCATCCCAACATTGTTTTCAGTTGTCTTGCACTTCTTGTCACTGGAAGCAAGCAAAACCTGTGCAGCACACAAAAGTTTTTCTTTTGAACCGGTTACTTCGCGTACGGCAAGCCTATATGAACACAAATACGGTCCTTGTTTCGATCCCAGAAGAGTATTATTTTATTATTTTTTTGTTTTTTGTTTACTCCAAGGATGGAGTATTGTTGCCACATCTGGGCAGGAGCTGTTAGAAAGGACTTATCCTGCCTTGATAGAGTTCAAAATAGACTTCGTAGCTTTGTGGGGGTTGTCCTTTTCTCTTCCTTGCAACCTCTTTCTCACAGAAGAGATGTTGCGAGTTTGTCTCTGCTTTACCGTTATTTTCATGGAAAGTGCTCGACTTAGCTCCATTCTATGGTCCCCCCTCGCCAAACTTTCACAAGAAACACCCGTTTAGCAGAAAACACTATTACTAGTTTCACCCACTCTTTATATGTGCCTTAACCTAAACGTAGATTCCATGAACAAAGCTTCTTTCTTAGAACTGCACGCCTATGGAATTGTCTTCCGTTTTCCTGCTTTCCAGCTTACTACAATATGGTTGTCTTCAAGTCTAACGTAAACAAGTTTTTGATGAGCCGTTCCACATAAGTTAACAAATTTACCGAATCTCCATTACTAACGGTTACTATATTGTCCAATTTCTACTGTACACTCTTTAACTCTTATCCTCGACTGGCCTCTTGGCCTTGATAAGTGGTGATGTTTATGTAAATAAAAAAAAAAGAACTTGCCTCCCTGCGAGGCCAAAGTTAGATACAAGGTCGATTTTTAATGTGGGGGAAAAAACCAGCTCCCCAAAAGAGGGCACTCTGGTTAGTAACAAAAACTAAAAATGTATTAGTCATGAAGGATTGCTCCTCCACTAACCGAAACCAAAAAAGTGAAATGAAAACAGTAAAGTGCAGCATCAAAACAGATACTACGCTTTGAGAAGGAAAACTCTGCAACAACACTAGATTTTCTTTGTTTTCAGATGTCCTACATTTCTAGTTACTGGAAGCAAGCAAAATATGTATTAAGCCGACATCGTTTGAATATCAGTTCAAGATAGATGCTTTTAGGGATTACGCAACGTTTGCTTCACTGTACAAGAAGGGTATATAAACATAAATAGGGTTCTAGGTTCAATCCAAGATAAGCATGAGATTGTTTACATCTAGTGACCGCTTAAACAGAATAAGGTACTTCTACATTACACGGACGGCACAATTTTTGTTGCATTTCACTAAACTGTCGCCAGGTGGCGCTTCTCGCCACAAAAAAAAATTAAAACTATGTTTTGTTACGGTGATAATTTGACTTCAATTCTAAAAATGTTTCGAGAGAAAAAAATCCAAAATTTAAATTATTAAGTTGTTTGGAAAAAATCACTTTTGCTTTAATTCCAAAAATATTTTTGGAAAAATCCCCAATGTTGTTTTAATTTTAAAAAATTGTTTTATTAAAATTATATTTTCTTACACACTTTTCAATAAATGTTGGTTTTTTTTACAATTATATATTGATACGTTTTTATACATTAAATATTTTGGCTTTCAAATATTTTTGTGTTTGAAAAAAAAAACAATCTTGTTTGTTTGCCGTGTTACTTGGCCAAGAAAAATTTGGAGTTTTCGCCCTCTAACAGTAGTGCCGTCCCTGTAATGCAGAAGTGCGCAAAATAAATATAACCAGTTTGACGAATAGACGTTTTTAAATTCTAAAGACATAGGTTTTGTTTTTGTTTTTGTTTTTTTGTTTTTTTATTCAATTTTCACGTCAAACAAGGCACAGTGCCACTTTTAAGCAGGGGGCTACTATCATGGACTTAATTAGCGGGGTCATTATGAAGGGAGATGGGTAGAAAGATGTTTGTTAACATTACACTTGAACTTCTGCATATCATTGCAGTTGGGAAAGCAGAATCCCGGAAGGGAGTTCCAAAGACCCGCAGTTCTGGGGAAGAAACTATTGGAGTAAAAGGCTTTCTTGCACCTAGGGATCTCTACTGTAAAGGGATGAGACTTAGTAGCTTGTCGGGTTTGTCGGGGGTAGTTACGTCGGGGAGGTACAAGTGTTTGCAGTTCGTCAGAGCATTCACCATTAAAGTATTTGTAGAACAGGCAGAGGGATGCAACATCTCGTCGATGGGACAGAGGCTGAAGCCTAGATGACAGTTCAGGACCTATCAGGTTGGCGACTCTCTTTTGAACCCTGTCCAGGAGCAAGAGACAAGCAGCAGATGCACCAGCCCAGATGTGACAACAGTACTCCATACATGGGCGAATGGTTGCCTTATAGAGGTATAGGATACTGTCAGGCGTAAGTAGTTTTCTAGCACAGTAGAGGGAGCTACTCTTGAATTCGAGAAAATGATCGACAAACATAAAATGAAAGAAAAGTAAACTAGATTTTCAATCTTTCCTTGTGCAACTAACCTAGGAGATGAACGCAAAAACACTAGTTTTCCTCTGCTAACCTCAGCATTGTTTTTAGTTGCCATGCAGTTCTTGCCATTGGAAGCATTCAAATGGCTGTGAAATCCGAAAAAGCATCTCTTTTAAATCAGTATTGCTTTTTGTACTGTTGTCTACTTTTACACACGAGACCCATCACGTTGTATGCAGTCTACGTCGCAAAAGAGACCAATAATGGGAACTCACTTTTTTGTGCAAAAACGGCATTTATTTCCTCATTCGCCTGCGACGCGTGACTTTTCGTTACGTCTGTAACGTCTTTCACATATTTGATGTGATTGTTTCTCCAACGTGCTGTCTCTCCTCTTTATAGTCTTTTTCATTAAAGCGGCGTCATTTTGCATTTCGTATGCATTTGCATATGCACGTCCGCTTTCTGTTGCATTTTTAGGATAACGTCGCTGTACAAAAGACGTTTATGATTGCAAATAAGGTTCGATCCCATATGCGCATTAGTTTCTTAGAGCTAATGACAGCTTAAAGCAGAGAAATGCAACTAATTTACTTTTTGTATTTTCTGTTCTTCTAAAAACATTAGAGTGCGTCAAGTTACCCTTGAATTCGACACAAAACGGCCAACAAACAAAAGAGATGACACTTTCTTCTATTTTTCTTTTTTTTTTTTCATATTTTTCTTTCCTTTCTGTTTTGCTTGAAATAGATTTCAACACGTGAAATACAAATGGCATTTCTAGGTTTGTCTAATTACAATAATTAGCTTTCTTTAAAAAAAAATAATCGGTTCAACTTCTCCGCGTGTTAAAAACACTTGAATAAATGTTTCCGTAATATGCTTATTGTAGTGGTTCTGTCTGCCTCTCTGCATGTCTGTCTATCTCTCCTTCTCCCCCTCCCACCTCTCTTTCTCTCTCTCTCATATATATATATATATATATATATATATATATATATATATATATATATATATATATATATATATATAAATTACAATTAAATTTACCAAAATGATCCAAGATGGTAAAATTAATCTATATTATAAATATTAAAGAATTAATATTTATAAAGTTATCTCAGCCAGGTGTAAAAGTTCAATAAAACCAAATAGGAGATAGAGCTAATAATACGAGCAAACAGTTAATAAAACATGTTAAAAAAAACTCTTTGAAAAAGAGTTAAAAACATATTTAACCTGAAAAGGAAACACTTGATAAGTGGATAGTCCTTAATCCGCGGAGTTTCGAAGAAATACTTTCCTTCTCATCAGATTACTTGCGAAAATGGAAATTCAATTAACATTCTTTAAGTTATATTTTTGGATTTTACCGTCATTGGATTATTTATCTTTCACCAGACTATCCATTCACGTGTAATCACCGTTTTCTTCACCATATTTTCTCTGCTTCACTTTTTTGTTATCAAGTAAGATCTTTGACTTACTTGTTGTTTCATCAAATACTTTTATATGCAAAATCCGATCTCGCATTTTCCTAATTCCTACCCTCTGATGAGAAGGAAAGTATTTCTTCGAAACTCCGCGGATTAAGGACTATCCACTTATCAAGTGTTTCCTTTTCAGATTAAATATGTTTTTAACTCTTTTTCAAAGTGTTTTTAACATGTTTTATTAACTGTTTGCTCGTATTATATATATATATATATATATCATTCACACTGAGGTAAACCGAAGGATCGGTCAAAAATATGTGCTTTTGAAAGAAACATTTTCGTTTTTTTCTTTTTCAACACAGGAAATAAATACAGAAAAAATATAAACATTTATATATATTTCGTATTGATATTTCATTTATACATACATACATACATACATACGTGCGTGTGTGTGTGTGTGTGTGTGTGTGTGTGTGTGTGTGTGTGTGTGTGTGTGTGTGTGTGTGTGTGTGTGTGTGTGTGCGTGTCAACCTTAGCATTAGCTTAATCTCCCCCTGTATCTCTGACAAAGGGTAATTAGTACAAGAATTTTTGATAGGATCTTGTCGAAAATTAATCCAAAGTAACTCATAAATTATGGGCATCTTCTAAAGAAGGTTCTGAACTGGTTTGTAACATTACTCTAAGGGATGAATCGTAAGTTTATAATGCTTGGCATAGATTCTTATTATCCAGTAATTTCCCCGAAATTGTTTGGAAGTGCTTTAAAAAAGCCGACACAAATATCACCAAATTAGAAACTGACATAATAAAACTAGGCAGGAGAACATTAATTAAATTACAACAATAAATTTTGGATGAGAAGAAATAGGAAAAATAAACTTTGATATTATAATTGGATCTCCGACCCGGCATAGGTAACAGACAATGTGAGGTTTTATCAGGTTGACAAGAAAGTTCTTGCGCTTTTTACTTATAAATTCAGATGGATATATCTCGGCTCAAACAAACGTTTATTGGTCGAAATAAGCACCATAAGAGTTAAGACGCATTTGTCAACGGGAAACAAGTATATTTATGTTAGTAATGTAAAAATCTTCCTTTCTGGTTGCGATGAAGTTGCTGAAGTCGATTTTGATATCGCTAGGACTTTTGAAGCATTTATCACGCAGGAAGTTGTCGAGATGCTTGAAAAAGTGGTAGTCGGTAGGTGAAATATCTGAAGAGAATGGCGGGTGATGCAGAGTTTCGTAGCCCAATTCGTTCAACTTCTGCAAAGAAATTTTACAAGATTCTTAATAGGAACTTCCCTAAAGGGGGTAATTTACGTAAGCTCATAAACAAAAATGCAGTAACATTACCTCTATCAACATCTATTAACCTAGCGAAAACTATAAGTTCTAATTACGCAAAAATAGATAAGGCAAATAAGGAAAGTCGACAAGGTAATAAGCCAGAACACCGAAAATAAACCTTTTTGTAACTGTAGAAACAATAATGAATACCTCTTGAAAGGTAAATGTCTTATTTATGACATCATGAATTCGAAGTTATTGAAAATAATAGAACTCCAACATACATAGGGTCATTGGGACGGTTCAAGAAATGGTTCCGCAAGCATATATCATCATCTATAATATAAATCTCACCTGTCTGCTTAGATTTGTGTATGTATGTACGTATGTTTGTATGTCTTCCTAAAACTTTCGACAGAGGCGACAGATTTTAATGAGATCGATTTTGAAGCTCGACCCTTCGGACGAAAAATTGTGTAAAAACATTAATTGCTTAACCCTAAACTAGGCACTTTTTTTACAGAGAGGGGTACCTTTTTCCGCCGATATTTTCGAACGTCATCCCTTTTCGATTGTTTAACCTTCATTTTAACCTAAATCACTTCCGGTTTGGCGATGGGCGCAACAGCAAACACGTCACGTTTTTTCACGTGCTTTTCCTCCTTCGCCTTACAGGCTCGAACATGCCTGCCTACTACCAATTTATCTTTTTTGCTCAACACACACCTCCAAACACCAGGGCAAGGTCGGGCACTCGGGCTAGTTTAGAATAAATGAAGAAACGAATGAGTGTACCATAATGTGCGACAACGTCACGTAGACAGCAGTAACTGCAGTGAAATAGAGAGAGGAAGAGTAGGAAGTAACTGGACAGCGGCGTCACGCGGAGATAGCAGCAGCGGTAGCAGTAAGATAGAGAGAGTGGAGTGGGAAAGACGTGACGGCATGAACAGCAGGCGGAAAGAGAGCAGACGACAGAAAATTTCCGCTTGGCGGTGACAGCTCTGTGAAAATTTGTTATGTAAAATGGAAAGCCTGGAGAGGAAATAAAAGTGTCTCTCCAAAAAAAAAGTGAGTTCAAAGTATTTATTTTAATTGTTTGACACTGAGATGGGGTCGATATACGAGTGGAAGAACGAATTACAAACGCCTTCTATAAGATTACACGAGAAAGCAACATCTTTAGTTTAATGGGGCTACGTAGAAATAACGCAGAATACAAATTAAAACGGTCAATATTAGAAAAAACTGCAGGACAATATACACTACAAATATACACCAAATAAATCTAGGCGTTACGACATATGATTCCTTCTCATACAATAGTGTCTTGGTAAAATTTATTAAATAAAAACAAGAAAAAGTACAATGTTGTTTGCATACAACTAAGTATCTACTACCCCGTCTTAAACCAGACTAAGTAACTCAAAGCAAATTAACCATTTGCATGTAATAGTTTTATTGGGAGAATGAAGGATAAAATGATAATAATTAGGATCTCATAGTCATGCAAATATAATTATCAGAGTATAATATCTTTAAGCATCCCAGTAGAAATTCATAAAATAACATTAAAAAAGTATCGTATAGATAATTAAATTGTTTAACACAACCATCATCAATGTACGAGAGGTCATCTCGTCAGCATCAGACAAGGCCAAACTATTTGCAAAGAACTTTGCAGCTAATTCTACCCTATGCGACCAAGGCCATCAACTCCCCATATTTCCCCCTATAACAGACAACACGCTATGCAACATACGAATATCTGTGCGTGAGGTCGCCAAGCTAATCAAGAACCTTGATTCCAGTAAAGCAACTGGGCCTGACGGCATTCCAATTATAGTGTTGAAAAAGCTTCGACCAGAACTTTCCCCCCATACTTACAAAACTTTTTAAGCGTTGCCTTAAGGAGAAGTGCTTTCCAACACCCTGGAAACCCTCATCAGTATGCCCTGTATTTAAGAATTCAGGTGATAAGTCATCCTCCTCTCAGTACAGACCAATAAGTCTCCTGTGTGTCATGAGTAAGATGCTGGAATCCATATTAAATAGAGAAGTAGTCAACCACTTCAGCAGAAATAACCTTCTTAGTGACACGCATATGGTTTCCGTTACGCTAGATCTACAACAGATGTGCTAACGGTTATATCTTATAGAATTAATGAATCTCTCGACAAAGGCTTCCTAGGGCAATTGCTCTTGACATATCAAAGCTCCTATCTTTACATCACCAACGCTCTGATCCCCATCTGGCATCAATTGAAATGGATGGCTCTCGTCTAGGGGAGGCTTTATGTTTTGACAAGCTTCTGGGCTTGACCTTTACTCCTGACCTGAAATGGAACACGTATATCAAGTCTGTTGCCAAGGTCGCTGGGAAAATGGTGGGATCCTTCTACCGCTTCAGAAGATATCTCACTACTGATGCAATTCTCTATCTATATAAAAGCCAAGTATGTCCACATCTGGGCAGGAGCTGCTAAAAACAGCCTATCCTTCGTGGCTTAGTGGGGGATGCCCTTTTCTTTTCCCTACAACCTCTCTCCCATAGAAGAGACGTTGCGAGCCTGTCTTTGTTTTATCGTTATTTCTATGGCAAGTGCTCCTCTGAGCTCCAATCTCTGATCCCCCTCCCCGCCAATATTTTGCGATAAACAGCCGTCTAGCTTAAACCACTGTCAATTATTTTCCCCACTCTTTATCGGTGCCTAAATCAAAACGTAGATTCCATGAACAAGCTTCTTTCTTAGAACTGCACGCCTGTGGAACTCTCTACCGCTTGCCTGTTTCCCACGTGACTACAACTTGGATGTCTTCAAGTCCAACATAAACAAATTCCTGATGCACCGCCCCCTTAAGTAAAACACTTTATCAAATCTCCAATATTAACGATTACTACGACACTATCCCATTGATTATTGTACACGCAATAATCTTTATCCCCGAGTGGCTTCTGGGCCTTGATAAGTGGTGACCTCCATGTAAAAAAAAAATTTTAATAAGTAAAGCAAGGAAAATACCGTAACCAAGGGCTGGAAAACCATCGTATTCCACATCGTAAACTGAAAAAACGTACTCTATGGCCACCGTATCCCGAGGTTCTACTCCCTCCCTCTCTCTCTCTCTCTCTCTCTATATATATATATATATATATATATATATATATATATATATATGACAATTGCAACGTCTTGTCAGACGAGTGCCACTCCCTCAGACACTTAAAGACCATAAGCCCAAAAATGACTTCCATCGCCACAGGACCATTTTAATAGACAAATGCCTGAGGAGTATCTGTACACAGATGATGTTACAGAGTCTTAGCTTTGTACGACAACTAATCTCTCTCTCGGTTCAAAATGTTGAGATCCAGCAACAAGCAAGAGCAAGATAGCCAGCAACACGTTAAACTGCAGACCAGCTTAATGCGGGTACTGGTCATCCGCTTTATGGTTTATTTAAATCAGGGATGTGCTTCTCCTAGAAAGGTTGCCTCCACCACGGCTTACGGGAGCCCTCTCCACCCCAACACACACATACATACACACAAACACACACGATCCTAGTTGGCCGTTAACCCCGAAAAAGGGTTCATTCGCCCTTTGGAAGGTCTTGTTTTTAATCCTTCAGGGAAACTAGCCACCCTTCTCACCAAACAATCTGGTGGGGATACCAGTTTAGTCGGCGGTGACCCGACCATGAGGCAGGTAGTACTGGGTTACATGGTACCAGTAACATAAGACATGACCTGATATATATATATATATATATATATATATATATATATATATATATATATATATATATATATATATATATATATATATAATGATTGTGTTATTGTAATTTTCTGTATGTAAATCCACTGCAAATTCGTTTATCAAAAAGTGATTTATGACAAGCAGAGTGTAATTATAGTATATTTATTTATGCAGGAGAAATCCTTCACGACTGAGACAATTTTTATTTTTGTACCTTTTCTCCACGTTAAAAAACGACCCTGGTGTCTAACTCTGTCCCGTGGGGAGGCATAGTAAATAGGTACATATGTGCATACCTGTTGCTGCCACCACTCTTTTAGAGAAACAACGTCTTTAAATTTTGGTTTAAAAAATCGGTTTTATAAATGAGGTTTTTAACAGAAGATTAGGCCTGAACACGCTGCAGGAGTTGTAGCAGAAACATGTCTGCACATTAACCCTTATCCCCGAGTGGCTTCCTGGCCTTGATAAGTAGTGACCACCTTGTAAAAACAAAAATGTTCTGCTTCAATTGATATGAAGTTTTTTTCTTACTTTATATTTGTGACGTCAGAAATTATTTTCCTGGTGACATTCGCTGCACTTTAATGGATTACATTACAGAACGATTTCGTTTTTGCCTTTACGTCATAAAGGATCTTCCCGAGCTAGGGGGTAGGGATTTTAATTCATTTTCTTGTGACGTTGATATTTTTAATTCTCTATTCCAGCCTTGTAGCCCATCTGCCGCAGAAAGAGGGGGGGAGGTAAATACTATTTTTGTTTCAATGGATGATGTCATCCTCATGACGTAATCACTTGGTGCAAGGAAACAAACAACACAGTCTTAATAGTACTGTAACGTTACACGCGCCTACACACGTAGACCAAACACGTTGTAGCAGATATGTTGCAAGGAACATAGGACAAGTAATAACTCGACTTC
Source organism: Euprymna scolopes (assembly GCF_053919585.1). Taxonomy (NCBI): domain Eukaryota; kingdom Metazoa; phylum Mollusca; class Cephalopoda; order Sepiida; family Sepiolidae; genus Euprymna; species Euprymna scolopes. The sequence continues at coordinate 19,130,110 of NC_136510.1, read as the reverse complement.
ATTTTTTATACATTTTTTCTCATTTACTCACCACGGGTGACTTCTCGTAACGGCTATGACGTCACCCACGTCTCTAACATGATCGTCTTCTCTAACGTGCTCTCCCTCCTTTTTACACTTTTTCATTTCCTTGCCGTGACGTCATTTCGCACACGGCTCGATATTTGCATATAACTGCGATACACACTCTGCTACAGTAGGTGTGTTAGAAATTTCGTGAAAAATATTGAATAATTCCACCCCTGTCTTTCCAAACTTATAACTCCTCGAAAAATGTAATTCAAGCCCTAATTTTTCTTTCAATTAAAGGACCAAGGGCCAAGGTTTCATTTAAAAAATAAATAAATAAAAAAACGTGTTTAAAAAAAAAAAAAAAGTTTTAAACTTCGGACTTTACAGGCAAATTTCTAAAAAACACTACTTTTTTTTGTTTTAAATTTCAATATATTATTTATTGATCTTTTATCTTCAATTTGTGATATATAACACTTTGGTGAGTAAATTAATTATTTACTTTTTAATAGACATTTCAAAATAGGAGGCGTGAATTAATTCGATCCCCTGTCTTTCCAAGCTTATAACTACTCGAAAAATGTAATTCAAAGCCTAATCTTTTTTTCAATTAAAGTAGCAAATACAAAGGTTTCATAAAAAAAAAAAAAAACAGCGTGGTTTGTTAAAAAAAAGTTTTAAACTTCGGACTTTACAGGAAAATTTCTAAAAAACATTACTTTTTTGTTTTAAATTTTTATATATTATTTATTGATCTTTTATCTTCAATTTGTGATATATAAAAATTGGGTGAGTAAATTAATTATTTACTTTTTAATAGATATTTGAAAATGGGGGGAGCGTGAATTAAAAAAAACGTATAACTAAAATATTATATTCGGTTTATTGGAAAGAGCATAAAATTTCACATTGACCCTGAAAATATCGTAAAAATAGAATCATTAGCAAAATTTTGATAGATTTTTAAAGTTTAAAAATTGAAAAATACTAGACTCGTAAAATCAATTAATTCCATTACTGTTTTTTAAAAAAAATAAAAAATAATAATATTTCTATTACTTTTTATATAACTTTAGTAGTTTACTTTGGAAGTATAATCCATAAAGAAAATAAACAACCCACTTTTAAAAGAGAAATTACAAGTTTTTTAATATTTTATTTGCAGTTTCGTGTTAGGGGTGTCAAAAATTCCTACAAAAATTCTGATACACCTACTGCTACAGTACATGTAATAAGAATTGTTTTTTTTTGTTTTTTTTCTATCTACGTTTCCAATAAAAGTGTCGACAGAGAATATCTTCAACCCTTGTCCTCGACAAAAACAAAAGGCGGAAAATATCCAAAGAACACCCAGATCTGCGTCCTTCGGACTAAGGATGGGGAGGACTGGTAGAGTATAGAACAATAACTATTTGAGATGAGCGAACCTCTTCCGATTGCCATATGTGTGAGGTGTCATTAATGACAATGTGACATCGGCCTCGTTTTTACGTTTTCACGTTCGCCATCTTGTTTTCACGTCACATGGCGGACATCTTTTTCATCTTCATTAAGTAAGGGCGAATATGAAAGGAAAAGTCATCAAACGCAATTATAGAAGATTGATATAATTGGTGGCGTAATGAAATGAGAGGATCGCCATGTTTTATTATTATTATTATTATTATTATTATTATTATTAACTATAAATAAAAAAAATACAAACACGCATTTGTCATATTCATGTGTCAAAATATAATTAACCGAATATATATATATATATATATATATATATATATATATATATATATATATATATATATAATTATTTTTTACTATAATAATTAAATACCTACAGACACTAGTGTCTCATCCTTTCGGGAATCTTCAGTGCAGGGTGTCACAATTAATACCAGTCGAACGATTTGAACCCCGCAACACGAGACATCTCTGGCTCGATTAGCGAAGACCCAATCCATTCGGCTACCATTAATCTCGTTGAATAATGTTGAATTTAAACATCTTAATTTTTAAATGTTCATTTACGTCGGTCAGAGAGTGATCTAATCGTTATATGATGATCTATGCATAAGAGTTAAATTGACCGACTTTAATTCAACTGAAAGTGCTCAACGATAAGAAACGAATTTCTTAAAGGGGCTGTCATAATTATTTTTTACTATAATAATTATATAAAGTAATAGCATTCGTGTGTGTGTGTTTGTCTGTGTGTACAACTCCCTATAAAAGAAATATAAAGTGCCTATAGTGCGTGTACACCTCTCCTGGTCAAGAAAAATTAATGCCCATTGTAGGATACTTTTGTCAAAGGAGACATTTATTTTTATGTGTAACTTCTAGATATAGCATTCTTCACATCACATATACATCGACTGAGTTATGCTTATTAGCATATCACATTAAATCATTTTAAATAATCAGCTCGATTATATTACTTATTCGACATAATAGCCTCGTTAATACTGTACTATTTAAAAATATTATTTAAAATGTAATTATTTAGTTTATTTTCATTTCAATTTCTATTTTATTTAACTTAAATTTACTTATTATTATCGTAAATCTGAAAACTATTAATTTTCAAACCAGAAAACCCAGGGAAATAACTGTGATAGTTTAATTCTTTGAGCACGTTATTAAATATTTTCTATAATAGATTTGTTTTCATTTCGAAATATTCTTCTAAGTTTAATTATTATTTCTATTTTTAATTCGGAGGTAATTTTTTTTTTTTTTTCGCTTATTCTTAATTTTTAAGTAACCTTTTGGTACTCATGCAGAGAGAGTCCACCCGGCTTTCTCAGGAACATGACCCCAACAGCCGGAGTAAACCGAGCGTCGCTGAGGAAATTAAGCCGAGCGTCGCCGATGAAAGCATAACAAGAAAAGAAAAACTACCTTAAATTTTAAATTTTATTAACTGTAAAGAAAAATTTTATATTAATATTTTTTGTTTTGTTTTGTTTTTGCTATGTATATATATTTGGTACTCATGCAGAGAGTGATCCGTGCTGTTATTTAAAAAGCCATTCTTAACATGGGAGATGAGGGTGTTTTGTACCTATTCTATACTTTAACCTTACAATTGAATAAAATAAAAATAAAACTTTAATTAAACGAGGACATACGATTTAAAAAATAGCGCGGATCACTCTCTGCATTAGCACCATAATTTTTTTTAGTTAAATAATGTTAAAGATTTTTTGATCAATGTCAAAAAAATTTAAAATGACGACTTTTATAGATTTTCAGTGTTTTTGTTTTGTTGTTTTTGTTGTTTTGTTTTTTACAAGGTGGTCACCACTTATCAAGGCCCGGAAGTCACTCAGGGATAAGGGTTATTGCGTGTACAGTACGTTAATGTTGAGATTTGATAAAGTGTCTACCTAAGGGGGCGGTTCATCAGGATTTGTTTATGTTGGACTTGAAGACATCCAAGTTGTAGTCAGGTGGGAAACAGGCAGACGGAACAGAGTTCCACAGGCGTGCACTTATAAGAAAGAAGCTTTGTTCATGGAATCTACGTTTTGATTTGGGCACAGATAAAGAGTGGGGAAAATTTTTGACAGTGTTTTCAATTAGACAAGTGTTTTTCGTGAACGATCGGCGAGGTGAGACCAGGGATTGGAGCTCAGACGAGCACCTGCCATGGAAATAATGATAAAACAAAAGCTCGCAACGTCTCTCCTGTGGTGCTGAAAACGAATATCACATTTAAATTTGGGGCATGATATGAAGAAACTACTTTTCCAAAAAGTGGGGGATCACTGTTCTATATAAATTTGACGTAAAATGTGCACCCACTTTTTGGACATCTAATAATTTCTTCATATCATAAAACAAATTTAACTGTGAGTTTCGTTTTTAGCACCCCCGAAAACCGGCGCTGTTCATTTTTATTTTTTGTTTTGTTTGTTTTTTTTTAACTAGGAGATTTGTTCATTTTTTATAAGTTAGGACGCTAATAATGCCGTCAGTAAGCTTACATGAGCGGGGTTTTAGGTGGGTATTCAATTATAGAACTTGTATAGTTCTTAACAGGTGCTTTTGTAGTTGAATTAACCGTTTTTCCGTAAGTAACGTGCCGACATTAACCATTAAACCATTAAAGCAGAATCGTTTAATATTTCACATAAATTCTGTTTACATTAGGGGGCTCCATAGCCCCCCTAATGTTAACAGAATTTCTGTGAAATATTTAACTGCTGAAGCACCTGTTAACAACTATACAAGTTGTATAATGAAAAAAAAGTATGTTTTTGTAAACTTACTGACAGTATAATTAGCGTCCTAAATTATGAGATGAACAAAATTAACAAATCTTTGTAAAAAGAAAAAAAAACAGCGCCGATTTTCGGAGATGCTGAAAACGAATATAATAAAATTTGTTTTGATATGAAGAAATTACTACGTGGCCAGAGGGTGGGTGCTCATTTTACGTTAAATTTATATAGGAAAGTGATCCCCCACTTTTTGAAAAAGATTTCTTCATATCATGAAAACTACTAATCTGACACAAATTTACATGTGATATTCGTTTCAGCACCACCGAAAACCTTTAAAAATGTTTTTTTAGGAGTTGGAAAGAAACTTGACATTCACTGATTTTTTTTTGTTCGAGAAAAGGTAAGTGGCATAAGCACTTTTTTTGCAAAGTTTTTTTTTCAAGAAAAATTGAAAAAATTCTTTGTTTTTTGGGAGTGTTATTTTTATTTTTTTTATTTTTTTATTTTATTTTGTTTATATTGGGGCGGGGGGATGTCGGCGGCGGTGGGGGGATGTTGGGGCGTTGTTGTAATTGTAATATCTAGAAATGTTTCCTGTGAATGTGTGTTTTGCAATGAGCATAAATAAAAGACAAGGTCAGACGTTTAAAACCATTGACATAGACCTGACATCAGACTGCTTCAGTCACGGTATGTTCTACGTCTCCATCAGCCGGACAGGAAGTTCAGAAAAACTCTACATTCTAGCTCCAAATCAAAGAAGCAGAAATGTAGTTTACCACGGGGCTCTTCAATTAAAAGTTCTACAAAAGGATGTGATGAAAAACTGATATGATCTGATTGTGGTATGTTTTCAGTATTCAATGTGTTAGATAAGATTCAAGCATCGAGTTGAAATTTACTTCCCTCTTACAACATCCACTTACTGGAAAAGTGCCCACAAATCGCGTACCTAAGTGTGCAGAAAAGTCCCGTTCGATGTGCGGATATCTTTGCTAGTATATATATATATATATATATATATATATATATATATATATATATATATATATATATATATATATATATATATATGAGGTTGGCAAAAACGTCCTTCCGGCTTTTACTTTTTAAATCAGATTAACGTATCTCAGTTGAAACAAAAAAATTTATTGATCGAAATAAACATCAGAATAAACACACTATTGCCAACGCAAAACAAGCGTATTTATGTTAGTAACGTAAAGCTCTTGTGCTTTTGTGACGATAAAGTCACTAAAGGTGTTTTTGATAGCGTTTGGGTTCTTGAAGCATTTCTCACGCATATAGTTGTCGAGATACTTGGAAAAGTGTTAGTCGGTAGGTGAGACGCCTGGGCAGTATGGCGGATAAAGCAGTGTTTCATAACCCAATTCGTTCATCTTTTACAGGGTCGGTTTAGCAAAGTGCGGTCGGGCACTGTTGTGAATGAGATTTAATCCTTTCTGTTGACTAATGATGAGTGTTAAGTTTCTGGTGCATTTCATCCATTTGTTGTAAGTACTTTTCTGCCGTAATGGTGATGGATGAGACCGGTCGCAGACCGCTAAACAATCAGCATGACCTTTGTTTTGTTTTTTTTGTTTGTTTTTATTTTTTTTTTATTTTTGTTTTTTTTTTTTGTTTTTTGTTTTTGTTTTTTGTTTTTTTTTTTTTGTTTTTTTTTTGTTTTTTTTGTTTTTTTTAGCAATTCTGGTTTAGGAAAGTTGCATAGAGCTTCGTCGGTGTCTAACCACTGAGCCCAGCGTCGCCGATTGTCGTAAAGGACTCACTTTTCATCGCAAGTCACAACCCGGTCGAGAAACGGGTCGTTCTTGTTGCATAAAAGAAGGGAGATGACACTTCAAAATGGCGATTCTTTTGGTTGTTGATCAATCCGTGAGGAACACATTTATCAAGTTTTCATTTTTTCCAATCTCTCTGAAGTGGTTGGAAATTGTCGGATACGTTACAGCTTATTCAGAAGCAAGTTCTCGAACAGTTGTGCGTTGATTGGCTTCGACTAAGGCTTTTAATTGATCGTTGTAAACATCCGATGGCCGACCACTACGCTCATACATTTCAAGACTCTCATCGCTAAAATGACATTTCTTAAACCACCATTATGCTGTGCGTTCAGTATTGGTTGTTGGGCCAAATGTTTCGTTATTATCGCGAGCTGTTTCAGCAGCTTTTTGGCCTAGCTTGAATTGAAATAAGAAAATTGTGCGAATTTGCTTTTTTCCATCTTGCAATCAACATTCTGAAAAGAAGAAATAATTGGTTTAAAACGATTGTAATTTAAACGGTTAAATAGAGAGAAAAATGCTCTTTAAAATGATATATAAAGTAAAGGTATTATAACGGAAACTTATTTGAAAATACTTCATTTGAAATCAAAATTAAAAATTCTTTATTATCCTATTTTTTATATATACTAGACGGCCGCTCGACGTTTCCCGGTCGTAAGGTACACTTAAATATGATATTTTAATTGCATATTTATTCTTACAAAGACAATTCTCTATCGATTATTTCTATTAAGTCTAATATGTAGTAATAAGATCACAACTGTATATATATATATATATATATATATATATATATATATATATATATATATATATATATATATATACTATGTACTATATATAGTCGTTGACTGGATTCAAAAACAGCGTACAGAAAATGGAATCTGATTTATGAAAGTATGATAGGTTATGAAAAGGAAGGGTTGTAAAGAGATAACTTCGAATTTGGGGGTATCAAAACCAAAGCAAAATATTATGAAAGTAAAAATAAAATAGATAAACTCCATAATTTCATATACCATACCTGTTCACCCTGAAACACTTATCACAATATTCTGTGGATCTATATTAAAAACCTTGTTAAACTTTGTGACATATTTCCATTCTATGGAGGTCAGGTGCGAACGAACGCCCCATAATTTTATTATACCATATTTCTTCAAACTAAAAAATAATTATCAAAGTATACTGGCGCAGATAGATATGAAACGTCTTTATTAAAGTTTGTGCCTATTTCCATTCTATGGGGGCCAGGCGCGAATGCAGACCCCACAATTTTATTATATAATCCCTATTTAAGTTAAAACATACTTATCAAAGTATTCTTATATATATATATATATGTATGTATATATATATAAAACACTTGTAAAAGTTGTTTTTTTTTTCATTTTTAAATTTTATATTTCCATACTTTGTGGATCAGGCGCGAACGCAGACCCCACAATTTTAATGAACCACTGTTCTGCCAGATCAAACATACCCATTTATGTGTCTCTTCTATCATTATATGTAATCAGTTTTTTAAGATAGTCAACCATATAGGAGCCTATTCGTGACCACACACACATACACACGCGCGTGCACACACAGACTTTCAGCTTTATATATATATATATATATATATATATATATATATATATATATATATATATATATATATATCGTCAAGAATGAGAGTTCATAGTGAAACGTTGTTTTAATTTGAATAAAATAAAATACCCATCAAGTGCGCTTGAAAGTTTGAGAAAGAAGTCTGTTTGTGAGGAGTTGCGCGTTGTATCTGGCGGTTGTATTTTGAAATGTTTGAACTGTGCGTAGGCAACTTGAGAATAACAGACTTCTTTCTCAAACTTTACAACATGGCACGGAAAAAGAAAAGGAAAAAAACGGAACAAAACAACACACTGAAGATGGAGTATACCTCTGAAATTTATTTGTGATAAATTTCAAACAAGTAAAATATTTGTTGTTTTCCTTATATTACGTTGTGATTTGGCTTTCAAGCGACTCACTTGATGCGTATTTTATTATATATATATATATATATATATATATATATATATATATATATATATATATATATATATATATATATATATAAAGTCCGGAACCAAATTTCCCGGGTATGTACGTAATCTAGTCATCGGAAGTTAGTAACTAAACTTCGGTTTACGAAAAAACAAGCTTAAAGGATAGCGGAAATTAGAGGTAGTGAATGAATAAACACTGCTCGCATTAGATAAATCTGCCGATGCTTAATGATAAGGTTAAACTGTATTGTGACAAGGAAAAGGGGAAAATGTAATAAGTGTTGTATAATGTTGACATGTGATTAAGTCGGGGCACGGATGATGCCTCTGGTCCGTTGAGTAAACCGTAATTGTCTCGAATAACCTCGTCAAAAGTAACAAAGCATTTAAGAGACAAAAAGATAGGTCGAAGTTGTGTTGAATAATCTCGACTAAACAAGGGATGAGCCCTTAAGAGACAAATGGGGGCCGTGGACTAAATAAAATAATTAAAAGTAACTAAGCAATAAAGAGATGAGTCATAGGACTAGGAACGATTTTATGGCAACTAGTTTAATCAAGGATTTCAAATAAGAAGTTTTAACCAAAAGAAAACTAATTGAGCAGTTGGGTAAAAATCTATCAAGGAGAGATATAAATGTTATGACTGATAGGATATTAAGAGAGAATCGAGAGTTGATATAGGAGAATAAGAAAAAAAGGCTACGAGAAAAAACTTACACGAAAAAATATATGTATAAGTGTATCTTGAAACAAAATTAACATATGCGTTATGAAAACTGTCGAGAATTTAAAAAAAAAAATACTGACGTTATTACTAAAATAAAAATATCCTGTTTCAGTTTCGTGAATTTTCAGGCACAGAACCAACAAACATCAAAGACTATTCGAACTCTGATTTGCCTTACAATAATTTGACTGGCTTCGTGCAATATTTTTTAACACTTGAACATATATACTTGCACAACCAAGCCAAAACACTTAAACACTGCTTCAGTGAAATTTCTGAAAAAAAAAAAGAAAAAAGAAAAAAAACATGCATTTTTGCGATTTAGACAGTTTCCCCTTCCAACGTATTAAAACGTTGCATTTAAATATTTAGAAGAATACAAATAAAAAAAAGGAAACAGTAAATAAGGAAAGGAAATTCTGACGAAAAAAATGCAAAATGGAACATACTATACACTAAGACTTTTTTTAAATTTAATTCTTCATGTTTTATATGACTGTTTGAGTTTTAATTTCTTGTTTTCCTTTTATAGCCTCGGGCAGGTTTAATCAAACTCTAGTAAAGAATTTGGGGGAGGGGAAAAGGTGTTTAACACAGTGCGTATGAGCGCATGGAACAATATCAGCAGCAGCAAAGGATGGCTAGCTTGCGAAGAGATTAGCAGCAGTAATCGAAAAAAGCGGATATGCAAATTAGGAAGTGTGTTCGCACTTTGCCTCCGGACAGAGGCAAAGTGCGCGTCGAAGAAAATGGACACGTAAAGTCGAGGACGAGGAATTTTTAAGTGGCGCCGAAAGTAACATTAATAAAAACGTTTTGTTAAAACAGAAAAAAAATGCCATCTTGGTTTTTATTTATTTATTTCCTCTTGTTTGTGTGTAACAGCGACTTTACAGCTAGAATCGAAACCAAAACATTTAACCCTCCAGTCGCGTTCCCTACAGTTTGAGCTAACCTCATAGACAGATAAAAAAATTTTTAATTAAACTACTTTTACCTATAATTAGTTTTATGCATGCACAAACTAATAACAAATATGTCGACAAGTCGAAATGAATCGTTTGCATTTCAACTTGTCGATTTCTGTACTCGCTCTTCATCCACTGAAACAAATATTTTATCTTCTCTTCTCTTCTTCCCTTCTCTTCTCTATATAAATAAAATGAACTCATTTTTTCGCGTCTGATTTTGACCTGAATAGGATTAAAAATCAAGATATTTCATGCAAATATAATATGCACAAACGGCAGAACAATATCTGAGGTGTGTTATAGGCTTATTATTTCTCAAATTCCTCGATAATCTTAGATTTCTATACTTTTTCTGCTGAGAAGTCACGGCCAAAATCGGTTAAGATCAATGGAAGTGGTAAAATATTTTCTCTCTAATAAATTCCTCCTCCCCCTGCCACCACTTAACACCGTTTGGGGATCGTTCACAAGGAACAGTTGAGAAGAGAACACCGGTTTGGCTTCGTAGTTCTTTCATGTGAAGTTATTTAAAATCACTAAACTAAGCTGCAGTGCTCTGTGGCGTAGTGGTTAGCGTGCTGGACAATTCACATTATATTTTCACGTTCGCGCCGACCTACCATAGTCGTTTTTTTTGTTTGTTTTTTTTTTTCCTAAACAACTGGAATGGACTTTTCTTGGTGGCCGAACTGTTAATGTTGCAGATGTTTTTGTTTTTTTTTTTGTTTTTTTGTTTTTTTCACACTTTATTTTCCTACTTTTACTCATGACTCCGGGTTTGATCCTTCCTACTTACCTACCATAACATTTTTTAAAACTCCCCCCCCCCGTCCCGGAAACAATCACTCGAGCAACGCCGGGTACCCCCGCTAGTTCATTATAAACCATCCTTGGTTTATGATTACTATTTCCCTTTATTCCAGTGTTACGTGAGCAGTAGTTTAAAAGTTTATCGGTTAAATATTTACACACAGGGACACAGACGCATACTATTCTATTTTTATAGAAGAATAAGAGCTCCCAAGTGACAAGAAATAAACTAATCTCGCCCAAAATAAGGAGGTAATTCCTAGGAAGACAAGTAATTTATGAATAACGCGAGAAAAAAATCTGTTTAGGCATTAAAAGTAGTTTTATGTTATTTTCGTTATATATTACCACTAGTAAAGATACCCCCATCGTGCGGGACTTCGTTGTACACTCGGATACCCACTTCACGTACACCCTTGCAGTAAGTATAGGTTGTAAGAGTAACTATTGTTTAAAGTGTTTAATTTTTTAAACTACCCCCTGAAGTGACTATTAGCTTCTAATCTTGCCAATCTTTCTTCTTCAGTTTCGTTTCTATTTCGTTTAGTGCGTATCTACAACTTGGATGTCTTCAAGTCCAATGTTAACAAATTCCTAATGAACCGCCCCCTTAAGTAAACATTTCAGCAAATCTCCTCACTAACGTAATGTACTTGCAATAACCCTTATCCCTGAGTGGCTTCCGGGCCTTGATAAGTGGTGATCACTGTGTAAAAAAAAAAAAAAAATCTGAAAGTGGAAAATAGTATCTCCAAAATGTTCCAAAGAATTATATGCATCTCAAGAAAAAAAGATCCTTAATGATCCGTTACATTGTTTTTGGCAGCCTTATTTTTGGAAGGTCAGAGTTAACAGATACAGTACAATAAATTTTGGCCTATGTTAGGGATCACTATCATGCCAAATTTCATCACGATTGGTTGAGGGGATGGCGGTTGATAAGCGTGATCGAATTCAGATTCACAAAGTTGGCCGGCCTTGGGATGGTGCTGAACGCAAACTTGGTGTGCACCATCCATAAGTAAAGGAGTTAATGAAATGCCGCACCAAATATGACCTTAACCTTTTACATTGACCTTGAAAAATGGTGTGCATCATCCCTAGGTCGGAGACCATCATCATGTCAGGTCTGGTCATGATCGGTTCAGTGGTGTGGGCTGTATGAAAGATGTACACACACACACACACACACACACACACACACACACGAACGTTACTACTTTATATATATATAAATGAGGAATCATTTCCATTAAAAATCTACTTAGGACTATGCATCTAAAATTGAGAAAAGAACGCTTGAAAAGTGTCTACATTATGTGAAAAGCCTACATGAGAAAGCAATATGGCCTAATGTCGTGTTTATCCAACAAAGAAACTCGAATTTTAACTTGAAATGACTCCCCATTTAATAATATTTGTTAATAATAATATAAATTTCATAATATATAACAAAAAGCAATAACATAAAACTACTTTTAATTCCTAAACAGATTTTTCTAACGTTGTTCTATGGCCGTAATCTTTATAAATTGCTAGAAGATGGACCCCTCAGACGGAACAGATACTACACTTCAAAAAGTCGGTTTAAATCAAGATTGCCTGACCTTTTGAACTTCCGATTTCTGCTTCGCATATAGGATGACAGTGACAAGCAAGGTATGATTCCTTCTGATTAAGGATTATCTTCCTCTCAGGTAAAGTGAAAATACTCCTCTTTCCCCGTATTAAGAATGGTTTTCTTGTTTGCCTGATCGTGACTAATAATTCAACTAAGTGAACAACAGGCACCGGAAGTCAAAAAAAAAAGCAGTCAATTTTAACTATAACCCAAATTTTTTTTTTTTTTTTTTTTTTTTTTTTTGCTATTTCACCCCAAACAAGGCACAGTGCCAATTGGATGTAACAGGCTATGATTTGGGACCTAATTTGTAAGGAAACCATGTAGGGAGTTGAGCAGCAAGATTTATGTTCACATTACGCTTGAACTTCTGCATGTCAGTACAGTCAGGGAAGCAGGAACCCGGAAAAGAATTCCAAGGTCTAGCAGTTCAAGGGAAGAAACTATTTGAGTAGAAGGTTTTCCGGTATCTAGGGATCTCTACAGTGCAGAGGTGGTATTTTGCTGCTTGTCGGGTTTGTTAGGGGTATCTATATCAAGAGGTACAACGGCTTGGAGTTTGGTTGACAGAGAAAGATTTATCAGATTGGCGATTCACTTTTGAATCCTGTCTAAGATAAAAAAAAAAAAAAATTTAAGACTAGTCGCAGATGCCCTAGCCCAAATGTGGCAACAATACTCCATACGTGGGCGAATGGTGATCTTGTAAAAATAACAAGATATTCGCAGGCTTAAGTAACTCTCTAGCACAGTAGTGAGAGCCCATTTCTTTACAGCAGCCTTGGCAAATCCCTCAATGTACCTGTTCCAATTCATATTCTTTGTGAACGTTAAGCCAAGGAGTTTGAACGAAATGCTTTCAGAAAGGTGAAACTAATTTTAGGGATCAGGCACAAGGCTATTAAAAGTATGGGATCATTGGTCATCCACTATCTATCCTACTTTTAACGAGATGGAGTTTTATCGATTTGTCCATTACTTTCAATTCAGCAATTACCACAATACCACATTTACTTTATGAAGTATACTACTAAAAGTATTTCCAATAGTTTAAAATCAAGTGTTTTTTTTAAAAAAAAAAAAAAAAAAAAAGAACATATTTATAATTCAATTGGGAAAAAAAGATAGAGGGTGAAACAGTAAAAACATCACAAAATAAAGAAAAACAAATGAAACCAAATGTAAATAATGGGAAGTTAGGATTAGGGTTATGGTTAAAAATTAAATATATTCAATGGCAGGTTAGTAAAACCCTATCAACCCTAACCCTAACCAACTTTTCTTCAGAAGAGATCGCCCAATGTTTTCCGGCCGTTCAGAACCGACAAAAAAGAAAAGAAAAAAACAAGGGTCATCTTATTTTGTTGACCTTCCTATCGTTCGTTTACTAAATGAAAAAATAATGGAGGTAATTATATCAACAAAGATTTGTTTAAACGAAAATGATAGAAGAAAAAAAGAAAGAGAAGAAGAGAAAATGGCGTCGGTTTTTTTTCTTTCTCCTTTCGTTCTTTTTTCTTTTTTATTTATTTTTTTTTTTTTTCGTCGCTGATGACATGTCTTATAAAAGGCTTTGTTTTTTGTCTGATTTCAATATGACCCACGGCTGCGAATTATGAAGATGCCTATGAGAGGAGGACGATGGTGTGTTCTGCTGGTGCTCAAACTGTTGACCATCCTGTGCCAGTTTAGGACTTGCTTCGCCAATCCGGGTCTCAGTGTTCGAATAACACAACGGGGTCTTGACTACGGTAAGTCAATTGTATTATCAATTAAACCAGTTTTGTTTTTGTTTTTAACTGTACGTCCCGGGATAAATGAAATCGGTCTCCAAAAAATAGGTACGTGTAATTTAATAGTGAAGACTGATAGGACCCATGGTTTTAAAAACCGGCTTATAGTTTTTTTTTTATATATATATATAGGTTTCCGATTAATTTTGCATTGTATTTGAAAGATTAAAGCCTAAAGTTAATCTCTAAAAGGAAAAAAATATTTTTACATGTGAAAAAAAAAAATGTTATGATGAAAAATGTTTTCACTGCGGTTTCTAAAGCTGGAAAGTTCTGTTAAAATTGAAATTTAAATAAATTCATTGTAAGAATCCCTTAAAATATAAATATTAGTTTTTTGGGACTATTTCAAAGATAATTAGCAAAGTAAATTATTAAGATACTGAATTAAATTTTAAAAAAAAACTAGTTTATTACAGAAAATAGCTTAATTGGCCACCAAAAGCGAGAGTTTAGTAAGAGATATAGCTTCGCACAATCAAAATAATAGACAAAGCGGTGTACATTAGTTCTATGGAAGCCCAAAATGTTAGAAAGTCAATTTTATTATCAAATTATCAACACATATCCAAGGAAATGGCAGAATCAAATCAAATTATCAACACATATCCAAGGAAATGGCAGAATCAAATCAAATTATCAACACATATCCAAGGAAATGACAGAAACATTAGAGGATGACCTCCAATCTGTAGTGGAATGGGGACAAAAATGGATGGTCACATTCAATGCTGCTAAGACTAAGCTTGTTTCTTTCAATAACTACAAGAAACCTTCTCTACCACCAATAGCAATGGCCAAGAACACATTGCCTGAAAGTACTTCTTTTAAACTCCTCGGCCTAACGTTTACAGGGAATATGAACTGGAATAGATACATTGAGAGCATTGCCAAGGCTGCAAGGAAGGTTGCCTCTGTCTACCGTGCTAGAAAACTACTTATGCCTGACAGTATCCTATACCTCTATAAGGCAACCATTCGCCCATGTATGGAGTACTGTTGTCACATCTGGGCTGGTGCATCTGCTGCTTGTCTCTCGTTCCTGGACAGGGTTCAAAAGAGAGTCGCCAACCTGATAGGTCCTGAACTGTCATCTAGGCTTCAGCCTCTGTCCCATCGACGAGATGTTGCATCCCTCTGCCTGTTCTACAAATACTTTAATGGTGAATGCTCTGACGAACTGTAAACACTTGTACCTCCCCGACGTAACTACTCCCGACAAACCCGACAAGCTACTAAGTCTCATCCCTTTACAATAGAGATCCCTAGGTGCAAGAAAGCCTTTTACTCCAATAGTTTCTTCCCCAGAACTGCGGATCTTTGGAACTCCCTTCCGGGATTCTGCTTTCCCAACTGCACTGATATGCAGAAGTTCAAGTGTAATGTTAACAAACATCTTTCTACTTATCTCC